>NC_066364.1:107624912-107964735 GCF_013377495.2 Cygnus atratus | reverse complement strand
ATCACGAATTACCTGGCGCCAGTGTCTGCCAGCATCAGCCCCAGTGCCGTCACCAGTGCCAACGGGACCGTGCTGAAGACTACTGGAGCCAGTGCTGGTACGTCCGGGGGCCTCATGCAGATACCCACCGGCTTCACCCTCATGTCAGGTCGGTGGCGTTCAGGGCTGAGGACGGCGTCTGTCTGTCTGTCTGTCCGTCCGTCTCCGTGCTTGGAGCGTGTTGCTGCCCTCGCCGGAGGGCAGGAGACCTAGAGGCAGGTGGAGGCAGCGGCTGCTGCTGTAGGGTGACCCCAGTGGGATGCTTGTTGCTCGAGAAGGGTCTTGTGGTGACCGTTCCCTTAGGGCGCTGCTAGCTGGCCCTGCTGCTGGGAAGGGTGGCAGGGAGCCGAGCGGGCCCCCCGGGGCAGCACCAAGGAGCCCGGAGGGAGTGAAAAGAGCTGGTTGGTGACAAAGCCTTTCTTTTCTCCCTCCTTTTGGCAGGTGCTTCCTTTCTCCGGGGAACCCCTACATTCCTCTCACTCAGTTACAGCCGCACTCCCTGGCTCTTCCCAGCCAGCAGGGCCAGGCGGTCACGGGTACGGCTGGACAGCTGCAGCAGGCACAGCAGACAGTCTTCCGCTTCCCTGCCAGAGCTGGAGGGCAGATCGTGTCGCTGACAGGTCAGCACTCGCTTCTCCTCCGCTGCTTCAGGTTGGGGGGGGATGGAGGCTCCTGCAGGGGGTCCCGGTCCTGCTCAGAGAGCTGACCCCAGCTGAGGTGGGCGCGCGGGAGGAGGCTGAGCGCAGGGCGATACCCGGCTGTGGCTCCGGGGACAGAGGGGAGGACAGGGCAGAGTGCTCGGCACGGGCAGGTGGAGAGCAGGGGAGGCAGCAGGTTGTCTGCCCCCCTGCCCGGGGTTTGTCCTGGGGCCAGGAGATGGGGTCCCTGGTGCAGCTGTGCTGGGAGGAGTGATGGAAGGAGACCGCGGGGGCTCAGGTGCGCTGTGGATTGTGGTTTTGAGTGCTGGTTTCAGCTCTGAGCAGCTGCCCCTGCTTTCGTGCCTGGGTCTGCAGTCGGTCACCGAACCGCAGTGCAGAGGTGATGAAAGGAGTCAGCGTGGAGGAGGTAGAGGTGTTGCTGTGCTGTCTGGCAGGCATCGTCCTCGGCAGGAAACTCCTTGTGTTCCTGGGTGTTTGTGCTAGGGCTGGGCATGCCCCTGGCAGCGGATTCAGAGCAGCCATCACCTGGGGATGAGAGAGTATTTCTTGCGTCCTGCCTGGTTGTGTCCAAGCGGTAAGTCTGATGCCTGCGTGCTTTCTTGGACTTCTTAATGGGTCCCTTGGTCCCGTGCGAGGAGCCTAGATTTCCCTTGTGGTCTGGAGGAGCTAAGAGGATGACGGAGGTCTGCCTCGGTAGTGGTGTGCGGGAGATGCCAGCCTGGGCCAGGTGGCCTGTGGTTCCTGCTCTGGCATCCCTTGCTCTTTCCTCTGTGAAGATACGACCTGAGCCTGAGGGGAGCTTTCTGTGCCCAAGCTCTGTGTTGGCACAGCCACGCTGAGGAGCTGTGCAGCGAGTGCATCGGGCACCTGAGGCTTTGGGATACACAGTTTGTGGTCCTGGTGGCTGTGGTTGTTCCTGCGCAGGGCACCGTGGTGTCCTTGAGGTTGCTGGAGCTGGGTGACGTGGCCGTGCCCTGAGTGCCTGCTGGAGAATGGTGCTGGGCTCCAGAGGGTGAAGGCCTGAGTGTTTGGGCTCTCGCTGTTCTGCTCGGTGCTGCGAGCCCGTCTTTGCAGAGCTGGTTGAGTGTGGGCAGTGCTGGCGCCCTCTCCTCCCAGCATCTTCTGCGCTGTGTCCTGGTGGAGCCAGGAATGGAAGTGAGGGCCTCAGACATCCCTGAACTGGGCCTGGACGCTGGACAAAAGCTGCTCTGGCATTTCCTTTCCTCTCCAGAGCCCTGCAGGCCAGCTAATGCCTCCTTGGTCAGCACCACCAACGCGGTGCTGAGGAGCTCTGTGTGGCCAGAGGGAGACAAATGCTTGGGCTGAAGGGCTCCGTTCTCTCCCCAGGTGGTACCATGGCTCAGCAGGTCCCTGTCCAAGCAATCCAGGTGCACCAGGCACCGCAGCAAACGTCTCCCTCCAGTGACAGCAGCACTGACCTTACCCAGACCTCTTCCAGCGGAACAGGTAATTGGGACCTTAGGCTAACCACACTCTCTCTCTCCTTAACCACTGCTGATACCAGCCCACATCAGCAGAGCTGCTTCCTGCCCGGGATCACTCAGTTCAACTCTACCCCACCCTTTCTGACAGTTTCCCAGGCGGATTTTTCCCCTGTTGCCAGCCCCAGTGCCATGCTACCTCTGGGTAGGTGCTGCTGCGCACAGCGCACCTCAAAGGGGATTTCAGAGCCTCTCCACGTACGTTACCTGCTCTTTCCTGTACCATGGAGCTGAGAACAAGTTCCCAGGCTATTCCCAGTTCTCAGGGGATTTCTTGCTGAGTCAGCATTGCGCCTTGCAGAAGGCATTGGCTCATTTGTATTTGTCACTTCTTTATGTATGTGCAGAGGAGATACTCTGTTGCTCAGAAATGAGAAACAAACTGATTTTGGGTGCCATGGATAGGCAGCTGAACCAGTTCAACAGCTTGCTCAGCTCCACCACGACACCTGCATCACGGGTCGGATTTCAGTCCTGGGATATTTGGCCCCCAGGCTTCTGCCCCTCTCACCCTCCCTGACATAGGCTGCCCAGTTCTCGGGGTTTCTTCCCGAAGAGCTTGGGGGGAACAGGATGGGGGATTTCCACGAGCCTGGGCGATGCCCGAAGCAGTCACTCACACTCACCTCTGTCTTGTCCCGGTGCCAGTGACCCTCCCAGCGACCATCATGACATCGTCTGTGCCAACCACGGTGGGCGGCCACATGATGTACCCCAGGTCCGCACGCGGTGATGTACGCGCCCACCTCTGGCCTGGCGGATGGTGGGCTCGCAGTCCTCAACGCTTTCTCGCAGGCGCACTCAGCGATGCAGGTTGTCCCACAGCCAGGTCCAGGATCAGGGTAAGGCAGCTCCCTGCGTCGGTGCTACCCTCTCTTGCATGTGTTTTTGCTGTCTGTTTGTTCCTGAGGGTTCTCTTCTGGGCAGTCCTAGTGCCTGTAGAAAGCCCTGGCAAGGATGATGCTCAGTGTATTCTTTTTTTTTTTTTGATCCATATCTATTCTTCTGTGCACAGGATTCCTCGGACAATTTGCTAGGGGGAAGGGTGAGGGTTGCTGGTGTGGGGAGCGTGGAAATGTTTTCCAACCTTAATAATCCTGTAAATGGGGCAGGCAACAGGGGGAGCTAGGAGACTGGAGAGGATGCCCAGGTGCACGAGGGGACAAAGCAGTGCGAAGCCACGCATGCAGACTTGGGTTGGGGGTTTGTGCCAAACACCCAGCATTTGGAAAACGGTGTCATTTGTGTCATTCCCTCTGTCTGTGGCAGGTGGTGTCCCCCAGGTGTTCCTGACAGCCCCATCAGGCACCGTTCAGATCCCAGTCTCGGCTGTCCAGCTTCACCAGGTAGGTGCAGAGTGGTGCTTGGGGCTGTGGCGGGGGGGATGTCCTCGCTTCCCCCGTGGGGCAGTGCTGCCCCTAGCGTTGGTCCTTTGGGGACCTGGGTCCTTGGGTAGGGCAGGTCCTTGGGTCTCGGAGAGCTGGGGAAGCTGTCGGTGCCACCCACCCATGGGTAGAGGAGGTCTTCGCTCTCCTTGGGCAGGTGCCTAGAAGGGACGCTGCCACCCTGGCTGCTGGCACGCCTGGTCTGAGGGCATGCTGTCCCCCAGTGCTTGCTCCTCCCTTTTCTCTCTAGATGGCTGTCATCGGGCAGCAGAGCAGCAGTGGCAGCAGCCTGACGGAGCTGCAGGTGGTCAACTTGGACACCTCGCACAGCGCCAAGAGTGACTGAGAGGCCTCTGCTGCTGGCCTTGTGCCGTCCCTGGCTTGTCGTGCCGGTGCTGGGGCTGGCAGCCATTCGTTCTCGTACAGACTGCACCAGTTATTTATTGTTGCCTTTTCACGTTTCCTTCATTCCACACATGCACACACACACGCCACCACCCACCACACACACACACACACACACAGGCATGCGCGTGGGCTGCAGGACCCGCCTGGGGAGGAGCTGTGCCGGGGCCACGCAGGGCTTTGGGGGCGTCGGGATGCTGCGATAGCTGTGCTTGTCTCTCGCCAGCCAAAGAAACTTGTCTCTCGAGGGGAGGGTGCACACCATGCTGTAAATAAATACTGGGGGGCCGTTCCCAGCTGGAGGCCCTGGATCCTTCTAGGTGCTCCTGGTTGCCTTGGCTGTGGGTGTTTGCTCTGCGTGGGGCCCTGGAGCTGTCCCCCGGAGCCGGAGCGGAGCCGTGCTGGCCTCAGCAATGTGCCTTTGTGGGGGTGACGGGTCCTGGCCGCGGCAGCTCCCCGCCCCGGGCTCCGCAGGGGAGCGAGTTGGCCAGCTTGGACGTGCATCTCTGGTTTGGGCCGGGCACGTGGCCCCATCCTCCTTGTATGCACTACAGCAAGCCCCTCTGCCCTCAGTGCCTCCTCGTCGGGCTGCCCGGCGGCTCTGCAGCCTGCCCGGCTCTGCCCCCGGCAGCCGAAATGCTCAGCGGGTGCCTGGGAGCTCAACGATGCCCCGCAGAGCTCCCGGGGGACTCCGCGGCCAGCCCGGCCCACGCTCCCGTCTCGGCCCCCTTGCACTGCTTGCGGACTCCCATACGCCCGAGGGGGATGTGGCCGGATCTTTCCCGCATCCCTCTGCAGCTCCAGCCGCTGCTTTCTAAATTTCTGTGTCTGATGCAAGGCGGAGAGCAACTCGAGTGTCAAAGGAAGAAGCCCGCGGGGCACTGAGCTGCTGGGCAGGCGGCAGGCTCTTCCCGGAGCCACCAGGGTGACCTGCGGGGCCATCCGGGGCTGTGGAGGAGCCTCAGCAGGGCCGGGGGAAAAAGGGGCTGGAGCATGCTTGGTCCTGCTATGGAGTTGCTGTGAATGGCTCTGCTACCTAGCCCTGTCCCTGGAGGGAGAGTGAGGCAAGTAAGAAGAAGCTGCTGAAACCCTTAGGGGAAGGAGCAGCTACTGTAATTTTTTTTAAGTTAAAGACGAAGCCTTGGGGAAAAAAAAGAAAAAAAAAAAAAAAAAAAGAAAATGACTTTATTTTTCTAAGTGTTAAACTCAGTATTTATGTAATTCTTTAAGGAATAAAAGTTTGGCTCCTGTACAGTTTCATGGGGTTTGTACAGGGGGATGGGAGAGGGGTGGGTGGGCCATGGAGGCAGGAAGGGGGCCTTGCTTTTTGAGTTTGTATTGTAACCTTGGACATGTTCCCTCAGCATTAGCGTTTAAGCTGCGCTCTTCTGCCCACCAGCACGTGCCAGGGACTGAGCTGACCCGAGCCAGACGATTGTTTCCTACTTCCCTGCACTGAGGACTTCCATACCTATAACTTCGGGTTTAAGGGGCAGGAGGCAAGTGAAGCAGCAGCTGGCCTCTAGGAGGGGGCACAGGGGCTTGCGGTGTGCCTGGTGGCCAGAGGTGGGCTGGGTTTTCTGGTGGCCACTTCCACCTCTGGTCCTGGGCCGCTGGCTGTTCTTGTCACCGCTGTCGGTGTGGAGCAGCAAAAGGGACGTCCCCAGTCCTCTCTGGGGGGTGAGTGACTAGCAGTGGCCGCTCTCCTCTGCTCATGGTGCGGGTGGCACCTCTTGAACTTCTAGCTGATGACCTGGGCTCTACTTCCCTCCCTACAGCCTCAGCTTGCGCT
This sequence comes from Cygnus atratus, assembly GCF_013377495.2. NCBI lineage: Eukaryota > Metazoa > Chordata > Aves > Anseriformes > Anatidae > Cygnus > Cygnus atratus. The sequence goes on along the minus strand of NC_066364.1, from coordinate 107,958,953 downwards.
GCTCCTTAGTGCACAGATGTGGACAGGACAGGTTCCTTCCATGTCCCTCTGTGCAGAGAGCTCCCTGGGTAGCCAGCCCTGGTTCTGCCATGCAGCCTGTGGCAGGCTCATAGTGGCCCGTCTGGTGACCGTGATGTTGCACTCTGTCTCCCCTTAGCATCCTCGCTCTGAGCCGCGTGTCCCCTGCAGCTCAGAGCGTGCGGGAGCGCTGCACCAGAAGCTCTACGAAAGCCACTCGGTGCTGCTTCCAAAAGAGAAGGCTGAGTAGCTAGGAGTTCACCCAGGGAGAGAAAGGTGGGCTTGGGCTTGTGCTACCCTTGTCCCAAGCACATCGCCGGGGCCGTGCTTTGCTCCGCTTTGCTTGTGCTGGCACTGTGGAGCAGGGCTGCGGGGCCGGGGTGGCAGGAGTGCCATTGCAGGGGCGTCTTGCTGCATCCCCTCCCTCGTACCCAAAGGCAACTGCCTGGTTAAACCGCTAATGGTGTATTTTATTTAAGTGCAGACTTGTAAGAACACTTGTGTATCAGGGACGAAATGGCAATTTATTGTGTGGTGACATTTTTAGTTCATTTTACTGGTTTGAGGGTTGTGTGTGTGCGCGTGTGTGTGTGTGCATGTGTGCGCGCGTGTGTGTGCATAAGTGTGTGTGGGATTTTTTTTTTTTCCCCTCCAGTTTCCAGGGTTGTGTTTCTGGAAGGATGTGGAAGTAATCACAGTACTATGTACAGAGCTTTCTTTTGTATTAAAAAAAAAAAAAAAAAAGAAAATTACTCTTTCAATAAATGTTATCATTTTGTGCACAGATCTGGGGTCTTGGCCATGCTTTGCAGGAGGGGGTCATATTAGGGAAAGCTCAGCATCAATGAATGGGGATCAGAGGCAGCTTCCTTCACCAATATGTGTACCCCGGAGGGTGGGGGATGTCTGGGCGTGATGTGGCAGAGAGAGGAAACCTTCTGACATCTCTTTCCATCGCCCTCACCTCTTGTGAAATGAGACCTGCCCAGCTTCCACCCTGAGGGTCCCAGAGCTGGTGGGTGGGCCAGAGTGGGTGGACAGCAGGGCTGTGAGGGCTGACCCTTTGGACTGCTTGGGAAGGAGCTGGTGAGCAGGGCACGGTGTGGGGGCAGAGAAGTACCTGCTGTTGAGGGGCTGTTTGATGAAGCACTCACCTGATACGGGATGCCACAGATGCGAGGTGCTGGCCAAGGCCTTGTTGCTGTGGGGGACGTTGTGCAGCTGGTCTTGCAGTCCTGCAGCACCCAGATGTCGTGGTTGGGGTGTGCAGCTCCATCCCAGGCCTTGGCGCTAGGAGAAAGAAGAAAACTGTGCTTTTAAATGAAGTAGTTGAGAGGCTGCAAGCAGAATAATGTCTCCTGACAGCGGCAGGCTTCTGGTCCAGTTCTTGACCAAAAATGAGGTGGTTTCTCTGCCCCTCTTCCAGATCCATTACTTTCGGACACCTGATGGCTTTAGGGATGGAGCTTAACTCTTGTCATTACAAGGCCCAGCACCAAGACTGTTAAATTCCCTGCAGCAAACAGCTGTGAGGCGATACAGCAATACTCAAAGCCCAAACTGGACCATCCTTGCCCCCAGGCAGGTGCCAGTAGGTCTCTAGGAGCTAGGTCAGGGCACACAAGTTATCGTTAAGTGGGATAAAGGTGGGACAGAAAGCAAAGAGAGAAGGGCTTGTTGCAGTCATCAGTGCTGTTGGGCCAACAGCATCCAGCTGACAACACAACTGCCAGCCCCTATATAGCAGGTACCATTTTTTTTAGAATAATATTAGGAAAGCTTAGCACTGTGGTAGAGGGACCGCCCTGTACTAGTGCTCACAGTGCAGTTTGGAGAAAACAGATCCCAGCAGAGCAGGACAGAAGTTAATAACGAAAGGTGGTTAGGAGCAAAACACACCTGAAATGGCTCTTTTGCTAGCGAGAGGAGAGGTGCTTCACTTGTACAGGTCACACCTCAGCCAGGCCCTTGTTAAGCACTCCTACACAGGACTCCTGGCTTGGCACTATAAAACCACGTCAGCACAAGCAATCCCATGCTACTTGGCCACAGGGGACTGTGCACGGTGTGTAAAAATTCCTAAGGTGAAGCAAGATACCACAGACATAATCTCCATTTGAAGGATGAAAGCCTAAGCATGGTATCGAGACCATCAGAGCAAAGACATGAACAGTGCATAAAACAGGTTTTGGCCCTCACAAATCAGACGCCTGTGCCCTGTCTGGCCACTGCCACTTATCGCTGGTGACGGGTTTGGCCATGGGATGTCGCCAGCTGTGTGCCGGGTTGCGTTTCCCACAGCAGAGCGTTAGCACCACCTCATGCTTGTGACATTAAACACGGCCCTGCTGCAGGTGCAGTACACGCATGAAATGACGGCTGCCGAGACTGAGGAAAATAGCGACAGTCGTGCGCCTGCTATCAGCTTTCCTGTCGTTGCGTGGCAGTTAGGAACTCAGTTTCCCCTTCATTAGTGCCAATATTCTGTGTTTCTCTCTACAGGAGATGAAGGGACTTGTAAAGGTAAAGCATGATCTAACTAAATACCAGTTTGATACCCTAAGTTTTAACAACGCCTTGGGAGTTAATGGGGAACACAGAAAGATTTCGGGAGCACCCGCATGCTTCTGGAAAGAGAGGCTCAACAGAAGTTACATGTAATAATGGAGAAATCAAGAGGCAGGCAGGGAAAGGGCAATATTTACAGTTCTCCATTGGTGCCACAGTTATGGGGCTGGTCCCCACAGGCTGATGCAGCACTGCGCTGATTTCTCCAGCCCATTGCTAACCGCAGTTCTATGGCTGGTATTAATTGCTGGTTGTTGTAGTAAAACATGGAAATTGCCTCATCAGTTTCATTAGTACCAAGGGTAGAAATGGTTGGCCAGGTACCTGTAGTTGCTCCAGGATCAAATAAGAAAACAAACTCTCATCCATTTAGCCTTTAATTTTAATGGCTATTTATAATTAAGACAAACGTTAACAGAGGAGCTAGATAGAAACCTGTACCTACTGCATTCAGGCATTTGGGAATCCTGGGTCCCAGAGACCAGGAGGAAAGGCCGGAGCAAAGAAGATGTACTCTTGGTGGAAGAGGACAGGGTCAGGGAATACCGAAGTAAACTGGAAGTAATGAAAAACTGAACGTTTTTGACTGAAAGTTAAGGAAGGTCCACGGGCCCTGAAGGGGATGCACGGTCTTTGATCATTCGTGTGGACTGGGAGAAGTGCCTGAAGACCATCACTCCTGTCTTCAAGGAGGAGGACCTGGGGAACTACAGGCCGGTTGGACTACAGGCCCAGTGTGGGGCCACCAAGTGATGGAGGGGCTGGGGCATCTCTTCCATGAGGGGAGTGTGAGAGAGCTGGGCTGTTCAGCCTGGAGAAGAGGGGGCCCAGGGGGAGATTCATTAGTGTGTATAAATCCCTGAAGGCAGGGTGCAAAGAGGACAGAGCCAGGGCACTTTTCAGCAGCGCTCAGTGCCAGGACAAGAGGCAGTGGGCACAAACTGGAACACGGGAGGTCCCACCTAAACACCAGGAGCACTTCTGCGCTGCGCGGAGCATCGGAGCCCCGGCACAGGCTGCCCACAGAGGCTGTGGGGTCTCCTCCTTGGGGATCTTCAGAACCACCTGGACGTGGTCCTGGGCAAGCAGCCCTGGGTGGCCCTGCTTGAGCAGGGGGTGCACCAGATGGCCACAGAGGTCCCTTCCCACCTCAGCCATCCTGGGACCTGCAGGAGACATCTGCGGGACCCGCCACCGAAGGGCCACCCGGGAGCAGCAGGCAGCTTTACCTTCCACCATCCAACCACCCCAGCGGCGGGCGACAACCCACCAGCCCCACGCCCCCTCCGGCCTCCCCCGGCCCCACCACCGCAGCGGGGGACGGGGCAGACCCCGGGACGAGCCCCACCGAGCCCCGGCGGCCACCGGGTGCCGCTGGCTCCCCGTGCCACCGCCCCGCCCCGGCGGCGGAGCGCACGCGCCTTCCCCCGGCACGCCGCGGCCCGGCCCCGCTGCGGGACGCGGAAGCGGGCGGGCGGCGCTTGGCGGCCCGGCCCCGGAGCTCTGCCCCTCGCCCAGCTGCAGGGCCAAGCCCGGGAGGAGTGCCATTTGTCCCCCAGCCGGGCCCAACCGGGCCCAGCCGGGGCTGGGGGAAACCTCGTCCCCCGTGCTGGCGGCGGGCGGAGGTGAGCGGGGGGCCCGGCGGTTGAGCGGGCGTTGCTGGGGGGTTTTGGGGTGGTTTGGGGAGAAATCCCGGGTTTTCCGCGGTGGGCAGGGGCGAGGAGAGCCGGGCTTGGGTGCACTGTGTGGTTGGGGTGCGGGCAGGTGTCCTGTCCTGGGGCTGCGGTGGTACGGGATGGGATGGGACGGAGTGGGATGGGATATGGGAATAGGACGGAATGGGATGGGATGCCTGGCTGCACACAGGTTTTGCCAGGCTGCACTCCCGAAGCAGCTTCCGAGGTGCTGGCGTTGCAGCTGGCGTGCGCATTTGCCCCAGCTCTGAAATTTGCAGTAGTGCACATGTCTAAGCACTCTGACGGCTCAGCTGCGGGTTGTCAAAGAGCAGTCAGGCACTGGGACGGGTTGCCCAGGGAGGTGGTGGAGTCACCGTCCCCGGGGGTGTTCAAGGAAAGGCTGGGCGTGGTGCTTAGGGACATGGTTTAGTGGTGACATTGGTGGTAGGGGGATGGTTGGACCAGATGATCTTGAAGGTCTTTTCCAACCTTAATGCTTCTATGATAGGTTCTAGTCTGCCTCATCCGTCCTGCATGTTACAGCTACTTCTTCAGGTGCCCTAAATCCAAATTCGTCCCCACTTAGCTGTAAATCCTTCTGGGCCCTTTCTGATAGCTCTGCCCTAAAGAGTTTTTTTTATGCTATATGCCGACATGTGGAGACTGGGTGAAGTTATCAAGAAAATAATGCTGCATAGAGAATTGTTTTACTCTGGTTTTTATATTATGTGAACCTCTTGGGGGTAGGGAATGCCTTTGTACACTGTACAAACACAGCTAGGGAAAACATTTTTTTGGCTTATGGTGCAGCATCTAAACACTGTCACAAAGCAGAGGAGAGTAACTTGGTCCTTTTATTACAAAAAGATCCCAGCTGTGCTCTAGATTCTAGCTGAACGGGCCTCTTTTTCCTCTGGGATTTTGTGAGGAGAGCCTCTTTCTGTGTGCCCCAGTAATGCTAGTCTATGAAACGGGCTCATTTTTCTTAGAGCAGGGACGTGGGATTCTGGGTTCCCTTCAGAGCTTTATCCTGGGTGCAGGATCGGAACAAGCGCCTCAGGCTGGTGAGGAACTGAGGTGCCTGCTCGCTCCTTCCCTGGCAGGTATCTCAGAGGTGATGATCTGCTCCCGCTTCCCCTGTGTCTCTGCAGACTCGTCCCCCGCCATGGTGAACGAGAGGATTGATGGCGGCCTGCTGGTGCCGCTGGGCCCCGAGCTGCAGGCCTGCCCGCGGGAGCTGCTGCGGCAGCGGCGAGGCCACGACGGCCAGCCGCAGTACCTGGTCCGGTGGAGCCTCGTCCGCTCGGAGGAGCGAGCGGCGGGCGGCGGCTCCTCCGCGGGGCCCGATGCCGGGAGCGTGTCGCTGTGGATGTCCGCGGAGGAGGTGTGCGCCAGCTGCCCGGCGCTGCTGGGCGAGGGGAAGCCGGCGGGGCCGCGGGCCGAGGGGGAGAGGGCGGCCGGCCCGTTCCCCGCGGGCGGCGCGGCGCCGGACGAAGCCTCGCTGCGGGAGATGGAGGCCGACGTCGGGAGCCTGGTGCGGCGAGCCGGCCGGCAGCTGGGCGGCACCGGGGCCCCCGAGGCCGCCTCCGTGCTCAACACCGTGCACGTGCTGAGCGCCTACGCCGGCATCGGCTCGCTGGCGGGCGCCTTCAGGGAGACGGGAGCCCTCGACCTGCTGGCGAAGATGCTGTGCCACAAGGAGAAGCAGATCTGCCGCAGCGCCGGCAAGATGCTGAGGGCCCTGGCTTCGCACGACGCAGGTGGGGGGGCTGGGAGGCAAGCAGGGTGCCGTGGGGCTCGTTGGATGGAGGGGGGGGTCAGACTGCAGCTTCCCAAGCAGCTCCTCGGTTGCATTTAGGATGCTCTAAGAGCTAGGAGCTCCATTTTTCCTGACAGGTTCCCCAGCTGTGATGGGGATTAACTGTTAGGAGGACTTGTGCCAAGGGGCTTGGCAGAGCATCAGGGTGTCTCTGATGCCAACTGGAGAGGCTCTGGCCTCTTCTCGGCAGGGAGCCTCTCCCCAGGCCCTGGTGGGTGGAGGCCTGGTGCTCGCCCGCTCCTTTCGTTTGAGGGGAGCTGCCACAGCTCAGAAGTGCCTGGTGTGGCGTGGGGGCAGCTGGAAGTGGTGGCCTGTCCGTCTGGTGCGTGGTGTCTCACAAGAGCCATCGGGGGTGGGGGGAACACCAAATCCCACATTAGCATACATTAGTATTTTGATGGGTATGATTTTTAATATGTTAATGACCCTTAATGAGCAAAAAGTTACTATAGGTCAGCCTGGAGCTGTTTTTCTCCTTCTTGTTTTTCGCCTTTTATCCCTTATCTTCCTTGCTTCTGCTAGTTCAAGGCTACCTGTCTCTTTCTTGCAGCTAAAAGACTACACAAGCTACAGGCCTCCCTATTTTCTTCAAGGTTTTCTTGTTTTTTTTTTCCCAGCTTTGGGTCTACACCAGTGCCTGAGTTCATGCTTGTGTGGGGTTGATGGGGAACCGGTTCATGGTAAAAGTGGACTTTTTCTTATTTGGAACCCTGTTCTGGAGTCAGTTTTTTGGGGTTGCCATTTTAGGGGAATCCCACAGCTCTCGGGGTGCAGGAATACAAGGTTATTCAGCAGAGCAAAACATTTCCAGTCCAGGTCAAAGGAGAGAACAGGATTCTAGGTTATGCTGGGGAACAGCTATTGCTTGGCTGCCAAAATCTGGTGCAGGGAGGGTGGTGTGAGGGGTGCCTCTAGAGGGCCTGAAGGGTTTCTGTTGTTGCAGGAAGCCGGTCTTACATTCTGCTGTCCCTGAGCCAGCAGGACGGCGCTGAGCAGCGCATGGACTTTGACAGCCGCTACACCTTCCTGGAGCTGTTTGCTGAGATGATGTCCTCTGAAGAGCATTGCATGTCCTTTGAGGGCATCCACCTTCCCCAGGTAGTGCCAGTAGGCAGGCGAGCAGGGCTGCACATCGCGAGGGCTGGCAGGGGATCTGGGCCTGGCCCGAGCCTGGGCTCTGGGGCTGTGGAAGATCCTGGGCTCGGGGGAGCGAGCCGGGGTGGAGGCGCTCAGCCAGGCAGCCCCTGAGGGCCCTGCCCGTTGCAGATCCCCGGGAAGCAGCTGTTCACCCTGGTGAAGCGCTACCTGCGCGTCACTTCCCTCCTGGACGAGCTCGGCAGCGGCGAGGAGCAGGGCGGGGAGCAGCCGGAGAGCAGCCGCGTGAAGCAGGAGTTTGAGTTCAGCATGGCGATGGCCGGCCTCATCGTGGAGCTGCTGCGTGCCATGGGCTGGGAGCACAGCCACGAGCCAGAGCCGCCGGCCCGACAGGAGGCAAAGCCTCGCACCGCCCGCTCCATCTTCCAGCCCAAAACCCCGGCCTGCTTTGCTGCCCCAGTGCCTGTGCTGTCTCCAAACCATGGTGCCCAGAAAAAGCAGGGTGGTGCCTTCCTGACCCCGTCAGACTTTGCCGACCGCAGCAGCTACGTAGAATACGTGCAGGCGCACCTGGTGCGCGGCATGCGGGTGCGCTTGCTGGAGGACTGCGGTGAGGTTCGAGCTGGGGAGGAAGGCGAGTTTCTTCACAGCACTAACAGGATGCACGCAGCGCAGGTAGGTCGCTGGTGGAAGTAGTCGGGCTGGGGTGGCAGAGGGGACTGACGGGTGACTGGCGACTTCCTAATGATGTGTTCATGTTATATCGTAGTTTGGGACTTTGGCTACAACTGTCCTAGCAAAGAAGTCACTTCTCAGAGCTGGGTTCCTAAGATAAGCTAGTCTTGTTTGGTGTGATCTATCCTGTAAGATTTCTCAGCTGTCCCTCTCCCTGGTTTGATCTTGGGGGCAGTTTGGGAACAGGCTAGCTGGCGCAAGTAACACAGCAAGAGGCGCTGGGAAGTCTTACGCCTTGGTGTGTGAGCAGTAATACTTAGGATGTGACACTGTTGTTTTCACTGGGTTGGGCACACCCTGCATAGCTGTTTCTTTTGATCCGTGAGTATGTGTCAGGGTCAGTTTCCCCTTAGAAATGCTCTTTGGGTGAGTAGACCTTAGGTAAGAACTTCTGGCAACAAGAGAGCTGTTAGGGCTGCATGTTTGCAGTTTACCAGAGGTCAGGGAAAAGGCCTCAATATATGATGAGGCTTGGCCCTCTCAAATGCTTGGGAGAGCATTTGAATGCTGTTCCAGCCTTTTTGTGGGCACAGGAAGGTGTTTGCTCCAGCTTAGGCCTTTTTCTTGTGACTTCTCAGTCCTGAAGGCTGGGCATGTTCAGCGAGGGCTGAGATTTTGTTGTGACTATGGAGTGAGGAGCTGATGGGCTCTGTGCGCCACTCCAGTGTGGTTATTTCTGCAGGGTGTCAGCTGTTCTTGCATTTTGGCCATGTCTTTGAGCTTGTGAGAAAAATCTCAAATAATTTTCTTCAGACAGGATCTTCTGTGAAGCTATTTTATTCGCGATTGCAATGGCGGGTGTCCTGCCAATTAGGAGCGCATTGTAGTAAACAAATCATCACCTTTTATTCCCTATTACCCGACAGCTGGTCACCTCCCCTGTTTCCTCATTGCCCGAGTACTACAGGTTCACAAGCTACTCAATGTTTCTCTATACCATATATGTACAATTTTTCTTTTTTCAACCCTTTAATTTCTCCCTTTTCCCTTTTTTTTCCCCCCTTTCTTATGTTTTGAGAACCTGTGATCTTTGTTTTACTGTTCCCACACTGCTCATCCTGTTTTTCTCAAGCTTCCACCTTATTTTGGAACAGTGAGGCCTTCTACTGTCCACTTATCTACTTAGCATTTCTCCTTGTTATGACTACACAACTACCTTTGAATACAGAAAATTAGTTCTCTTCTGCAAAAACACAACTTAGTTTCTCACAAGCTTCCCAAACACTGCAGCTAACTGCAATTACTGCTGCCTTAAAAATCCAGCTTTAGCTGACTGTCATCCACAGTGGGCTGTCTCTGCTTCTGTCCTCTGCTCAGTCCATCATAGTGTGGGCTGCACACAGTGCTATTATTCAGTTCATGACATCTTGAGTGAACTGAGATAGGAACCGCTGCACACACATTAGTGTGAGCAATTGTGTTTGCTTTTTTTTCCCCCAAGTAATTTGCAAAAATGTATAATTTGGTTGTGGAGATAAAGAATCTGAGGCCACTCCAGTTGGTCATAGCTGTGCCTAAAGTGCCTCTTCAGCCTGTGCTCAGAGGCTTCCTTACTTCAAGTTGATTTCCGCAGATAGAGGTGGTCTGTGAAGAGACTGATTGCCACACTAGGGCACAAAGCTGTGTGTTGCTGATGCTCAAAAATCAATTTAAAAGCCTGGTATCTGTAGAAATGAACAACTTCGCAATGCTCTTTCCAAATCTCTCTTGCAGTAACTAAAGGTTATTACTAACCTTTCCAGAGAGAAGGTAGAGAATTTGAGGTTACCTTCTGCATATTTGAAGACCATCTCCTTTTGTTAAATTCAAGATTCTCTGGCCTTCGTGGACTCAAGTCCATGGCCTGTTTTATTTTGTGTAATGCAATTGTTGTCATTTACAGCTAAATATAAATTAGCTAACAAAAACCCCTGAGCACTGGCTTTCTCGTATCGCCTCTCTGCTTTCTTGTGCAATTTTTTTTTTACCCCTCAGCCAGCTGCAGACTGCTTGTTCCTACTGATATTCTTCTGCTTAATCACTGAGAACTGATTAGAATTAACTTTTCCAGTCACCTTTTGGTAACTTCAACTTACTCTGATGGGTCCAGGCTCATCAACTGCCACCTAGCTTTGGAGAACTTCTTGCAGCTGAAATTTAAACAAGCGGTTTAAAATGATTGGAAATGTGCAAGAGCAAAAAAGATGTTTCCAGCCTTACCTGCTTGTGTGGTGCAGGTTATTACAAGCACGTGCTTGTATGGGGACAGTGTAACTGTTAGGGCAGCATGTGCTGGGCAAATATGGCTTGACAGTATTCTTTGCGCTGTCTTCCAGTCCCATTCTTTCCCCTCCATAATCCTTCCTCATAAGAAATGAAGCTTGAAGCAGGTATATCTGTTACTTCAAATTTGGTGTTTATCTTGAACACCTTTTGTTGTTCTTTCCACTAAAATATGCTTTCAAGTTCTATGTACTGCTGAAGTCAAAATAGTGGAGCTGTCCCAGTGATTTTTTTTCACCATTTTTCCCTCTCAAATCGTAGGCACTGGCTTTAGTGTTCATTGATCACTCGAAAACATCACTGAATAACCTAAATCCTTCCCACTTTCCAGCTGTGTCCTCTGGCAGATTATTTGGCATGTCTTTCATCTCTCTCCTCCAAACTGAGTTGTTTCTTCTCTCTCAGTTGTGGCAACTTCCAAATTTGTTCCCCTCTTCTCACTATCAGTTTGATTTACTTTTTCTTGTGTTTATATAAGAGTCAAGCAAAACACTCTCCTGGTTGCTTGCTGTCAGTCTTTTCTGTGCAAAATGCAAACTTGTATGCGTTTTTAATTGGGGCCAGTCTGTCAAGTGTTGTGTCTTATATCTCCTCTCAATTGGTTTAACTCAATTTCTTTCCATCTGATGCTTTCTTGAAGTTTCTCGGCATCTTAACTCTGACTTTCCAGCACAGTGTGGTCCTGGTAGCACCGGTGTAACTCTGAAAGAGCTCAGTGAATCAGGCAACCTCTATGTTTTTCTGTCATCAATTGAAGTTATTGACACATTGTACTTGCTGTCGCTGGGTCCTCCTTCTGCTCACTAAGTTGAATGTAAAATAATGGTACAGGAAGCCGGGAGGGATTCTGAGAGGCAATTGAACAAAGCACAGGAAATAATTGTCCTCTTTGAGACCTGCTCGTCAAGACCCCAAAACCTTTCTGAGAGGGCTGGTGAATGACGAGGGTATAAAAGGATAACTGATAGAAGATAAAGTCAGAGCAGGAAAAACAGTTTTCTTTACGTTCGTGTTCACCAAGTGGTTTGTGCCACAAGACCCTTTAAGTGCGGCTCACCTGCCTCCGGGTAGTGTTGGTTAGCTTTTTCCTTTACCAGGGTTGGGTACAGCTGCTGGGTACTTTTGGAGGGGAATGCTTAACCAGATGCACTTCTGTCCTAACTTACTGCTGCTGTGCTAGATGAGGTTTGTAGACAAGTGGTTTTAGTCAAAGTTGACAGCTTTTCATTTTTTAAAAAAATAAGCAGGTATAATCAGGGGAACAAGTTAAGAAAGCTGGTATGCTTAAAAATATGTGTGTTAAAGCCTAATATGAATTAGGTGGTGTTCTACTTGAACAGTGCTTGCTATTTCCATGCATTTGGGAAAGGGGACAACAAATGTAGCAGGGGGATTGAAGAGTGAGCAAGTCTCATCACCAAGTTCTCTTTCACCCACAGGTTTTGTGGCAGTCAACAGGTCGGACCTACTGGATGCATTGGCACATGTTGGAGATTATTGGCTTTGGAGACCAGCGGGATGACCCTGCTGGTCAGGAAAAAGAATACAATCTGATAGAGAGCTTCAATCTAGACAAAGGTGAGGTGCTGCATGTGTGAATGTATCATCTCTTTGCTTCTGCCAAGGTGTATTTTTCAGTGGTGAACTTTATATGGCTAGGCATATTTTGCATTAGCAGGCTGGATTTAGCAAGCATTGTCATCATTTAGTTTGTATGATTGTGCAGAGCTGGTTAAGTAATCACATGCCTTGTGAGTACATGAAGTATTTTTGAATCCTAGACTTCTGTCATGATACAACATAGAGCATAAAGCAGGATTTAAACTGTGACTGTCAAAAAATGTATGTTATAATTAGCTAAACAAACTGCCAAAATAAGAATGTAGAATCTCCAAGATGAAGCTGCCTTAGGGACCCGCAGATTCACTTATTTAAAAGCATTAACATGCCAACAATTTGCTTAACTTCATGCCACTCAGCTTTGGAAAAGGTTTGGAAATACTGTTTTCATAAGGTATCTGCAGAATCTCCTAGAAGTGGCATCCTTTGATTTTGCCCTTGCAGTGGGTGAAGATAAAAGGGAAAAATCCAGACTTCAGGTACCCCTTCTTTGCTCAGCATCTGATGTGACTCTGGCTGGGGAACTTGATGAAGTAACTCTTTCATCAAGCCCTTGATCTTGTAGGACATCCTTTGAGCAGGCAAGTGGTTTGGATTTAACCGCTGCAAAAAGCAGAATATGCATCAGATCAGGAGCTAATTATCCACTTTCAAAATGTTCTTATAGCCAGTTGAAAAGATGGCTTTTTTATAGACTTCTGCCTCTCGTAACTAAAGACTTAACTGCATGTCAGTTCAAACTGGCTAAGTTAAAATGAACTTGGTTAGTTTGCCTTTTTTTCCTCAATCGCTCTGACTTTGATGGAAGTATGAGGTCAATTTCACGTCTGTGTAAAAATCTTTGCAGTCGTCATATCCCACACAGATGTGGAATTGAAAAAGTAGGTGCTTTCAGCTTTGGGTCTTGACACTCAGATAAATTAGCTTATGTTGGCTGACTGTTGGTAATCAGCCACGTTTGTAGTTGTTCTTAGCCTTTTGGAGCAAGTTTGAGCCTCTTCTGTTGAGTCTTGAAGCAGTGAATGTCTCCTAGCTTGCACTTGCAAGCTGTTGCTTGGCAGATAACAGCAAGCGTTGATTCAGGTTTTCTAAACTGTGCAGTGAAAGTCTAGCCTAATAACGAATTTTATGTCCCGGACTTCGTTGTGGTTGCATTAGTTAAAAGGAGCTTGATGAATATGTAGTCTCCTTTTGCTTTTGCCTATGAGTACTTGCCCTGTTTGCCAGCAAGGGGCATTGGGAAAAGAGGGAAGCTCCAGGCAGAATTCACTTCCAACCTCTTGACCCCTTGAACAGCTCGGGCCAGCTCTGTTTGCCCTGCTGCAGCTGCCCGCTGGCGCTGTGGGTGCTGCTGGTGCTGGGTGACCGAGCCTTGCCCTGGTCCAGGCGCTGTGGGAGCAGTTTGGCAGAGCCCTCAGCTCCGTGCTTCTGCTCCTGGCACACTCCCTCCCTCCTGTCGCCTCCCATGCCCGTGGCAGGCTGGGGGAGGCGGGGACCCCTCGTGCCCCGGCTGCACGTGAGCTCTGTATGGGAGCGAGGGGCCTGCAGCAGAGGGGGAGCCGGCGGAGCTGACGCTGCCCCTCCTCGCTCTGCTGTCCTGCAGTCGCGCAGCCGTTCTTCTCCAAGCCCCTGGGGGGGCTGTACTCCCTGCCGTACCTGGGGGAGCAGCCGAGCAAGGCTGCGGAGACGCTGAGCCGTGCCGAGTGGTGGGAGCTGCTCTTCTTCGTGAAGCAGCTGGAAGCGCAGGAGCAGGAGGAGATCGCCGGCCTCGTCCAGCGGGAGCAGGCAGAGCAGGTGGGGGGTGAGGGAGGGAAGGGAGCGGGGCGCCGCGGCGGTGCAGCCTCGGCGTCCGGCTGGGTCCTGGCCGTCGCGGGGGGCGCGGGGTCCACGTCCGTGAGGGCTGACGCGGCCCCGCCTGTGCAGCTGCCGGGGCCGGACGAGGAGGCCCTGATCCGGCTGCCGGTGCCCGTGGGGCTGGCCCGGAAGGTGCTGCGGGTCCTGGAGGAGCGGAGCCGGGGCAGCGCCCGGGGCCACCTGCGCGGCTCCCGCGTCTACGGCAAATGCTGGCCGGGCAGGGGGGCCGAGCGGGACGGCGGGGGCAGCCCCGCGGCGTCCTCGGAGGGTGCCGGCTGCGGGAGCGCCGGCCCTGGAGCCGCGCCGGCCGAGGCAGCGAAGGACGAGGACGGCGTCTGCGCGGTGCTCGAGTCGGATGCCCAGCTGTTCGGCGAGCTGCTGGAGAGGGAAGGGCTGCGCTTCCCGGCGGCGGCGGAGAGCAGAGGTGAAGCCCCCGGGGCACGGGCAGGGCGCCGGCGGCCGCGCAGGGCTGCGGGCGCTGGGGCTGCGGGGGCTGCGGGCGCTGCTGCCGCCCTGACGGCCCGGCCTCCCTCCGGCAGCGTGCGGCAGCTGCGAGGGGGCGAGCAGCAGGGGCTCGCTGGAGGAGGTGGCGCAGGTGGCGGAGGCGATCCGGAGCAGCGGCTGCGAGGCGGAGCTGCGCGTGGCTGGGCTGCAGCACATGGTGAGGGTCCTGCAGGAGGAGCCGGAGCCGGAGCGGCAGGAGGGCGGCGAGGCCCGGGGCGGGCCGGGGACCAGGTGCGTGGGGGAGCCGCGCGGGTGCCGCCCGCTGGGGCGCTCCCCGACGCGGGCAGGGCAAGGCGGCCGGAGGGCCTGGGCGCCGGGGCCCCCTCCTGAGGCGCCCTCTGCGCGCAGGGAGAAGCTGGTGAAGGCGGCGGTGGAGCTGCTGAGCGCCGAGGCGGCCGAGAAGCGCCTGGTGGTGCTGGCGCTGCGGCTGGTGGCCCTGCTGATGGAGAGGCGCGACTGGCGCGTGCCCTTCGCCATGGAGGGCGGCGTGCGGGCCGTGCTGGCCTGCATGCGGCAGCACGCCGCCTCCGCCCTGGTGCAGCAGGCGGGCCTGGCGGTGAGCAGCGCGGCCGAGGGGACGCCGCGGGCGGCGGGGCCGGGCTGGGGCCGGCCCGCGGGCGGCGGAGGCGCCCGCCGCCCCCTGAGCCGCCCCGGGCCCCGCAGGCCCTGAAGGTGCTGGTGGGAGCCGGGGCCGGCGAGCCCGGAGGTGCCGTCGGGAAGCCCTCGCCCCTGAGCCACGGCGACGCGCAGCTGATGCGGGAGGTCTTCGCCAGCATCGGCTCCGCCTGCGGCGAGGGCTCGCCGGGCCTGCTGAGCGCCATCCCCGCCGCCGTGCGCGCCATGCGGAGCGTCCCGGGGTAGGGACGGGGCCCGGGGCGGGCGGGCGGCCGCGGGTCCGGGGGGGCTGAGGGCGGCTCCACGTCGCCGTGTCCCCGCAGGGGCTCCTCGGGCGTGCGGAACGGCTTGCTGGTGCTGAAGATGCTGGTGGACGGCCACCGGGGCCTGGCGGAGCGGCTGGTGAGCGGCGAGCTCCCCGCGCTGCTGCAGAGCTGCTGGCGGGACGGGCAGGGCGCCGGCGGCCCCACCGCGCTGCTGGCCCTCGGCGTGATCAACTGCCTGGCGGAGCACCGGCTGCCCCTGGGCCCCGAGACCCCAGGTACCCTGCGGCCGCGCCCCCTCCCCGTGCCACGGCCCCGCGGGGGCACGGTGCCTGGGCTGGGCCCGCCACCTCCGTGGTCCTGGTGCCGCAGGCGCGGAGGCGCTGCTGGAGGCGAGGGAGCCCGCGGGCGGCCCGGGGGACGGCGCCTTGTCCGAGGACGTGGTGGTGGCCCTGGAGCGGCAGCTCTGCGGCGGGGGCCCCGTCCCCTCCGGCGAGGCGTCCCCGCGGCCGCAGGAGCGCCGGTGCTTCCAAATGCTGCTGCGCAGCCTGGAGCTGCTGGGGGCCGAGAAGACCGTCGGCCTGCGGATCCTCAGGTGGGGCCGGAGGGGCTGCGAGGGGATCTGGGGGCCCTGCGGGACGCGCCCCTGCGGGCTCGGCCCCGGCCTGGCAGGAGGAGCAGGGCGGCGGGGCTGCCCCTGGCGGGGCTGTCTGCGCGCCGTGTCCTGAGCGGGCCCCGTGCGTCGCTCAGGATCCTGAACAAGTTCCTGGACGGTTACCGGGAGGACGCGCTGCCCTGGCACGAGTGCGTGGAGCCCTGCTTGTCCTCCCTGAGCACCCACGGCAGCGACCGGGAGGTGAGGGCGCCCCGGCACTCCCGGTGGGCAGGGACGGCTTTGCTGGCTGTGCCGGGGGTGCGTCGGGGCCCCTGCCCGCCGCAGCCCGGCCTCGTGGCACGCACTGGGAGCAGCTGTGACAACCGCATCCCGGTGGCCGCGTGCTCAGCGGCAGCCTGGTCGCTTTGGAGAGGGGCAGGAGCGCTGCGGCACGGCGCTGGTGGGGCCCCGCGGGCTGCCGGTGCCGGGCTGGCCGCTCAGGGCTGCCTCCTCCGCAGGTGGTGCAGGAGGTCGTCGGCTTCCTGCACCGCCTGGCCGCCGCCAGCAAGGACTGCGCGGTGGCCATGTGCCGCGCGGGCGCCCACGAGGCCCTGGCCAAAGCCCTGGAGAAACACAGCTCGGCCGTGCCGACGGCGCCGGCCCTGCTGGAGCTGCTGAGCGACTGCGAGAAGTTCGCCGGCCTCCACAGGACGCTGACGGGCAGCGTCTTGGCTGGCTGCATCCAGGTGGGCCTGGGCAGCTGGGGAGCCCGTCGGCGCGGGGCCCTGGGTCTTGGGGCGGCCCCCCGGCTCTCCGCCCGCTGCGGCGGGCGAGGGGGGGGAGGAGGCAGGCCCCCAGTAACCGCCCGCCCCCGTCCCCCAGCTGGTGCTGGGGCAGATCGAGGAGCACCGCCGGAGCCAGCGGCCCATCAGCATCCCCTTCTTTGACGTCTTTCTGCGCAACCTGTGCCGAGGTGAGCGTGGGGAGCGGGGCCCCCGTGCCTGCTGTGCGCGGGCTGGCAGCTGGAGGCTCCGCGCGCTCTGCCCGCAGGCTCCAGCGTGGAGGTGAAGGAGGACAAGTGCTGGGAGAAGGTGCAGGTCTCCTCCAACCCGCACCGCGCCGGCAAGCTCACGGACAGGAACCCCAAGACCTACTGGGAGTCGAACGGCAGCACCGGCTCCCACTTCATCACTGTGCACATGCAGTGCGGGGTGGTGGTCAGGTCGGGCTGGGGGCCCGGGGGGGCAGGGGCTGTGCAGGGAGGAGGCGGCTTCGGGGCTCTGCGCGAGCCCTGCCCCGCGGGTCCCATCCGTGCTGTGTTCACTGCGCTGCAGGGAGATGAGCATGCTGGTGGCCAGCGAGGACTCGAGCTACATGCCGGCCCGCGTGGTGGTGCTGGGGGGAGACAGCCCTGCCGCCATCGGGACGGTGCTCAACGCCGTGAGTCTCGCCCGGGCTGCTCGGGCCACGCGGCTGCTCCTGGCGCTGCCCCGAGAGGGTCCGGCACGGGGAGCGCGGGGGCGGCGGGCGCTCGCTGCGCAGCACGCTGAGGGCTCGCCGTGTGCCTGCAGGTGACCGTGCTGCCCTCGGCCAGCAGGGTGGTGCTGCTGAAGAACATGACGCGCTTCTGGCCCGTCATCCAGATCCGGGTGAAGCGGTGCCAGCAGGTGGGGAGCCGGGGGCCAGCCCGGGGGCTGGCGGCGCAGGGCAGCGGGGCCGTGCGCGAGGAGCTGAGGGCCGCGCTCTCCCGCAGGGCGGCATCGACACGCGTGTGCGCGGCATCGAGGTGCTGGGGCCCAAGCCCACCTTCTGGCCCGTCTTCAGGGAGCAGCTGTGCCGGCGGACGTTCCTCTGCTGCACCGCCCGGGCGCTCGCCTGGTGCCAGGAGATCCGCCGGGACCGGGGGCGGCTGCTGCAGCTCTTCGGCAAGTGAGTTCCCTCCCGGCCGTGCCCCCGCCGCTGGCAGCCCGAGAGGGGCCGCAGGAGCAGCGGGGGTGTCCCGCGCCGGCCGGGAGGTCCCTGGCTGGGGGCGTGCTGCCGGGGTGCCGGCCCGCGAGCCCTTTCCTGGGGGAGGCCGTGCCCGCCGGCGGCGCCCGGTGCCGCGGCGTGCTGCCCGCTCGCTGTTGCAGGCTGAACCGGGCGCTGCGGCACGAGCAAGACTTCGCCGAGCGCTTCCTTCCTGACGACGAGGCGGCCCGGGCCTTGGGCAGGACGTGCTGGGAGGCCCTGGTGAGCCCCTTGGTGCAGAGCATCACCAGCCCAGGTACCTGCTCGGGCCGGGCCCCTCCCCGCGCTGCCCCGTCCTGAGGCGCCCGCCCTGAGTCCCTGTGGCCTCGCAGACCCCAGCGGCGTCAGCCCCCTGGCCTGGCTGCTGAGCGAGTACCTGGGGCGCGGGGAGCCGCCCCAGCGCCCCCCGGCCCGCGGCGCCGCCTTTGGCTCCTGCGTGCGGCTCCTGACCCAGCTCCTGGTGCACGTGGACCCTGGCGGCGTGGAGCTGGAGGAGGCGAGGGCGGCGGGTGAGCGAGGGGCTGCCCTCGGGAAGGGGCCGCGAGTCCCGGGCTGCAGCCGTGGGGAGCCACGGGGGGCTCTGCGGAGGGCCCTGAGGCACGGGGCGGGCTCGCGGCCGTGCCTCCCCCGTGGCCGTGCTGCTGGCGCTCCGTGCGCGGGGCCTGCCCGCGAGGCCGCGCTGAGCCCCGGCTGTCCCCCGGCAGGCGGGCAGGAGGGCAGGAACAAGGAGGCGCCGCCCAGGGTGGCGGCGGCGGCGCAGAAGCCGAGCGGCCTGTGGGGCATCGCGCAGTGCTGGCGCGGCGTGGTGCAGCAGCAGGTAGGGCTGGGGCCGGCTGGGGGGCGGGGGGTGTCGGCGGGACGGGGCTGCGGGTGCTCATCCCGGCGGTGCCGTTCCCCGCAGGTGCAGCGGTTCCTGGAGGCGGCGGGGCAGGCGCCAGATGTGGTGGAGCGATACTGCGGGCTGTACCGGCGCCTGCGCGGCGCCACGGAGGAGCTCTTTGGGCAGCAGGCTGCCTTCGTGGTGGCCCTGGGCCAGGGCTTCGCGGGGGCGTTGCTGCAGCTCTCCTTCCTCACCGCCCTGCACGTGAGTCCAGGCAGCGCGGCGCCAGCACCGGGCCCCAGTGGCCGTCCCGGGGCCCTTGAGGGCGCCCGTGCCCAGCCGCGGGCACAGAGCTCTGTGCGGGGCCGTGCCAGGGGCCCCCATCCCCTGCCGGGAGCCCCGGGGGCTTCCCCCCGCTCCCTGCGGGGCTGCTGCCCCGTCCCCGTGCTGCGCCCACCCCGTGAGCCCCCCGCACACCCAGCCCCGTCCCCCGCAGGCGAGCGAGCAGTTTGCCCGCTACCTCGACGGGAAGATGCAGGAGCTCCACGGGGCCGCGGGCAGCACGGGGCTGCTGCAGCAGATCCTGGAGCCCTTCGTCGTCTTCAGCGGCCTGGAGTTCGCCCACACCTTCGAGCACTTCTACCGGTGAGGGCGGCCGTGGCCCCGCAGGGCCCGGCGCAGGGCCCGCAGGCTGGGGGCGAGGCCGGGGCTGGGTGGCGGCGGCGGCCCTGACCTGCGCCGGTGGCCCTGACCTGCGCCGGTGGCCGCGGCAGGCTGTACCTGGGGGACCGGCTCCTGGCGCAGGGCCCCTCGTGGCTGGAAGGGGCCGTCCTGGAGCAGATCGGGCTGTGCTTCCCCCGCCGCTTCCCCCAGGAGATGCTGAGCGACTTGGCCGAGTCGGAGGAGCTCCGGCAGCAGTTTCGCCTCTTCCAGCTGCAGGAGCGGGACAAGCGGCTGCTGGAGCTGGGCGCGGGCCCGGAGAGCCCCGAGGACGAGGTGAGCGGGGCGGCGGGGCTGGGCCGGGGGCCGCCGCGTTCCTCGTGGGGTCCTGAGCTGCCCTCGTGTCCGCGTGCCCAGGCGCCGGGGGAGGCCTCGGCGGCGGACGCTCCGGAGGTGACGGTGCTGGCCCTGTCCCCGCGCTGCTGGCCCGTGTCCCCGCTGTGCCACATGGACGAGCCCGGGAGGTTTTTCCCGGCGGCGCTGAGCTCCCCGCTGGGCGACTTCGCCGCCTTCTGCGGGCAGAGTGAGTGTCGCGGGGGGCGCCCGGCGGTGCCGCCGGGCGCAGGGGACGCCCGGCAGCGCTGCCCGGCCCTGGCGCTGGTGTCCCCCGGCAGGCCAGAGCCAGCGGGGCTGGGCGCGCACGAGGCCCCGGCGGCTGCAGTGGACGTGGCTGGGCCGTGCCGAGCTGCGGTTCGGAGACTGCGTCCTGCACGTGTCCACGCTGCAGATGTACGTCCTGCTGCGCTTCAACGGCGCCGAGGTAGGAGCGGGGGCCGCGGAGGCGGGGGTGCAGCCGGGGCCGGGGCCGAGCGGGGCCGTGCCCCCCTT
Organism: Cygnus atratus; assembly: GCF_013377495.2. Classification (NCBI taxonomy): domain Eukaryota; kingdom Metazoa; phylum Chordata; class Aves; order Anseriformes; family Anatidae; genus Cygnus; species Cygnus atratus. Next base: position 107,938,954 of record NC_066364.1, on the reverse strand, counting down.
CTGGGGGTCTCCGGGCGCTGAGGTTCTCGCCTGGCCGTTGTTCCCCTCCCGCAGGAGGTGGCCGTGGAGTCCCTGCTGCAGGCCACGGGGCTCCCTGCAGAGCTGCTGCAGCAGGCGCTGGCACCGCTGACCGAGGGCGAGGGTGTCCTGGTGCGGAGCTGCGCGCTGGGGGGTGAGCGCGGGGCTGGGCGCCCTCGGGTGGTGCTGGGCCGCCCCCTGGGTGCTGGGTGGGGGCGGAGGGGCTCAGGGGGGATGCGGGTGGGCTGGGGCGGGTCCGGCTGCTGGGGCTGAGCCCCGGGGGCGAGGTTGGGGCCTGGGGGCGGGTGCGGGGCCGGGCTTTGGGGTGGGTGCGTGCGTGGGGCTGGGGATCGGGGCTGGGCAGCGCGGGGGGCGTGTGGCCACGCGGGTGGTTGGGTCTTGGCTTTGGTCCGTGTGGTGCTGGGGCTCGGGGCCGTGCGTGGGGCCCCGCGGGGCCTGGGGTGACGGCAGCGGTGGGAGGCCCCGGGCTGGGCGCAGCAGCCACGCGGGCGCCCTGGGGCTCCTGCAGGGACCAGCTCGGGGCCTGGCTGACCGTGGGCCGGGTGCTAGCTCCAGGTGCCCTGCGGCTGAACCGGGCGGCCCTGGCCCAAGCCTCCGGCCGCCACCTGAGGCTGCTGCCCCGGCAGAGGTACCTGCGGGCAGAGAGGGCTGAGAGCGGCGCCCTGGAGAGGAAGAGGAACGTCCTCTGCTGCCTCATCACCCGCATCCTCAAGGCGGAGAAGCAGCTGCACATCGACAACCTGGTGTTCAGGGTATGGAGGCTGAACGTGGCGGGGCGGAGAGGGGCTGCCCGGGTGCCGTGCTGCGTGCTGCCCCGCAGCGCAGAGCTCCCTCGCTGTTGTAGGTGATCGATGCCTGTCAGAAGGGTGAGCTGGGGCCGGGGCTGCAGTTCCTGAGCTTCTGCTGCCACAGCGTGGACGTGCTGTCCTGCGTCCTGCACCTGCTGAACCAGGGCTACCTGCGGCGCCAGGAAGGGAGGCCCCACGTCCTGGAGTACGTCCCTGCTGAGTCCCCACCGCCCCCCACCTCCCAGGCCCAGCCCCAAGTTGCCTTCCAGACTGTAGAGATCAAGACAGGTGCAAGCCCAGCCGCTGCTGAAAGGAGACAGACTTTCTCCACCTTCAGGTAGATAAGGACCAGGCTGGGCCAGCAGGACGGAGGCTGGGCCCAGCCCTTCGTGAGGACTTCCATTTTGAATAGATGAGCCAAGCTGCACCCAGTCCCTGCGGCTGATCTGTCAGAGAGCTGCAGCTGGCCCCTGGGGTGGAGGTGGTGGGCTTACGCCTCTGGTTTCCACCTCCCTGAGGTGGCCCTGCTTGCTGGAGAGGTGCTGGTTGCCACCTTCATGCTGTTTTGTTCTTGCTGAGCCGTGCCCTTGGGCATGGAGGGAGCCGCACCACCGCCGCCGTAATGGTACCAGCATTAATTTATTAAAATTAATCCCGAAAAGTAACCGTACAATAAATTTAAAAAAAATAGAATCTTGTAAAAAAAAAACCAGGTGCCCCCATGCCGCACCTCCAGCTGGCAGCACCCTGGGGCAGGGCTGGTCGGGGAGGGATGTGGGCATGAGGGGTGACCCCCCCGGCAGCCTGGGGCCGGCCTCGGCAGCACCTTGCCAGCCGCAGCAGCGCGGCTGCGGGGGGACGAGGAGCGTGGCTGAGGCTCAGCCCCGTGGGGCAGGGCCAGGCCCCAGCAGCGTGGGGACAGCAGCGAGGGCTGGTCGAGGGCAGGGGGCCCTGCTCAGCACCGCCCACCCCCCCCTCCCCACGCTGAGCGGCCCCTGTTGTGGCTCCAGCGCTGGGAAGCTGCCCGGGCCCAGCCCAGCTGGGGCCCCGGCGGCCACAGCGGGGAAAAGGGGGGCCCGGAGAACCCCCAGGGTCCCCGCTGGCCGGTGCCAACCCTTGTCCCAGGCTGCTGTTGGGGGTGAGGGGAGGCAGATGGCGTGGTGCCCTGGCTGGTGTCGGAGGATGCGTGGAGCCGGTCTCAGTGGCTTCACCGTCACGGGTCTCGGCCCCCGGGGAGCGGGGCGGGTGTGGAGGTCCCTCGGCAGAGCTGGAGGGGCTGGGCTGAGAGCACGTCTGGCCCGCCGCCTCCTCAGCTCCGTCCCAGGGCTGCCCCGCGTCTCACACGCTCTTCGAGTAGCCGAAGATGCCCACGGGGAGGTACTTGACATGCGTTGGCCACTGTGCTGCCAGCTGGAAAAACTTCACGTCGTTCCACTCCACCCCGTCTATGGAGACTGAGAGGAGAGGGGGCGGTGAGGAGCAGCCCCGGCCCCCTGCTCTGGCGCCTGCGGCCCCGTGGGGCTGGCGCCTCCCCTCACCTCGCAACATGGTGTTCTGGTGCTTGGCTGTGCAGATGAGGCGTGTGATCCCTTCAATGACTTGGCTTTTGGGCTCCAGGTCCTTCTCTTTCGGCTTCTTGCTCAGGAACATCACTGGGGGCCGTGGCCAGACAAGACCAGTGTCAGGATGTCCCCACCTGGCCCGGGGCAGGACCCCTCTCCCCAGGGCCGCCTTCACCGCCTTGTTCCTGCTGTGCCAGGTCCCAGCTCTGCCCTCCCACAAGCTCCCCCCCCTGCCCTTTTTACAACTGGCTGTGCCCCTAAAACTGGAGAGCCGCCCCCCCGGGGCAGGTTTAGGAGTTACCTTTCTTGTTCTTCTCCTTGGTGACCACGGTCATGGCCATGGTGCTGGGCGGCACCAGCTCCCCTATGCCGGGGATGCGGCTGACCTGGAGCGAGCGGAAGTTGCTCTTGAGCGTGTTCTTGATGCCCGTCTCCCTCTTCTCGCCCTCCTTCTTCCTGTCTAGCCCCTGGGTCGTCCAGTAGTCCACCTGCAGGCCCATCACCTCCACGCCGGGGCTCAGAGACCTGGCCAAGAGGGGAACACCCCATAACCCAGCTGAAGCCTGCCCCGGGGCAGCCCTGGGACGTGGCAGCCTGGCCTGGGAGCACCCCAAACCCTCGTGCCCCAGCGCCCGCTTCCTTACCCGGCCCCCGAGAGGCCGCTGCTGACAGACGGGGAGGGCGGCGGGGTGCTCACGGTCTCCTTGCCGTAGGGGGCTGCTCCAGTGGCGGTTGGTGTCGAGCTCAGCAGCGAGGGAGCGCAGGCTGTGGCATCGTCCGAGTCCACTGGGGAGGGAAAGTGGGGGTCAGGGGGGCTGGGGGACACCGCCGAGGAGCTCCCTGTGGTGAGGAAGGGGAGGCAGGGACTCACCGGAGGCGCTGAAGGACTGCTCCACCAGGCCCACCTTCACGACCTGCAAGGAGAGACAAGTGAGACGAGCCCCACCAGCACCACGCACTACCCCTCTCCCCCAGCCCCAGTTGCCCACCGGCTCCTCCTCACACTCACCCCCACGAAGGGTACAAACTTCTGGCAGGAGTCCTCGTCGGGGCTGCGCAAGGAAGAAAGGCTGGTCAGGGGCTGGGGGCGCCGACTGCCACGCTGGCCGGCCTCGTGGCTCGGGGACCCTCGCGCTGGCAGGGGCCGAAGCTGGCTCCTGGCCGCCGGGCCCCTCTTCTCTGCCCTCCCTCCCCTGGGAGACCCTGTCCCCGACATGGCAGCACAGGGCACACTACACAAGGAGGCAAGGAGTCGGCCCCTCCGGTGCCGGGAGAGGGCTTGCATGCGGGAGGGCAGCCCTGCCCCGCTCTGGGGCCGCGGCTCCTCTGCACGGCAAGAGGGACGGACGCACATGGGGTGGGGAGGGAGGGCGGGCCAGGCAGCGGCACAGCAAGCACAAGCCAATACCTGATATAAAAATCAAAATAGAGACTTCTCTTCCTTGGGTGCCAGAAACCAAGAGAAGGGAGAGGTGAGAGTGCAGCTGGAACACGAGCGTCAACCCCCGGGGCAGCACGGTGCTGGCTCGCAGCCCCCAGCCCAGCCCAGCCCAGCCCAGGCAGTCCGTCCCCGCCGTCCCGCAGCCGCTGCGGGGGCCGTGCACGCCAGGGGGTGGCAGGGGAGGGGCAGCGCGTGGCCTCACTCAGCTTGTCCCCCATCTCCCGCGTGCCCCTGAGGCAGGAAAGGCGACCCCGGGCTACGCTCACCTCTTCTGCTTGTACGTCAGCATGGCCTCGGAGATGGGGAGCTGGTGGGAGAGGCTGGCTCCGGCGATGAACTGGGTGACGCGGCCCGCGATGTCCACAGTGTCTGCGGGCACAGGGAGCGGTGAGGGCACCGAGTGCTGCTGGGCTTCCCTTTGGGGCGCTGCCGGCCACGTCGGGCCCCGCTCCTCACCTGCAGTGGGCGGCTCAGCCCTGCTGAACAGCTCCCGCCACGCCGTGTCCAGGAAGAGAGTGCTGTACTTGTTATCCACCGAGGCCAGGTACTTGGCGAGAGGGTGGGAGCCTGCGGGCGAGAAGGGGGATGCTGGCTCCAGGCAGGGGGGGCCTGGGGCGGTGGGGGAGGACAAGCCGGGCTCGTGGTGGCTCTCACCCAGTGGCACAAGCAGGAAGCGAAGGTAGTTGAGCCAGTCGGGCGTCTTGCTGGCCAGCTGCTCCACGAAGAACCGGAGGACCACGCTCAGGTAGCTCTGGTCCCCTGCCACAACCACCTTCACCGGGGGAGGCATGTGGGAGTTACAGTTACAGCTGCCAGAGGGAGAGACGGAGACCGTGATGGACCCTCGGTGGCTCAGCAGGTGGCACGGGGACGTGCCCTGCCAGGCCAGCCAAGCCCAACATCAGAAGCCCACTGCTGCCACAGCATCCCAGTGAGCCCCGGGGGGACCAGCGCCCTCCCCAGCCCTTCCCTGCAGCGGCAGGGAGCCGCCGGACTGAGCCCGAGCTGCACTCACTATCGCTGGATGCGGGAGACGGTGGTGTTGAAGGCCGCCTGGATGTCCGCCACCGAGCAGGTGGACACGACCAGCTGCTTGTGCGCCAGGAGCTGCTCGCTCACGTACTGCCAAGGTAGAGAGCCCGGGGTGAAGCCAAGCCGCGGGTGCCCCAAGGGGCCACACCTGCCCAGGCCCTACTGGGATGGGGCTGGGGCCCCTGTCCCCACGCACGCTGCACGGGAGGACTGCCACCACCCGGACATCCCTGGCTGCTTACCCGAGTGTCCCCGCTCCTCCCAGCCCCTGCTCTCGTCTCTGAGCACAGCGGTCACCAGCCTGCACTGGCAAGGGCACAGCTGTCCCAGGAGCCGGGCTGTGCTCCTTGAGATGACGGGGTTGATCAAGGGACCCTCTGACTTAGCCCTGCCACCCCAGAGCAGGGCCCAGCTCTGTGCTCAGTCCCTCCTTTGTTCGTTCCCTTCTCTGGCTCTCTCCCACGGCACTCCAAAACGCTTGTGTGTCTCTTCAGGTGTTTGCATGCAGCTGAACGGTGCTGCTGTGCTAGACTGGGGGGCTTGGAAGAGGCCATGTCAAGGTCTGGGAACAGATATCACTCCGTTTTCCCTTGTCAGGATGAGAGCTAGAGCAGGAACACACCAAGGATGTGCAGCCTGGGGAAAGACTCCACCGCCTCTCCCCGAGGAGCTTTTCTCCTGCCACAAGCCCTGCCTTGATTTTCCAGCAGGCCCTTCCATCCCTGAGCCGGGAACAGTGCCTCTTCTGCTCCCCGGGGCCTGGTGCCAGCAGGGGGAGCCCAGCACCTCTGCTGCGGCACCCAGCAAAGCTCTAACCAGTACCAAGCAGCGAGGGCACGAGGCATGCATCCTGTTAGACATCTCTGCTGGGACTGCTCTGGGTGCTGTGCTTTGGGGACCCGGCAGCGATGGAGGAGGTGGACAGACAGACCTGCGCATGCAGCTCTGCACTGCAAATGCACCGTGTCCCCCAAGAAGGGCCATGCCGGGGGAGAGGAGGGCCCAGCTGGCACCGGGTTCCCTAGGACACCCTGCCCCGGCCGGGAGAACCCCCCGGTCCCTTCCCTTCGCACCTACTCACCTGCCCCTGCCACTCGGCGACATTCACCAGCACGATGCTCTCTGGGAGATGCTCGTCGGAGACCAGGATCTGGTTCAGCTGATCGTAAACAGACTTTCGGGGCACCTACGACAGCACCACCGCCAAAGTTAGGCTCGGCAGGCTGCCCCAGGCGACCTGCTGACAGCAGAGGGCCCAGCAGGGCTCTCGAGCGAGAGACCTCCGGGTGAGGAGGCTTCCAGGGCCTCACCTGGGTGCTGTGCCACGAGTCAGGAGAGCTCTCGCTGTCCAGGCTGCTGGTGCGGCCACCCTGGCCCTTGGAGCTCTGCCGGTCCTTCACGGAGGTGCTGCGGGGACGCCACAGCTGCTTGCTCTCTGCCTTGCTGCGAGCGAGAAGCAGGAGAGGTGACGCTGTGTGGGGGGAAACCCCACCTCCTCCAGCCCCCCCTCACCCCAGCGAGCCAACGCTGAGCCTTCTCAGCTCTGCCACAGGGCCCAGCGCCGCCTTACCTGGGCGACACGGCACTGGGGAGCTCGGCTTTGGTCCCGGGGCCCAGCTGGGCCAGCCTGTCCACGCTGCCCTCCCTCGTGGCAGCCTCTGCGGGGGCCAGCCGGGGACTCGGCTCCTCTGCGGCCAGCTCCTGAGGGGCACACACAGTCACGTCGTGCACACCGTGCTCCCCACCCTGCTCCCCGCGCCCTGGTGGCCCCACAGCAGAGCTGAGGCTGCAGGGCCTCGACGGGGCTCAGGTGCATCTCCTGCAGCCCCATCTCCTGACCCTCCTTCCACTCCTGCTGTTCTCCAGCCCCCTCTGCCCATCCCAGGGAACGAGGTGGTGCCCGAGGGAGCTCCAGCCCCGCTCCATCCCCCGTAGCCCGGACTCACCACTGCGGGGACCTCGGCTCCCGGCTCCTCCTGTGCTCGCGGCGCTCCCGGCTTCCTCTTTTCCGCCTCGCCCTGGGGGACAGGGAGCGGGGTCAGGGCAGGATGGAGCGCCCCGCGCGGGGCGGCTGCCGGTGACCCATGCCCGCAGTGGGACCTGGCCTGGCCTCGCAGCACGTGCTCCCACGGGGGAGCCCGGCATCCCCCTGGGACCGGCCTCAGAGGACGCCCCCCTGCCTTGCCAGGAAGGCTATCGCTACCTGTCTGCTGGCACTGGGAAAAAGAAGAGGAAAGAAGGGAAGGAGCAGCCCCGGGTTTGGTCTCAGAGGGAGCTGCGGGCACTGCGGGGGTGCTGGGCTGGCCGGGGAGGGAAGGGGACAGGAGGTGGTGGTGGTGGTGGTGGTGTAACTCACAGGGCTGCCCGACTCTTGATCCTGCCCTTTCTGGCTGTGCAGACTGCCGATCTCAGTCTGGGAACCAGAATGAGAGACTCCCTCAAAGAAACGCCTGCAGAGAAACAGACAGACGGACGGACGGACAGACAGACGGGAGAGAAAAAGGCAGGAATAAGAGAGGAACAAAGTCACCACGACCCCGGCGCACCCCCGCCGGCCTGTCCCAAGCACAGAGCACCGTGGAGGGGTCCCCGGCGGAACGCAGGGGTGGACGCCCACGTGCCCTCGTGCCCCAGCAGGCTAAAACCTGTGACCCCGGGGAACTGGAGGCAGGTCTCTGTCTCCTAGCCAGCAGCCATTTCCCCCTCCGGTGATGCCCTGCCACCGCAGGGTGCAGAAAGGCAGCCCCAGCTAGGCAGCTGTCCACCTCACCGGTGCAGGGTCTCCGCCAACACCGCAACCCAAACGTGCTGCCCTCCGCGCCACCAGGGCTCCCACAGACTTCTGCTGCCTTCCCTTTTGCTCCCCCTTTTCCAGGGAGGGCTCCTCTCCGAGCACTGCTGCTGCACACTTCCAGCTGCAGCTTCCACCTTCCCTTCCTGCCTTCCCCTTCCCCAGGGCTCTGAGGCCGCAGTGTTGAGGGCAGAGCAGCACCGCAGGTAGCACGGCGGTACTGCAACGTCCTATTTTGTTCCCTAACATTTACATTTTTATTTATTTTTTTTTTAAGGTCTCAGCGCTGATGTTTTGGTAGAGCCACATAGTGCCACGCCAAGTCACAGGGGTCAACACAGGAACCCCTGCTGGGGAGCAGGAGGGTCTCTGCCACCACAGCGAGGGCTGCCCGCTTCCACCTTCGTGTCCCCACTTTCCACCCATCATTTATTTGTCAAGGCCCCCTCCATGGCCTGTGGGCTGCTCAGAGACCACAGGAGCCTTTGGGAAACCAGCAGGCTGCACCACTGGATCTCACTGGCAGCTCTCCCAGGACCCTTGCAGCAGGGCAGCCCGCCCGCAACGTGCAGCTTCCCCTTAGAGAAGTGAGGCAACTTCCCCCTGAGCTGTCTGTCTGTCTGTCTGGGCTCACTCCCAGCAAAACTTTCTCCTGGTTTGGCTGCTGGGTTGCAGGGATGACCACAAGCATAGGACACGGAGCTGTTCTTCTGTTAGGACCTTGCCAGAGTTTCCACCTTTATCCTCATCTGGATTCATCTGCAGCTTTCTGCAGGATACCCACGGGCTTCTGAACGTCCTGGCTGCCCCTTGCACTTTCCTTTTCTTCACTTCCTCGTTTGTATGCAGCACACTGTGCTGCCGGGCACAACAGGGCCGGGTTCTCTGCTCTCACTGCTCCTGCAGGGACGTTTCATCTCAGTAAGTGATGGTCCCACCACAGAGCAGCCCTTCAGCAGCAGTGTTTACAGACTGGCAGGAGAACTCGTGGCTCAATTTTCCCCTCGCTAGCTCCATGGCCGGCTGCTTCACGACACGTTCATTCACAAACGCCACGGATTTGGAGTCTGCATTGTGCCCCCATGAGATATTTTCCCCAGGTCACACAGAGATAGCTGATGTCTCCTGTTATTAGCACATTTCTGCTCTCTCCACCTCTCCAGTGTCCGCTACAGGATCTCAGGCACTGTCACCACCCTGCACGGTCGTTACTCTGCACTTGCCTTTTCTCAGCCAACAGTTTCAATCCATCCAGACAGACCATATTAAAAACTTACGAGTCAAAGCAGAGAAATATGCTAAGCTTTCTAAAAATACAGCCCCCAGCCAGCACCTCTCCTTTGTACTGTCCCTGTAGTCCTACCCGACGTGGCATACCCCTGGCTGGCACCTCGAAAAGCAGGTGTCTCTAACCCTTAAACACTGGATTCATCCAAATTGCGTGCATTTGGTCTGGCTTTCAATGCCCCCTTTAAATGGGGCTGCCTCCCCCCCGCCACCTGGAAGCTGTGTCTGTTTCTGCCCTCTCTCACTTGCAATCCAGAAGCTTTCGTCACTAGAGGATGTGTCACGCCGAGCACAGAGCTCTCCCGCAGCTCTCAGCTCTCCTGCTTTGCAATTTAAAGGCTCTCTCCTGCAGGTGTGACTGAGTCAGAGTCCCAGCAGGTTCGGATTTAGGTAAATCCCAGCCCTTCTGCATAGCCTCCTTCCCCGCTGTCCGTATTCTCAGCCACCCAAGGAGAATTTTGCTCCTTCCCCTCTGTTCTTCAGACCAAGGCTCTGACTGCTGAGGTCTTACAGCCCCCAGCTGCCCCCCAGGCAGGGCACCAGCCACCGCTCACTCTCAAGGACTACCTGAACGCCTGTGCTCCACACGAGCTTTGTGGTGTCTAGCAAGGCTGTCTACGACAAAAAACCAAACCCAACAGGAGGAGCACCTCTTGAATTCACAGGCTGGGTTGGAAGATCACCACCAGCTTCCTGAGGCAACCAGGGTGAGAATGCTCTGCACTGGGACCCCGCAGCCCATGGGAGTGCAAGGAGATACGCACTCAGCACTGCCAGAAACGGAGAGCGGAGTGCACACCAAGCTAGGGACGCCGGGAGCGGGCTGAAAACCAGCCCAGGGCCCAACAGGCTGTCCTACCAGAGACAACAACGCCCAAGACAGGCTGTCAGGGCAGGTGCAAGCACACACCAGCACCTCCGGCAGGATGCCCTCCCAGGGACCGGACCTTTGTGGATTTGCAGAGCCAGAGCAGGGCCTTATATTTAAACACACTCGGCAGGCTGTAATTCTTAAAGTTTCCATAGCTTTGCAAACGTAAGCTGTTATCTGACCGCAAGACCACCATCCTTTTCCTCCCACAGCACCTCTGTTTCTTTAAAGCCTGCGGTGAGAGATCACGTGAAACTCCTTTCGGAGATCCGAGCAGACCACCTCAGCAGCTCCCCCGTGCCCACACACCTGCTGTCTCCTCCCGAACAACTTGTGGATCTGCGGGAGATGTGACTTCAGTCCTGTTCCTGTCTCCTCCCCATGCCCTGAAGCGGTTCCTGAATCCGGCAGTTCTCTTTCCAAACATTTTGCCTGTGGCAGACCAAGTCTGCTGCCCCTGCCGAGCACCTTTCACCAGGGATACAAACTAACCCGAATTATACTCAAATACTTAACTCTAGGGACAATAACGACAAGTCATCTCGGCTTGGTCTCTTCTTGCCTAGAAGAGACTCAGGGCACCGTGAGGCAGCCAAGCAGAAAGACAACAGAAGGCAGCTTCCTCACGAAAGGACAGCACAGAAACAGAACAGCCACGAGCAGAGAGGCCAGGTGAATGCGGGCCACGTGGGAGAAAAGCCTGGTTGCAGCGCACCTCCGTGCCAAGTCAGCAGTGCTTGGTGGAGCAAGCCAAGCCACCGGGCGCCTGGGGAGCGGGACAAGCAGTGTCGCTGAGGGTTGCCAGCCATACACCTCCACAAGGGGTGGGAAGGCAACATGCAGATCCCGCGGGGACACAGGGACTGGCCCTAGCAGCCCCGAGACAACGTGCTCAAAAGGCAGGCATGCTTCGGGGTGCAAAGCCTGAGAAGGCCAGGACTGCCAGCAGAAAGGTGTGAGAGCTAGCGACAGCGGGGGCTTAGATCAAGGAGGTACTCTTACAGCAGGTCAGGAATAGTGTCAGACGCTGGACCGGGAGGAAATCAAGTGAGAGTCATTATGAAGGAACCCAATTTTTATGGGCAGTTTTAAGGGTTCTTTTTAAACAGGATACACAAGTGAGGAACTCAGCTGTGCCAACAGAAGATGACAATGGGAAAGGAGAGGGGACAATGCCTACATTAGGCCAAGCAACAGAGGAGTGTCAGAGGGCATTTCTCCAGGTCCCACGGACGGTGCTGGTGGCCTGTGACCTCCCGCAATCCTTACCTCAGGGTCGGCTTGGGCGTACTGTGCACGCTCTCGTTGTCCTCGATCTCTGGGCCGCTGTCGCTGTTGTTGCACTCTTCCAGGCTGTCATAGAGCAAGCCCAGGTCTTCCTCCACCTCCTGGGTCTGGTCTACGGGGTCAGAGTCCAGGACCTGTGGGACAAAGCCAGAGGGCAATGAAGAGTTAGGGAGTCATCGGCATCCCAGGCCAGGCACGTGCAGGTGACACTGTCACTGGGCCAAAGGACGTTGCCATGAGCATGACATCCCCCCAACAGGCCTTTTGGGAAGGTGTTTTTGATTTGAGCATGAAGCTCGGAGTTGCCTTTTTGAGGCAGAAGGCTTTGAAAAGGCCAAGCCCCAGCCCGTGCCATGCCTCACGTCACCTTTGGGAACAGCCCTGAGCACCTGCAGCTCAGGCTCCCAGTTAGCAGGAACCAGCACTCTGACACCGACACATCTGCAAGGAGCCGCTGCCAGGTGGGGCAGCCTTCCTGCTCCTTACCTCCTCTGTCACTTTAAACCTCTTCAGCAAAGCCACAAATTTCTGCTTGAAGTTTGGTTGCTAAAATAAAACAAGAGGAGAAAAGAAGGTCAGCAAAAGTATCCAAACAGGTTCCGAGACGACAAATGCACAGCCCGTAGTTGCTCTCTTTAACAGCCCACTGGCTCCCTTCTGGGTCCACAGGCCCACGCTCAGCTAGGATCTACCTCGGTCCTTAAATTTGCTGTAGGATTTGGATTAAATCTGGACTCTGCGAGAAGCTGCTGACTGGGGCATGAGGGATGGTGCAGGGACTATGACTCTGCTACAGGCTGGAGGAGCACTTTCTCTCCATTTAAATCCCCCGTCTCCCAGAACACCCGTTTGAGGAACGCTGCCTTCAATCAATAAGAGATGGGGAACAAACTCAAGGAGAAGGTGCCCAGGGACCTGACAGGGATAAGGAGATGCTTGGGGAGCAGGGGGCTGCCAGGGCAGCTCCCCCCTTCTGCTGAGTGGCAGAAGAGCTGCCAGTGGCCCTACTCGTGCCAGCCTTCCCCCTCCTCAGGGAGAGAAGGAGAAGAGACCGTGTCACAGCAGCAAGTCAGAACCATTGCCCACAGATCATCAGGTGCACAAAGCCAGGCTAAGCATGGCTCAGGCCACGAGCTGGGGCATGGCTCTGGCCAGCAAGCTAATCCAGTGAAGGCAGGAGGTTTTCCCATTCTGCTCAGAGCCAAGGGCTCCATCGCCTGCTCTGCACCAGTGCCAGCATCCCCCTGCGCCGAAATCCAGCCCCTGCTCTGCAGGGAGGGGAGGAAGTTGAGTCCCTTCCATCCCTTTGATCACATTGGAAATGCAGATGTTACTCTGGTCATTGACGTGGTTCGGATCATTTTCCTCCTGGCCTTCTTGGTTTTCCTCAAGTCGTCCTCTTCATCAAACAGATCCTGCGGGCAAGAGGCCACAGCACGTCAGAGCAACTCGGGTGCTGCAGGGAGCAGCAGCTCCTGGAAGCCTCCCCGCCCCACGCTTACCTCCCACCTTGAAAAGCTTTGGCCCACTCTCCCAGAGGCTTGCTTCTCACTTTCCTGCTCCTCTCCCTCCTTACCATTCTCCCCCAACAGACCTGCTTTATTAGCGATGTTGCCCCTCCAGGGGGACAACGTGCCAGCAAGGTGCAGAGGAGGCACAGCAGCCTTCTGCAACGTCCTTGTTGCAACCTAAACCTCTTTTCTCAGCCTCCCCACGACCCACGTGCTGTTCTCCCCTCTCCAGCGTTAGCTCAGAGAGCACAGCACCCCGACTGCACGTGTGGGAGAGCAGCTAGGAGCCCTGCTCCTCACCCCCAGCCCCTGTCCACAGCCACGCAAGCAGAGCAGGGGAAGGAGAAACAGCCTGTGCATACAGCATGCTGACCCCAGCTCTCTTCTTCACCCAGCAGTGGCAGAGACAGGATATTTGGGGTTGGAGAGGAAGCCGAGGCCACAATCCAGGGCCTCCCCGGGTCATACAAGTGTTCTTCCAGGGATCAGCCTCAGAGAAACACGCGGCTTCCACATGGAGTACTGATGTATTAGCTTGGCACGATGGGGCAGGTGATGTGGTGGATCCTGAGCTGCTCAGGATTGTCGCTGCTCCTGATCAGCGTGCCACCACAAGGCTTTTTTAGTCCTTGAGTGTACGCAGCACAACAGGAGGACAGCAAACAGCAGTGGCACAGCTCATCACAGGGCTGGGATGGGTCTGCCTCCTGATCATTTTAAGACCCAAACTACTTCTTCCTAAAAGCTCTGTTCTCCCCAAGAGAGAGGGCAGCTCAGGACAGCCTCTGGCCTGTTATCACAGGGAGAAGGGATAGCATCCATGGTGCAAGGTGCTCAGCAGGCGTTTTGTGCTGCAGACCAGACAGCTCCCAGGACACAAGGGTGAGACCTATGGCCCATCCAAGTACACTGCAGCTCTCCAAAGTCCTCATGCACCACAGTCCTTCCTGCTGTCAGGTACTGTGGCTCTCTGCCCTCTGAAACCATGACAAATGTTTGCAAGGGAGGTGAGAGACCTTGGGGTGATGCAGATGCTCAACGTCTGATCCTTGCCTGAGAGATGGGACCAGGACATAAGCCACCCTGCTAGATCTCTCCCTTACCTGGCCCTGAACAGCATCATCGCTGGCTTCTTGCTCCGAGGAGAAGCTGTCATCCTCTTCTTCAGAGTAGTTATCAATGTCTGGGGAGCGATCTGAAAGCAGACACTGCAGATGCCACAGCTGAGCAAGCCATCTGTCCAGGCTCCAGTCAAACGCTCAGTATTTCTGGCAGACACTTGGGGACGCACTCTGTTACCCGTGCCCTACCGCAAACGCTTGCCTTTAGGTCTGTGGGTGAATGCTAACACACCTGAAGCTTTGATTTTAGGACCCGAGGGGACACTCCCATCCTCGTGGTCGATGGGCTGACTGGACAAGGAGTAGATGCTGATTTCAGCCACTCGGATGTTCACGTCCTTCATGTTGCTGTGGAGGCTCAGGAGCTGCCCTCCGTCTGTCGGGTGCTGCATCACCTAGGCAGACAGACAAATGTGGGTGACACAGAGGACTCGTGGCACCGAGCTCCTTTCCCAGCACTGGCACTGGTGGTGCCAAGCTCCCGCCCCGTGCCCAGCGCCCCGTACCTCGGCCATGTTAATGATGCCCACTGCGAGGGTCTTGTAGCCCAGGATGGTGCGGTTCTTGTACCTCTTCCTCCGCTGCAGCATGATCTGCAGCTTGTTGCCGTCTCTCTTGAGAAAGTGCGGGTACTGGGGGAGGGCAGCACAGGGAGAGGGCAGCGTGAGGGCAGGGCTCGGGATGACACACGGGGAGGTAGGGAACCCTTCCTCGGTGCTGATATACAGCAGGATCTGACCTGCTCGCCTCTGAGGTGCCCCTCAAAGGCCACCTGTGCTCTACATCATCCCCCAAATCCCCATTGCCCAGAGAAACACCCCCTGAAACCCTGGAGCAGCAGGCCAGCAGCATGAACCTGTGCTGTGATCGTTGGCGTAGGCAGGCTCCAGAGCCCCTCCTCAGAGGCTGCCCCCTTCCCAGCGAGCCCCAAAACCACGCCTGCTGAGAAATGCCGGGCGAGGGGAGCACCAGGATGCCCAGGGGGCCAGGCGAGGTACCTGCAGTGAGAAGGTCAGCTCCAGCTCGGTCTCCATCAGGCCGCCAGGCGGGAGGACGTATTCATTTGACCTCAGGACTCGCTTCGAACCCTGCACGAAGGTTGATAGGCACACATAGCTTGGCTGGAGCGTCTTGGCCATGGACTCCAGTGCACCACACATGTAGGTCTGGTGTTCGTAGCCCGTGAGGAAGGAGCCAGCACCGTGGCTCTGTTCTGTTCCACCTCACAGAGCCACCTTGCAAATGCCAATAAACACTTTGCCAAAGCCTGGGGTTTCTCCCGAGCTGCCTCTTCTCCCTGCCCACCTGCTGGGACCTGCTTTTCCCAAGCCTGCTCTGCTTCACCTGGCTCCTCGCAACCAGACGCTGCAGTTGCGGACACTGCTGGAGCCAGGCAGACAGCACCAGCAGGGGAAGGAAAAGGTCCGAGCACGCTGCCTGGCCGGGAAAGGGACAACGGGACAGTCCTGGATCACGTCTCCCCCAGCAGACAGACCCAGGCGCAGCTGGCTCTGCTGGGACCAAGGCAGGACACCCCAGGGCAACAGGGGTCCCCTCCTCGCCCAGTTCATCTCTCCAAAAACTCTTCCTAGCCATTTCCTCTGGCAACAGTCCTTACCTTTCCACATACACAATTGTTTTTTCCCCCTAGGAGGGCAGTAAAAGAGGATCTCTATCAACACAGCCCACTCTTAGTACCCTTTCCTTTACTTCTCTCCTACCTTCACTACCTCCAACTACGGCGTGGCTGCTGACCCAGAGAGACCGAATGATCCGGGGGATGAAAAATGTCCTCTGTATGCACCAGGCTCTGTTGGCCATAGGACAGCAGAACTCACGGACCTTCCCAAAAGGCTCATACCCCGTGGCTGTGTCCCCACAGGGCTATGGGACCAGCTTCAAGGATAAGATACCCCACAGTGGTGGCACTGGTTGAAGGCCTTTCTTGCACCTCAATTGCTGGTGTTACCCAGGCTAGGAAGGATGGGAAAAAAAAGAAAAACAACCCTATAGAGGGGAGGCAGGAAAGGCCTCCAGATCTTGCAATGCTGCAGCGTTACAGTTCTTGCCGATACCGAGGCAAAGACAAGCTGTACAGAAACAGTCCTTCGTTCCCAAGAGGCCTTTTTTGAGCTGCCTGCAACACTGCTCCCAGCGACTGTGCCAGGAGCAAGGCTTTCCCTGTGAAAAGGCTTCCTGAAACGGAAGAGAGGAGGTGGAGCTAATCCCCTTCACCATCTGGGAGCCTTCCTGGCCAAGAACGCACCAACTCTTCCTTCCTGCATTGCTCTTCATTAAGAGACGATAGGTGGTCATCACTACAGCCTTTTACTTAGGCACATTTACCATTTGCTGTTTGTTGCAGACTTCCCACCAAAGATTCAGTCCTTCATCAAACTGCACACACCAGTGCAGTTATTCTTCATGAAGATGTTACGTCTGGGGACGGCGCTACAGCAAAGGAAAGCTGAGCATAGTCTGGGTTGTGTGAAAATGAAGGTTTCTTAAACATCACCAGCCTCTGTGCTCCTTACCACTATGGGAGCTTCAGCCCAGCAAAAGTGCAAGCAGCAGCAGGTAAGGAAAGGGACTGCTCCCCTGTTCAGCAGTGGTGACACCACACCTGGGCTCTGGAACCAGTTTGGGCTCCCCAGTATAAGAAAGGCATCGACAGACTGGAGCAAGTCCAGCAGAGAGGCTGAGAGAGCTGGGGGTTGATCAGCTGGAAGAAGAGAAGGTGAAGGACAACTTCACTGCTACCCACAGACACTTAGCAGGAGGGCGCAGAGAAGACAGAGCTGGACTCTTCTCAAAGGTGAGGATGAGAGGCAATGGGGATGAGCTGGAAAATGGGAATTGACCATTGTATGCTAGGAATGACTCCTCCCTCCCAAGGGCAGTCAACACTTGGGACAGGACACAGGAAGGCTGAGGGATCTCCATCCCTAGAGAAATTCAAACCTCTGTCCGATGTGGCTTTGAGCCCCTGACGTAGCTCAGCTGCTCTGCAGTTTGGGTAATGGCAGGCAAGGCCTAGCTCTCAGCACAACAGCCAAGTATCACCCTCGGTACTAAAAGAAGACTTAATATCAGACTGCTTCAGTGCAGACCACAGACAACAAAGACTGTTGAGGAAGTAAAAGCAGCAGGGAGCGGTTCTGCTCGTAGATCTTCACTACCTAACAGACTGCAACCGTACTGGAGCTTGCACTGCTCTATACAAGCACACAGCTCCCAGGCCTGGTTTGCCAGGTACAGCCCCCAGCTTCAGGTATAAATCTGTTCTGATGGGTGTTCAAAACACAGAGTTTGGCACCATCACCCCTCCACAACAGCACCAAGGGTTGAACCTGAGTCTCCAGCCACATCCAGCGAGCGGCTGCAGGAGGATCTGCAGCCCTGCCCCAGCACCTGCCCTGGCAGCGCGGGGACCAGCTTTCCTCTTTCTTCGATTGCTTCCTCTGTTCGCAGCTCAAGACTGAGAGTTCCTGAATTACAGCATTGGGAGTTCCCTCTGCCAAGAGGGAGCACCACACTTCCCTTCGCACCATAATCACAGTGAGGAAGCCAAGACAAGATAACTGCACCTTTGTGGTGCTGCGCCAGGCACATTTGAATCTCTTAATGCCACGCTGAACAATACGCAGTAGGAAATGTTCCGTGACATCTTCACGCTGTTAAAAAACATAGTGAGGGGTAAAGTTTTAAAAACCACACAAGGGATGTGAGAGCAAGTCCCCTTTTTAGTAGTTTGGATTTCAGTAGTTCAGACTTTTACCTCACAGGAAGCCCCTGTGAGGTAGCGAGGGGTAAAGTTTTAAAAACCACCCGAGGGAGGTGAGAGCAAGTCCCCTATTTAGTAGTTCGGACTTCAGTAGTTAGGACTTTTACCTCACGGGAAGCCCCTGACTGAGGACACTGAATACTCAGATCCCCTCCGGGAAATGAGGGTGTTCTGCAGACGTGAAAGCTCCCTCGGCCCTTTGACAGGGGTCTTTCCACACGAGGGAGCAACACCACATGTGGAAGCTGTGTTTTAAAGACCAGATCAGTGTGCTCACTGGGACACCCCAGAGAGGCCTCCACCATCCTCCGGGGCACGTATTTTCATGGAGCAGGCCTGGCACTTGTCGTCCCGATGCAGGCCCCACTCGGGCAGGCCCCGAGCTTCCTTTCTGTGTAACGTGCCCTTGGGAGCAGCAGCATCCTGACAGGATTTGCCCCAGCCCAGCGGAGCTACCGCTGAAATGTGAGGGAATACAGCTCCCCTTTCCACTAGTCCCCAGCTGGGAACTTGTGAGGTCCTCCACAAACCACACGTATCATCTGCTTCCACCCAAAAGATGGCAACGCTCGCCGGGCAGCCTTCACACAGCTACTTGCTGCCGTGACTCATCTGTTACCTAGGAGAGGAGCGGGAGGGATGGATCCATCTGAGGCCGGTCTGTGGGCAGGCTGTGCTGGAGCTGCCTACAGCTTCCATCTGCCTCCCGGGAAGGCTCGGCAGTCCTCAGTCCTGGCAAGGCGGCCGCTCAGGCCGGTGGAAGCAGCCCAGGTAGGCGCACGAGCCCACCCCGCTCCTGTGACGTGCGCCGAGCTACAGGGGAATGTGGGCAGGAGCCTCCTCCTCCAGTTTCCTTCAGCTTCGCAGGGAGCCTACAGTGGCACGCAGCCGCAGGTGATCCAGACCCCGACCGCAGCCTCACAGCCCTGCAGAGAAAAGCCTCTGTGGCCTCCAGGAGTCACTGCTGAAGCCTCTCTGCCTCCTTGCCAGGCTCCTTCCTCCGCTAGGGCCTGCATCAATGGACACAGCCCTGTGTTTTTGGCTCTCCTGAACAGTACCATGCACACAGCAATGAAAAGGCCAGTGATGTGGGATGCTAACAGTGTGTGGACCACGGCCTTTCCTCCCTCCAGGCCCCACGTTTCACACATTTCGCTTTCAGATCCTTCTGGGCAAGGAACCCACCCTGCCATGAAGGCAAATCCTAGCTCCCAGAGCTCCACTAATGCAGCAGCTTCCAGCACTAATCCAGGATTTAGATCCTGATATGTGCGGCACAAAGAGCTCAGGGCGAGGACAAAGCTGCTGAGCGCCCGCCCCACGATGCTTTCAATGGGATCAGCAGCTTTTCAGCCGGCTGACAAGAACGAAGGAAGGACACCGGCATCCCAGCTGGGTCAGGGGAGCTGTGGCAAGGACAGCACGATCCAGAGGCATCGCACTTCCTTGCTGTCCCTTGGCAAAGTCTGTGCCCACAACCCACGAGGAGCCATCTCTCCACCACCAGCCACAGAGAGAGGGAGAGGGCAGGATCACACACATGTGAGGATGCGGGCAAATTCCCTCTCCCCTTGATGATAAAAGATCCTTTCCTCTTCCCTCTGCCTGGTTCAGAGTAGAGGCACCAGGGCAGGCCAGGGCACATGGAGAAAGGGAGGGGACAGCAGAGGCAGCAGCAAGATCCCAGAGGGTGCAGATGCCTGCAGAAGTCACGCACATCCCTCACACAGCCCCTGCCCTCCCCAGGGAGGGGGATCCAAACAGCGAGCACTGCCAGAAAGCACCCAGCACCTACAGCTCGCCTAAAGGGTCGGCAGTGGGGCAGGGGATGCCAAACCTCAACAGCAGCTTGTAAGGAGAGCCTTGGCTGAGGCAGGGAAGCGGGACGCACTGTCCCAGTGCGGAGGCCTAGCCAAATTCACCCCCGATGCCAGCCAGCACCAGGCAGCTTGCTGGGACATCATTCCCCCCCGCCTGGGAGCCAGAATCACCCCAAGGGTGCTATAGGAGGCAGGAACAAGGGGATGGCACAACGCAAGGGACATGCAGACCGGCACTTCACCGCGAGGGAACGAGGATGGGCTTGCTGCCGCCGGGCAAGGAGAGGAGCCTACCTGAATCTTCACGGCGATGAGCACCGAGCTCAGCTCTTTGTCCAGCTCTTTCAGCACCGTGAGCTTCTTCAGGCGCAGACTGCAGAGCCTGTAAGACAGAGAGAATGGGACGCATTCAGGCACCACCATCCCTGGGGCCCTGCCACATGGTACCCGGCGCTCGGAAGGCAGCCTGGATGCTCGGCCCCACCGCGGGCACAGGCTTGGCCAAGGAACGCCGGCGTTCACGCGCCACCGAGACAGCCCATTGGGGAAAAAAGGGAAGAAGGAAAATTAACGGAGCTAAAGCAGGCTTAAGGGATTAACGTGCGACAGGAAGTCCAACAGCAGGCCATGTGGTGAAGAGATCCCTTCCCAAGCAGGGCTGTTGCCAGCTCTGCTTAAATCTACCTTGGCCACGAGCGCTGTTTATTTATAAACCAAAGCACCTAAATCCATTCTTATCCCGGACTTAGTTAAGGCAAATGTTCCCATGCAGGCATCACCACTCGGCTCTTCTCTCGTGCAGTGCTGCATGGAGCTGACTCGGGAGGCAGCAGCCCTGCAGGACGCCTCCTGCAGCAGAGACACCCTGAGCAACTCGCAGCCCGGGGACTCAGGATGGGAAGTGGTAGGGAAAAACCAGGAAGGAGACCGAGGCTCAGTGAGAAGAGCTACTTTGGCTGCTCGAAGGACTAGTCGGTGCCTGTGAGACTGCCAGCCACCCCGACCTCCTGCCTAGGAGCCTATGGGATGCTCCCACGGAGGTTATTTGCAAGGAACGACGGCCAAGCTTAGCTGCCACCACTCCCCAAACAGTGCTAACTTTGGCTTTCCCTAGATCCTAGAGGAGATCCTGGAGGTGCACGGCTTGCATGTGTAAGTCAAGGACTACTCAAATTTTCCAGTTGTTGTAGTTACCTGCATGGACATTTATCCCCAAAAGATTAAAACTTCCATAAAGACACCCAGTCTTCATTTGAGGATACTGAAAGATTGCAGTTCTACCTGGCAGTTGTTCTCACTGTAAAACGTGCTCCTTACCCAAACTAGCTCATTCATTAGCTCTTCATGCTCCTCTCTGAGGAACTCAGGAATCCCACCAGTACCTGGTGACTCTCCTCGGGGAAAAGTACTTGCATGCTGATCAGCTCTGCCTATTTCCTCAGCCTAAAACAGCTGAGCTCTTTTATGTCTGACAAGGCACTTTAAAACTCCTTTCTTCTCTTTCTACCCTCTCCAGCTTTCTTGCACGCAGCAGGAGAGCCACACCACGTGCAGAAAGCTGGGCACCTGCTTCCACCCACCGCCCTTGCCCCCAGAGATATCGCTTGCCCAGGACCCTGCGACCCCAAACCCTTTTCAAACCAGTGCTTTCTGCAACACCACCTCCCGTCCCACTGAGATTAGCACGCATGTTCTGGAGTCTAAACGTATTTGCAGCAATAGAGCACACCTATTTCAAAAGGGTGCTCCCCAGCAGCCTGCCTATCCCTGATGACCCCCTTTTTATCCGTTACTTAACCAGCCCATGCATCGCCTAGATTTGTGTCACTGCTGTGCAGGCACAGGTCTGGACAGCAGCGGGTCCCTCGCTAATCCCTGCAGATCCCCGTAGGACAGGACTGATCCACGACGATCAGAACAGTATGTCCGTGATCCCCCCAAGTCATTGAACTTTCTGGTAGGTAAGTTATAAATCTGGATCTACCTGCTCATATAGGGTAAGTAGGAAGTGCTCTTGGGCTGTAGAACTACAGCAAGGACATCCTCTGTATTGGGTTCCGGCGGTCACAGCTGTGTAATGCTGCTTCCAACCTGCAAAATCCCCTCCCCTGATCATGGCTTTTTAAACCCGCAGCACAATAAAGCAGCTTCTTCCTTTGACTTGTGCAGCTCTCTCTCTTTATTCGGCCACACAGCACCACCACTGCCGGCCGAGGAGATGGTAGGGAAGAGGAGCACACGCACACACGGTCACACGTCTGTCACTGCCCCCATCCTCAGCTGAGATGACGGTAAGGGAAAGGAGCACACCCACATCCACGCAAACATGCATCCTGCCAAGGAAAAAAAAAAAAAAAAGCAAACGCAGGAGCTCACTGAATCTGATAGCATTCAAACCTCAAAGGTGTAATTTTCCAGAGCATCCTGGATGAGGCACTGAGCTCCTCTGTACCAGAGGTACAGCTCGTAAGGCTGGCAGAGGGGCGAGGAAAACAGGATGAAAACACAAAGTGTGAGCAGTACAGGAAGAAGAGGCACCCTGCAAAACCGGAGCTGTACAACTACGCATAGCTTATCCACGGACTGGAAAAGGTGCCTGGCAGAGAAGCAGCCTGAGCTCTGTGCAACCAAGGAACTTTGGACATCTGTTTTTGCACAGGAGAGCCAGCAAGGAGCCAGAGGTGCTAAGTAACACTTCTGCTGGAATCACAAGCTGAAGGTGAAGGCTGGAACACGAAGCCAGGCAGCACTGAGGGCTCTTCGAAGGCACATCTGGCCCCTAATGGGATCTGGAACCTGAAGGGCAAGCCTCACGCTCCCTTTGAGTGGATATGATACGTTTTCTCCACCAGTATCCAGCGCTGTTCAGTGCTCGGCTTGCTGACCACCAGTGACTGGCAGCTCAGACTAAATATTATTTTCCTGAACATCCTGACCGACTTCATGCAGCAGCAGCCAGGATTTTCTCTGAAGCTCCCATGCCATCTACAAACGTCAGAGTGCATCCGCCCTTCCTAGCAGTGGCCCTCCACGCATCCTGGTCAATACTAACACTGTTATGTGAACAGCCGGGGACTAAGCCTCCAACAGCAGCAGTTGGAGGCTTAGCCAGGAGGATCAGGCACCCCAAGGCTCAGGGGTGCCCTGGAGCTCTCCTGGGACCCGCCAGTCTCACAGCTGCCCACAAAATCAGCTTCACCCGCTCTGCCCAGAGGCCCACAGCTCACCTCTGAGAGGCACCAACAGCAGGGAGGGCACAGGAACGGGGTGTGCGTGGTGTGATGCTGCCCACAGTGCTCTCCCAACCTTCTGAGGTCAAGGCACTGCATCCTGTGTCACGATATACGTGGATGAGGCGCCGCTGGTGCACGCAGAGGGAGACCTACTCCCGTTTCAGAAGCCACGTCCCTGCTGCAAGCAACCAGGAGCGAAGAACTGGGACAGCAGCGGGTTCCTCATCAGGCGCCGCAGCTCAGGGAGGTGGGCCAGTGACGTGCGTGAAGATGACCTGGGATGAAGGCCGACGTCAGCCTGCTTC
Organism: Cygnus atratus; assembly: GCF_013377495.2. Lineage (NCBI taxonomy): Eukaryota > Metazoa > Chordata > Aves > Anseriformes > Anatidae > Cygnus > Cygnus atratus. Next base: position 107,916,082 of record NC_066364.1, on the reverse strand, counting down.
GAGAGCCTCCACTGGGGAAAACGTGACAGAGCGCACACGGCTTGCTAGCACGCTCCTGCCTCTCTGCTCTCCCACTGCTGTGGCCACAGCGAGCGGCACTCAGGCGGCTTAAACAAGCACAGTGGGGGCCAAGGGCCATGCCAGCTCCTCCTGGGCTCCCCCAAAAAAGAGGGGCCCCCACACAGGAGGAGGGCAGAGGGCAGAGGTGTGCTGGGGATGGCCGAGAGTGCCGGTGTCAGCAGGGTGTACGTTACCAAAGAGCAACACGATGTCTTCAGTTAGGACAAATGGGAGGCAAAGGGAAGAACACAGCGCCCTGCAAAGCGGTTATGTCCATCCTTCCTCGTCTTCACAGCTGGCTGCCCTCAGCTGTCCAGAGTCCTCCTCATGGCCTGGCAGCCCGTGCCCCATGGGATGGCCGTTCAGGACAGAACCCAGCCTTTTTTCCATGTACAACACATTCAGCTGACCCTCAGTGCCACTGCATTAACCCGGAGCGTTTCATCTTTCCTGTCCTCCGGGAGAGAAAGCCCACCCCAGCAGCCCCAGCTGCAGTCATCCGCCTGGGCAGTCCCTTTTTAATTGCATTAAAGGTCACCATCTCACAGCACACGTACACTTATCAGGCACGTCCTGCTCCCACCAGCCCTTGGAAGGGTGCCTAACTCTTTAATCCCCGGGCAGATGATCTCAGAACAGCTCTGCTTTGGTCAGCGCTTTGCCCTTGAGCTCGCTGCCGCCGGCTGCTCGGTTACGCACGCACACAGAAGCCGCTTTCCCGCTGCGGGGACACGCGTGGGGCTGCCCAGGAGCTCGGAGTGCCACCCAGAGGCCTCCCAGGAAGAGCCTGCTCTCTCACTGCGAGCTCTCAGCACTCCTCTGTGTCCAGATCCGTGCTTCGCAGCGTGGCGGTGCCACTGAGACGGCACAGCCACCCAGGGCAGAGCGGGTTACTGAGGATATAAAACTCCTTCTCTATAGGTAACGCGACGTGCAAAATCATTCTCCTCCTCAAAGCTGGTATCTGAGTGTATTGGAGCCCAAACTGCTCTTGGACCAGCTGCAATGGTTCCTTTGTAGGGTTTTAACAGGTTATGCTTTTGAACCATCATGGATAAAGGAGATCGGCCACGATGCACTAAACGGCGTGCGCCAGCCCTGCCACGGGGAGAGGCAGGCAGACCCGCAGCAACACTGCCCTCAGGGTGCTTTGCTCTGTGCTCCCCTCTTCAGAAAGTTACCTCTGCTTCAGGCTTTCAGCTGCCGTCGTGCTGCCAACATGTCAGCGTGCCGGCGGTGCACCTGGAGTAAGACGTGAACTGCTTGTAATGCCGTGTGCCTAAGGAAAGGATGGCTCCGAGCAGTGGGGCAGCGAGGTAGGGGCATGAAGACGCCGGGCTCAGAGCCATCACACAGGTCACAGCTCCCCAGGTCAGGGCACACGTGCTTGGCCAAGGCCACACACCAATTTGGGGAGCGTTCCCCATTCTCCAGAATCCCCACCAAGCACAGAGCAGCAACACACTGCCCAGGATTCCCACTGCCGACGGCTCCAGTAATTTCCTTCTCCTTGGGGCCACCCTTGGAGGTTTGGATGTGCCTCGCCATGGGGCAAGCGCAGCTCTCCATGCGAACCACTTCTCACTTGCAGACGGTGATGTTTGTTTTTTATTAAACTACCATCCTTCTACTCTTCCATAAATGCTAAATTAGCGAATTAGTTGACCCGTTGGTCAACTTAAGTGGAAAGATGAATATGCTAATTGGAACTGCATGTTTCCCGACAAAGTACTTCTCCTGCTAACGTTTAACCTGATTCATGTCAGACACAACCCAGCAGCAGCTCAGCGTGCCATTTTACAGTCCGGTCATGCTGCTCTGGGCTAGAAAAAGTCAGCAACGGAGAAATGCCCTACCAAGTCATCGTGGGCTGGTATTATCACCCCAAGATCTGTGCCAGCCAGAGTGCTGCTATTTTAATAAACCTGCTGTGCTTCCTTCCCAGATCTATTCAGCCTCTGTTCAAGGCTTTCCCCGCTAGTTTTGCTTTAAATCTTTTCCTTTTAGGCAGCTTGAAGTTTGGTACCCACCTGTGGCTGCACGTGGCAGCGTTGCTGAGAGCACTGCTTTTCACCCACCACCCCAGCCCTCTCGGTCTCTGCAGGCTACTGCCCAAGCAGCAGCAAGAAGGGACCAGGCTGGCCAAAAATGAGGTTTTGTTTTCTGCATGGAGGTTTCCAGCAGCTATTAAAAAAAAAAAAAAAAAAAAAAGAACTTCTGACACGCAGGTCCCTCACCACACTGGCCTAGACCAGCGAGGCCACTGTGCTGACCACAGGTGACACAAGCACCCTTGTCTGAAAAGGGGGGACAGAAGTGGTAAAATCACGGGAGAGCAAACTCTGTGCATTCAGTGCAACAAGCAAGATCGGAACAGAAACCCTGCGACCTGCCTAGAAAGAGCCTGCCAGCTGTCATAGCCCTAGCAGAGCTCTCTGACACGCTACAGAGCAAGGAGCTGCAGCTTACCTGGTGCCACAGAGCAGCTTTCCTTTTAGCACAGAGCTGCCTGCAACCACCTGCTGTGACAGAGGTGCTCCTTTCCACCTGTCTGGGCGTGTGTTGGCCAAGTCAAACCTGCACGTTCAGACGCAGTGCCCTTGTTTTCTTCCCAAGTGCTCTGAATTTGACACGGGAGGCGGTTAAACGTTCCTGAAATGATTCATCCCCAGCTCTTCGACGTGGCCTGCTCGAGAAATGGATGCCAGTGCATGCACCTTGGGACTGGCCCACAGGCGGCTCCGCACCAGCCAGCTGAAGCAGAACAGACAACAACGTGACTCGTTTTGGTTCACTGACCAAACCGTGAAAGAAATAAAAGCTAGATCAAGCCCAAAATAATACTGTTTTGAAAACAGCCAGGAAAGGCACCTCTGACTCTTAACTAACGCAGAGGAAGTGGTTAAGAAGGGCAGGCAATAATTAAGACTGCAAGTAACTGTGAAATCAGTTACGATTTTTAAGAGAAAGACGAAAGTCAAAGGACAACAACACCAAGGGAGCAAATTGAACTAAAGGCTCAGGACCGGGGCATCCCAGGAAGGTACTGGAACGAAAAACCTAGTTCAGAACTATCTGGCAGTTCCTTAAAAAGAAATGCTGTAAGGGGATCAGACAAACCACCCCAATGCCTGGAGGGAGGGGCAGCACCACAGCCTGGTTAGACCGCACTATCTTCAGCTCCCAGGGCCGAGAAACAAGCATACAAAACATCAAACCAAGCACAATTACCAGCGGCATGCACGGCAATATGCAGGAACTGGAACAAAACACAAACCCCGAGAAGCCAAGATCCCAAAGCATTCGTCAGCTTGTTAGTAGCATCTTATGTTCACCCTCCCTCGCTGAAGACGCTGGCTTTTCAGGAAACTTGCCGGGCTCCTTCCGCTTCCTTGCAAAAAGCAGGTCGCAGGGATACATCCTCTGGGGACTCCACAGTGCAGTTTGGCTTGCCCAAACCCTACAGATTCTGCACCAGAGCACCACCACTGTACTTTCTTACGGACCTGTGGCGCAGCCAGCCCTGCTTTGTACAAGGGAGAGGCAGTCCTGCAGCCAGACCAGCAGCAGGAGGAATTAAAATAGGCTCGTACCACAGAAAGAGGAGGAAGGTCTGGAGGTCCTGAGTTTCCTGGGTTCCATAACCAACCACCACGATCTTGCCAGAACTAGCAGATGCAAAGCCTGCACTGGCTTAGTTTTTAATATGCACTGAAATTGCCTTGGCAAATTAAAATACGGCTTTACAAGAATAATCCCTGCTTAAAATTGACGTGTAATTAGAGAGGCATGTAAAGGCCAGTTAGAGCTGGGCCCCACTGCAGCTACCCCTGCCCTCACCAGCGGCACGCACAGCCCCGCTGTCCTTCACGTTGTGACAGCCAAAGCACGGGCAGCACAGGGCCAAGGCATGTCTTACCTGTGGGGGGAAAGCAAAAAGAAAAAAAAAACCACCCCAAACCAACAACTAGGCTAATTTTCCTGCGCTGTCACAAAGCACAAGCTGGTCTGCTCTTCCCCTAGTTAACGCTCTGCATGTAGAAGTCAGCTGTGCCTGTCACAGGGCTTTTGTGAGCCTCCTCTGAAACTTGTTTTGTTTCCTCTGCACCCAGTTGTACCCTATTATCCCCCATAACCCAAGTAGTCCAGGTTCAGTGGCATAGGGGCTTCTAGGCAGCATCCAGCCGCGATCTCACTCCTGGGGAGGCCAAGAATGATCCAGTGGGGAGGCCAAGAACGATCAGAAGTCAGGTGGCAAGTCCTGGCACACAGCACTGCCCCCAGAAATCACCCACAGTTTGCAGGGCACAGTCCTCTGGGCCAGGATTTTACATCTGGGCCAGGCTAATAATGTACACAGTCCTGCCCAGACCCCAAGCCTTCTGTCACGGGTGCTTTCTGGGGCCCACGCAATGGTGACTATTCCTCTGGGCCAAGAACCTCAGGCTTCAGCAATCCCGAGCCTCTCTTCAGCTGCCATTACGCTTGAGCCTCAGTGCAAGAATATTCGTTTGCATAAAGCTCTTCCATTTCATCTCCTCTGTGGTGGCTTTCCTCCAGACCAGATGTGGGCAGATAAGAGACAAGCAAGCGCTCCTTAGAGTGGACACAAAAGTTGAGATATTGTATTCTTTAGAAAAAGAGAAATGCATTTAAATAAAAAGTACATGGAAATGTTAACTATCGCCCTACTATACAGCTAATAATAATAATAATAATAAATTTGCAAATTTAAAAGAAATTGCAGTAAGAGTCTTCATAGCTTTAAAGAATTCAAAGAAGCGAGCACGGGGAGCTCACCGGACAGACATCAGGAAGCAGAGTTTGCCAAGGGCTAGCCTCTCCCTGCCCTGGGTGCACAGGGAGAACACCACGAGCAACCAGAAATGAAACACTTCGGTTCGCTGGCAAGTTGCAGGGCTGAGGAAACCAACTGGGAGCCTGAAAAAGCAGAGAGGTGATTCTCCTCTTTGAACCTCCACGTGAGAAGGGAGGGTATACGCGATAAGATCTGCTAGCTCCAGCCTCTTGGAGGGCACCGACCGGAATCCGTTGGTTTCTGACTGCTCAGGAATAATAATCCTCCATCCAATTAACGGGGCTTTCTACAGAAAACATGTTTAGATGAGTGTTCTCATAATCCAGCACATCTAAAGTAGCTCCAGCGAGCCAATCTTAATAGACTGACTTCGGAGATTTTAACTGAGCTCTCATTTCCATACAAAAGCAGATTAATTATTTGTGAGCTTTCCCTCTAGTAAACACAAAGTGAGTCACCCTTTCACTTTCAAACAGGAAGCTAAAAATGAATACACTGCGTAACCCTATAATTTTTATAGTGCTCCGGGAGGAAACGCCACAAGGGGTTCACGGGACTGGGTACAATTTACCTTGTTGATCACCCTGAGCCCATGCGGCTGTGCGCCAGCTGCTCTGTAGGTGGTAATGGACTTCCCACAGACAGATTACTGACTCCAACCTGCCTCTGTGAGAAGGTGCATAAGGCTTTTTCTGTATAGCTGAGCTGCTCCAGAATGTAAGAAAAGCAGAAGCAAGGCTGCAGCAGAGCCCCAGGGAGCCTGGTGACAGTAGCAGTACCGGCAGCATGACTATTAGCATTTGGTCCTCCAGCTCCGGCCCATTTTGGAGAACAGAAGTGTATGTGGTCTGACAGCCCTGCGTGTTTCTCTTCTCACCACCGAAAGGGACAAAGGATCCAACTATCATCTGAGCCTCTTAGCACTCCTATTCCCAGCATCCACATCTTGAACTCTATGAAAGTGGCTTGAGGTCCATCGCATTTGCACTGGCAGAAGTCACAGGTGAGCGCACATCACCTCAAGTATAAGCGTGAAGATGCATTAATCGCATTGTGTCTAGACAAGATTCTCCTCATTCACCCAGGTTTTGTTTTTAGTACAAGTCCTGGTGAGCTTTCTGAAGCAAACCTCTCTCCTTGGAACTTGCCTTTACAATATGAACCACTGAAGCACTTCCAACCTGAAATTTATGCTTCCATCTGAGTCCACATCTGGTGCTTTTTGATTTATATTTGGACCTTGGTCCCGAAGCATCCGCAGAGTAGGAGACAGAGGCTGCCTTCTTGGCACGTATTATTCCCATAACCAAAAGCTAGTTACTGGGCCAGTTCTTGGCTAAGAACTGGCAGCGTGAAGAACTCCTGCTCTCTCCACCCAAAATCAATTCTCGGTGTGTAACACAGAGAACAGCGTAAAGCCATCGATGTTCCCGAAAACCTGAGCTGCTTCAGTAACGTAAACCAAACTGGCTCTCCCCATTTTGGCAGCAGACCAGCACCTATTGAAAGCAGCAGCATTGAATAAATCTCTTCCACATTAGAGGCTGCTAGAAAACCCAGCAGCCTCTTCACTACTGGGTAGACACATTCGCAAAGAGGAAGAGGTGGGTGAGACCGATCGCAGCGCTGTCTGAGCAATGCAAGGACAGCCCTACCTGCTGCAACAGAAGAGGATGCTGCTGTTCACGAGGCTTCTCCTCCGTCCAGCCTCAGGTGCAATCTACCTGTTATATATACCATTTTCTTAAAAGGAAAGCACTGTGGTCAAACAGGAGCCGTGCTGACAAGAAGATTCTAGCAGGACACACTGCTGCCCTCTGAGACTTGACGGTCCATACCCTGCCAGCCCCGACGGCTGCCCAAAAGCCTACCTGCAAGGCAGCACAGCTCAGACAGGAGAGAGCTACAAGGTGCCACTGCTGAGCGAGGTCACCAGATGCCACTCTAGCAGGAGCTGCATTTTTATAGATGCCTTTATGATTTACATTCAAGCCACAAATCCCTTCAATAGAAACAGATGGAGGTGGATTGCGTTGGGCTGTTATCGCCTTCATCAAATCCCCTTTTCTCCCCCCAGACTTTCCTGACAGGCAGATTTCCCTGACCTACTTTTCCAGAAAAGTTTCAGCTACTTCCCCTGAATTGCAATGAGCTCCCACGTGCCAGCAAGCAGCTCCTCGAGAGCGGGCGAGTGAGCAGGCAGCGCCTCCCAGGAGGAACGGCTGGAGCACGCCAGCCAGAAGCCCTCAGCCCTGCCACCAGGGCAAGCCCACCCTGGGCTGCTGTGGCACAAAGACACAGGCCAGAGATGATGCAAGCTGGGCTCTGTACATGAGCAGACACCCGCGTTTCCTCACAGAAAGTTTAAGCAAATTCTGTTTGTGCCCGTCTCCACACGCAGAGTTCAGAGGAGAGGCCCAGCAGAGACATCGAGGCCCTGAAATGCGTCCAGAGCAGGGCTGCGAAGCTGGTGAAGGGCCTGGAACACAAGTCCTGTGAGGGGCGGCTGAGGGAACTGGGGTTGTTTAGTCTGGAGAGGAGGAGGCCCAGGGGAGACCTCATTGCTCTCTGCAACTGCCTGAAAGGAAGGCGTGGGGAGCTGGGGGTCGGCCTCTTCTCACGGGTAACCAGTGATAGGACTTGAGGGAATGGCCTCAAGTTGCGCCAGGGGAGGTTCAGGCTGGAAATGAGGAGACATTTCTTCTCGGAAAGAGCAGTCAGGCATTGGGATGGGTTGCCCAGGGAGGTGGTGGTGTCACCGTCCCTGGGGGTGTTTAAGGAAAGGTTGGACATGGTGATTAGGGACACGGTTTAGTGGGTGACATTGGTAGTAGGGGGATGGTTGGACCACATGGTCTTGGAGGGCTTTTCCAACCCTAATTATTCTGTGATTCTATGCACCCACCCACCTCTGAGAGCCCTCCTGCGATCTCCTGGGGTGTTCTTGTCCCCCCCCACGGCCTGCTGAGGGCTCCTTTTTCCCAGTGTCTGAAGCGATGTCTTCTGCTTCCAGTTATTTCCACTGTGAACCGGCGCTGAGAGCTTCCTCAGAGGGGAGAGCAGGCGGTCTGGCTGGCAGGCCTTACACAAAACCACGCCTCAACAGCCACGGGACTGGGGACACAGGAGCATAGGCGCAGAACAAAATGCTCGCTACCGTACCACTGAGTCACGACAGGGATAAAAAGAAAATGCAGAGCTCATCAAAACTTGCAGCTGGGGCAGGCTGCTGGCACAGCAAGCAAAACCACTCGGCTCCAGCTGCCAGAGCACCTCGCCCAGCGGCTCCTGTCAGAGGCTGACAGGAACGTGCTCCTTAAGCCCCGCGTGACGGCTCCCCCGGGATTCAGCATCAACGTTCCTCTTTCTAAGGAAAGGGAAGAAGTCTAATATCATCCAGCGCTTCAGGGAAAGAAACCGGAGGAAGGAATATTCCTACTTTAAATACAAGTGCTGATCTCTGGAAAGTTTCAAGGGCTTCAGGCCATTATTTTGCCAAGAAGAGCCATGTCAGATCCTTAATGCTCTCAGTCAGAAAAGAAAAATAAGGTTGAGCCTGAACAGTCCAACTTGCATTCCTGAAATGCAAATCTAAGCTGCATCCAAGTCTTCAGCACAGCATCACAAATACTCCCTGAAATAGAGCCCTGTGAAGTAAGCCCGTCGATGTGCCGGTGTGCACTGAACATGATCCCACACCATACACTCCCTCAGCACTCTTCAGGGCTGTATTAATCTTCTCCAAGAAGGATTATTTTGATTTAGGGTAATACTGAGCAGGCATCTGAGCGTACAGACCCCTCCGGATCTCCACTGGTGAGCTTTCACCATGACAACTGACTATGTATTCCTGATATTTATTTAAACAAGTATCTACCCGCGTGAGGATTTTCCCCTTTGTTCTGTAGCAGCCCAGCATTTTAAGAAGTTCCTCTGAGAAACCTTACTGAAGGCCTTTTGGGAATCCAAGCAGTCTACCAACGAGATCTCACAGTTCTTATGCCCCAACAACTCCACAACATCTGAGAGGTAAGTCTTCTTTTCATACTCCCTTCTTTCAACAGGAACCACACACCAATGTCACGTCTGTCCATGTGCTCCACTACCTGCTCTTTAGCTTCCACTAAAGACGCTTACTAACCTACAGATTCTCAGAACTCCCTTACAACCCTTACAGAAGGGTGGCTTCTCACCTCCCAGTCCCCTAGGAAAGACACTGGCTGAAGCAAGCAGCTACATACACAGTAGTCTGGCTACTACACACTGGCATCTCTCCACACCGCTCCAGTGAATCCCATCCCAGGCAACTTGTGGGTTTTTTGTGTGTGTGTGTTGTTTTTTTTTCCTCTCCATTTTTCCCCATACGTTCTTCTGCCAGCTCTTCAAGCTTTAAAAAGCTTTTCCAATGTGCCCACTGCAGAGAAAGGCTCCAGCCAAGGAAGCACCCAGGCTGCTCACCATCTGGACCAGAGGGCAGGTCTAGACCAAACCACTGCAGCCATATTCATCTTCTCAGCTCCACCCTAGCTGAAGATATCAAGGTAGTGTCACGTAGCTGGATACTGATTTGAACCTTTTTCTCCCCAATTTTGTTAAAGATTCCCCAGTCTCAAACTCCATTAAAATAAAGTTCATTGAATCAAAATGTCAAGGCTAAGAAAACAACGGAACTACAGCCAGGATACACAAGTACCTTTAATGTTCGAAACCAAAGATATTTATATAAAGGAATCCCATATAAAAGAATTCTTGGAGCAGAGTTTCTTCGTAAATGACATGCATCCCAACCCCAGTGATGGGACACTGCCTGGGCAAGGCCCAACACTTCTGTGTGAGGCTGACCTGTTATTACCACCTTGTCCACCAGAGCAGAGATAGCAAAGCTGCCATGCCTTTCCACCCAGGGATGAGAAGGCAAACTAATCTGGATTCACCACAGTGATTCTCAAGGTTATCCATCCTCAGATGTTGAAATCCTTCTATGAACTAACCCATCACATCAGGAGGAATGGCAAACACATCTAGTCACTGATGTTAAATTAATTGAAGTTACTTTGTCTCAAGCTTCCTATTTCTCTAGCCTTAAGAGAGAGAGAGAGCAAACAGAGCTTGGCAGCCTCTGAGACGTGTCAGACACGCTACTGAACCCATCCAGCTCCCAGAAACGTGGGAGGAAGCAACGCTACCACACAGACTCTTCAGCGGAGCGCTTCCCCAGAACCGGCACAGCTACACCAGACATCCTCGCCTCCCCTCCTTCCTCCTCCAAGGCTCCCCGAGCTCCACGGGCGGCTGTGTGAAGGGCATCCCGCAGCACGCCACCTCTCACAGGACAGCTGGACAGCCACAGGAGGAGACAGTGACGCGCTGCCACCACGCTGGCCTCCACAGCTGTCACCGAGGGGCACTGCCTTCAGATCACAGCAGGCCGAGGTGCTCCCTACAGAGCGCTCTTCCTGAAAACGATGCTTCGCCTTATGGTGTCACACTGCTTTCACTGTCACTTGGCCAAGTGACGAGCGTTCAGCCTGTTCAGCAGACAGGTCCTTATGGAGGCACCTGAGCAGGAGCAGCCTGCAGATTCACCCCAGGAGGCAATCCTCATAAAGCAGGCACCCACCAGACAACACCTGACAATGACCAGCAGAAGATGTCCCAGCGAGAATTTGCTCCAAAAGCCTTCTCAGCTGTTGGGTCCATGGCTTCCCTGAGGCTACCAGTCAGTAGCAGAGCTGCTCAACCACAACTGCACCCTCCCTGGTCCACAAGAGAAGACAGCCAGAACCTGGGGAAGGATACTCCCAGACCTCTTCAGCACTGATTACTACAATATTTGTGGTCGATAATAAGAGAACCCAACGTATTACTGTGAGATATTGCCCAGCCATGTCTTTGCTGTGTGTGAGCATTTACAGCTCTTACCGTAGGCCACTGGTGGGCTCCTCACCGGTGCGGTCTACCACTGGCCTCCGCGCGCAGCCAGTGAAGGGAACTTGGAGAAAGGGCAGAGGGGCAGAGCAGGGCCAGCCAGCCGAGCTCAGCCGAGGGGAATGAACTCCCAATGCTCTCTTGAAGCACTGCAGCCAGCTGGAAATCTCAGTGTCACGAAATTTCTGGGCTCACACAAGCACTTGACAACCCCAAGTCCAGGCACCGCCAGCAGCTGAAGAACAGCCGGCTCACGGGCCTGTAGGAGAGGACTTTTGGGGTCTGCACCTGAAGGGTGAGCAGTGGTAAGTAGAAGTAGGAGTTGAGACCTCAAAACCAGAAGGCACTAATCTTAAAATAGCAGGAATACCTGCTCAAACCGGGACGTCATACCCACAGCAGAAGCATGCTCCACGGCCTTAGTCTAGGTGCTGTTTGTCGAAGGGATGCCTAGGATCCCATCCAACAGTTATTTTTAAGACCTGGGTCTTTAACTTGAGCTTTTCATTAGGCTGCGTGGATATCCAGGGCAGGGTTCAGCCACTCACCGGATCCCATGACCAGTACAGAAATAGCTCACGGTTATTTTATCGCTGACACTTCTGACCTGTCATCTGCTGTGACCCCCTCTCCACACATGCAGCCAACCGAGACATCAGAAGCAGGTTTCTTGCAGACGGTTTTGACAGAGCACAGCTGGCAATGGAATTTCTTTTCCTCCTTACCAAGCGAGCAAAGAAGCCACAAGTACTTTTCTTTATTTGCGGCTGCACAAGAGGTGGACGTGCTGCCCTTCCCGAAGCCCACTGCTCCCAAGGAGGCAGCTCCTCCAGCCCTCCTCTGTGCACTGCCGGCCAATCCCAAACTTACACCGGGGCACAGAAAAAGGGAGTCTTGGTCAAGGGTGTTTGACTACAGGACACCAACAGGCAGAGCAGCGAAAGATGCTAGACAAGTATCTTGCTAGCACGAATTCATGGAGCTGGAGGCTTTCCAGAGGAGAGAACACAGTGTTGGTTTGTTACTGCAGAAAAGACATTAGTAACAAGGCACAGGGACAGCAGGACGCAGATCCACAGGAGCTTCCAGGAGCAATATGTTTCAAATGTGGGCTAGGAAATACTGTTCTGTTGTCTTAAGTCTGGATTTGGGATTACCTAGAAGGACAGAAACAGCCTGCTATCAAAGGACAGCAGAACTGCATCAAAAGCTGACTTCTAGCCATGCCCACTGCGTAAACATTATCCAAAAGTCAGCCATGTGAGGAACGAGAGAGGACACCAATGATGAACTTCTCCTGGGCCCTCTTCAGCCTCCCAGCTGGCAAACAAACCAACAACCAACTATTCCAGGAGAGGACAACGTCTCTGGAAGAAAGCTTCTCACTCAGGCTGTGCCAAATCGGCAGGCACACAAGGGCTGGCCCCTGAGGGATTGCCTTCAGCACCTCTTGGGCCCTGCTCCAGCCCCAGCCCTGGGGAGGAGGAAGAGGAGGAGGAGGAGGAGGTCAGCCATGTCCACGTGCGCGTGGCGGCTTGTTTCCAGTTGCAGGAGGATGCAACTGCTCCGTTAGGGCAGTGCTGCCAGCAGGATCTGAGGATGTCAGCAGTCTGTTCTGCCTTTCTGCCTTGCACAAGTCGCCCACGTACATGGTATTGGTTCATACAAGCCTATTTCAGAAGGAGTTGAGAAAGTTATTACCATTGTTTCTACCTTTGCCTGCTCAATCTTGTTGTCCTAGTTACCAGAGCCCTGGTGTCTAAGGCAACCAGCCTTGGCAAGTAAGCAGCAAAACGCGATGAGATGCAACACAAATATTTAAGATGACTCTCTGGAATAGCAGAAGTAGAAACAACTAACAGTAGTTCTGTGCCCCCAGCATCGCCCCTAGGTCTGCTAGACTCTCCGTCAGCCCCACAGGAGTCCAGGAATGGATGCTCAGGCATGCTTGTGGTACACCCAGGAGGCACGTGCTGGGCTGCAAACCCAACTCACACAGGCAGGAGCTCTCCCTGCACACCCCCTCGCACAGAGTTAACTCCACAGCAGTCCCGTGCCCAGACTGAAGATCAGCACCAGTGCTACCATTCAATAAATGGCCCTTCTCTGTCCACGTACGGCCTCTGCAGCACCCAGGCTCCGTGTCCCTAGCGTGCTGGGATATTTCATGCAGGCATTACATGGCATCTCCATCTGGGAACTGCAGTAACATGACACTCCTGTGGTTTCCGAGATCAGGAACAGCTCTGCGAGAATTCAAGCCCTGATCACATATTTGCTTCTCTGTTGTTTTCTTATCATACACGTCCAATACCCAGAACATCCCCAGGGACACGCCAGTGGTATCACTGAGTCAAACGTTGCCTTCAGCAAACCGTGTGGCTTGGGCGGTGTAAGGGGAACCACAAAATGATCAGACACACACGTCCATCTGGCAACTATCTAGCCTTGGAAGAATAGGGATATTATAAGAAAACATCATTATATTATATATTACAAGAAAACATATAATATTAAAAGAATATATAAGAAATTATATAAGAAAACATATTATAAGAAAACATTCATCTGCCTTGGTACATGTGATAAAATAACTCCACATGCCTAAGCAGGCGTTACACTGGGCGGATCAGCCACAGCCACTCCAGTTCCCCACTTTCCAGCCCCTGACAGACAAGGCTGAGAAGCACAATGGGAACCAAAGGGTCAGGTCCAAACACTCGGTCAGTCCCTGAGCCACTGAGAGGAGCTGATACTTTCTGCTCTCCATAGTCCAGCAACTCTGAACTGTTATGGTCATGACCCAAAAGTATATTCAACTGCATAGAAAGCCCAGCTTGCCCTGAACATGAAGTACACAGTAGTGCTGGGCACCTCACGAGAAAAATGAAAACAAGGCTATTGTGCTGAGATGGATGGTCAAGATCCTGAAGACAAGAAAATGTCAGTCCAGATATGCATAAAATGCCCCACAACACATAACCGTAAGGATGTGCTTAAAATTCAATCTAAAGGAAACAAAAAAGAGACTGTTATCTCTCCCCAACCCTTAATTTCCCTATTTTACAGCCATGCCTAGCATTTAATTAATCAGTTTCTTATCTGCTAGAAAGCATCCACATGAAAGGGGAAGTTTCATTTTCTCCCACGGTGATTCACGTTGTCTCACACAAAGAGATATGCGCCCAGGGCCCTGCGAGCGTCCTTACAAGAAAGCTTTGGAGCTGCAGAACAGAATTTGTGAGTCTGTGGAGCCAGCAGGCTTAGGACTGAGGTCCTAAGTTACCTTGGGAGCTTTAAAAATCCTGCCTTCGAGGGCTTAGCTCACGGCCCTGTTTGAACTACACTCCACTTAAACAAACTCCAGAGGAATAAGCTGCCCTGCAGCAAGAGCTGTTTTAAGAGCCGCATTTCTGCTTAAGTCACTGATGTCTTTTCATCTAAAACGAAAACAGCAAATTACTTCCAAAAAGCTTGATTTTAAACTGACCAAAATGCATCAGAGCCAGGAGGCAATGAAACCCTTTCGCTACCGTGGTAGGGAGCAAGCAGGGGCTGCAAGGGGGACAGCTTGGACATCCCGCGTGGGCTGCAAAGGTACCGTGGGCAGGTCTTTCAACAACCATCACGACAGATTCCCCATGTTTTTCCATCTGAAAGAATGACACGTTTGAGATCTCCGAAGACTGCACGCACCGCTTTCGGAGCGGCGTGCGCGTCGTTGCGTGCAACTCCAGCAGCTTGCTCTCTGTTGAGAAGTAGCCTGGCCTGCTTCAGCATAACAGGCAATAAAAACACAGCGCTAGGCTCAGTGAAGTGCAGTGAGTAATGCTCCGAACCACCTTATAAGGGCTGACGATTAGTCAGGGCACAGCACTCTTCCAGCGTTTTCCAAAATCCCAGAAAAAAATGGGCCTTTTCCACGCCTTCTTGTTTGCAGCGTCTCTCAGGGCTTGAACTTAAGCACCTGATGCTGAGCACCTGGCTAAGCCTCAGCCACACAACACCGCGATCCCTTCGGCTTGCGGTATAGGCAAGAGTCAGCAGGCTTAATGCAAATGCTCCTGTCGGCCCCTCTGGTTGTTCGCAACTGCCACGTAGGAAGCAGAAATTATTCCAGCAATTCTAGAGACAACCTGAAACGTGAGACTCATCCACCATTTGCATTTCTGTCAGCACTGCTTCTGCCTCCCCCTGCGATATCGCAGCTTGACTGCAAGCCCAACCTCACCTCCGGTGATGCTGCGGGATGCGAAAGCTCGGCAACCGAACACCCGCAAAGCACAATCATAAATCCCACACGTGCACGTGTTTCACTGACAGCAGACATAAGACACAAGGCCAACTGTGTATTTTTAGGGGTTGTTAGCTCTTTCTGGGAGTTAGTCTTGATTTTGCACAGCTTCCGATTAGGCTGGTATCTGAGCACCAGTGATAACCTGTCTAGCACACCCCTCTGGCTCCTGCTTGAGCTGTGTCTGGCTCAAGATTGTGAAGCTCTGGGAAGATGGCTGCCGCTCACTCGGTGAATGCTGCCAGCTCACAGACCAGCTACAGCACGGCCACTTGGGCTTAAAACACCCCCGTGCCCAGGAAAATCTGTAACAGCCTCACACATAATGAAAAAGGACGAGTTCTTACACACACACACAGCTTCCAATCCCCTTGGGAATCCCTGTGCTTCGCTGCAGCTCCACTGTGCCTCGGTCCTTTCAGAAGAGCCTCTCTTCCAGTTGCAGACATATTTCCATTTCTGCAGGGAATTTTGTTCAAGGAGTCACCTCAAGAAGGTGCCAGGGGTTGACAGCAATTGGTAACACACCCAGCAGAACTGGCACTTGGTAAGAAATACCTTATTCTGCC
Source organism: Cygnus atratus (assembly GCF_013377495.2). NCBI lineage: Eukaryota > Metazoa > Chordata > Aves > Anseriformes > Anatidae > Cygnus > Cygnus atratus. Next base: position 107,900,412 of record NC_066364.1, on the reverse strand, counting down.
CAGTTATCCTACAAATCACCTTAATCGAGGCCACAATAATCGGAACAGACATCAGTGACAGAACAAGAAGGAGAGTTGAACCAGGAAGACCTTCTCCTGACACAGCCGCCCCCGACAGAAAACACAGCAGGGCTCCATTTGGTGCGCCTCATGCCGCAGGCCGTGCCTGTCAGAGAGCTGCCGGGCAGCCTCCAGTCACTGCTCACAACGCGACTGCTCCCACACAGCTTTCCCCACCACACCTCCGGGGCTCCAAACAGATCTCATGGTTCTTTCCCAGGCTCATTTCAGGCCCTTGCAAGAGCTGTTCACAGGGATTGAGCATCGCCCTGGTTCTTTGGGGACACCAACATCCCTTCTGGAGGACGCTGGCAAGCCAGCAGGCCCCGTGCCTTGTTCTCAGCTCCCCGTGATTCCCCACTACCACCGTGTGTTTGAGCACATGATGAACTGACTCAACCTGTTAATCCAGCAAAGAACAAACCTAAAATAAATAATAATAACAAAAAATAATGATTTGTTTCCTTGTGGGCCAGCACTGAGGCAGCTTGCCACGCACACGCTGCAACTAGCAGCAGAGGAGGGCTGCCAGTCCCAGGCTGTGGGGCTGGGGCTGCCGACTGATGCCATCCAAGGTGTCGCACCCGGTGTAGGGTCTGGAATTCTGCCTGGGATAGGAACAAAGCTCTCCCCCTTTCTTCTGACCAGCCCAAGGCGCGAGTCACCTGGGGGAAGAGCTTCCAATGCCAGGTGTGCCCATCGCCCGGCAGGGCTTCCACTCAGGGCGAGACAGCAGCAATTAGCCACTTTGGGGTGTCTCTCACCTTCTTCTCCTTCAGCACACCAAAGTGTGAACACAGCTCCATTGTGAAGGCATTGTTGGCTTGATCTGAGCACTTTTATTTCATCTGTTTTGTCCTGTGCCCAGTCCTGCAATCTGCTAGTGTGATTTCAAGTGACAGCACTAGCTGTGCTGTGATGAGGGCTCACACGACAGCTTTGGGTCAGGTGTCCCAGCTATCTGCCTCAAAGGAGATGAAAGATGCCAAACAACATCTAGTTTTTGAAAAAAAAAAAATTTGAAAAAAAATGAAAAAAAAAGAATGCTGATATTTGAGAGGAGAGTTAATAGAAAACCACTCAGTGTCAGGATCACGTCAAAGCCCAGCAGGCGAGACTTCCTACTGGGATATTTTTCCATATTTTTGAGGATCAGGTGGGACATCAGTTTTAAAAGTCTGTCTCGCCTGGCCTCCTGGAGAGCATACAGAAGCACCAGACTTGCTCGGGTAAACCGAAAATGGCAACGCACCAAAAACCTATAGAAAAACGATCCATCGTTTATCAGTAACAACATAACCTCGGTTGGTGTCAAGACATCTCTTAAATGTATTGTCCTTTTTGTAAGGTATGTCAAGAGAATAAGAAGCTACAAGGCTGAGAAGGTGCCACCCCTTCAGATAGGGGATGCGGACAACGCAGCGGCCCACTTTCTGGGGTCACTATTCCGGCAGTGCAGTGTTCAATACTCATTGGCAGCAGTCAAATTAAACATTTGCCAAGTTGAAAGCTCCAGAGAGGGAAGCTCAACAGCTTTAAAATCACTGCTGCATTAAACAACACCTGAGCCTTTATGCTGAGAAGCAAAGTTAGGGCTTTCGGAAGGTCTGATTCCCACCCTGGCACAGCAGAACTCCACAAAGGTAGAGCAAGCCATGGGATTTGCTTCCCACAGCGGCCAGCCAGCCTTTCAGACAGCTCCCAGAAGGGCTGCAGACAGCTTTCCTTCTCTGTATGCCCAGGGACAAGCAGCTGACAGGAAATGGCGGCACTCAGCTTGAGAAAAGATTGATTATTTTTTTTTTCCTTTTCTAAGAAATAGGATTTGTAATTACCCAGTTTCCCGCTTGGTCTAAAAGCGGAGCCACCGATGGGAGATCAATATCTGAGGCCGATGCTGCACAGACAGCTCGAGTGCCCCTGCCCCTCTCTTGGGGAAGGGAGGAGGTTTGGGTGCAGGGGAAGCGGAGGTTTCTCTGGAGGGAGGAGTAAAAGGCGAGGCATCCGTCTCGGAAAGGACTGGAAAGCAGACACATACGTTGCCTCCTCTCCACCAAAAACGAGGCTGACTAATCTCACCCAGGTCCGTACAAGAAGGGATGGAAGTCAACTAATGTGGATGAAGGAATCAAAAACCACAGGAGCCTTCCGGCAGCCACGTTTCAAAGTGGGTTTTCATCCAAATGTCTTTTTGCTTTGCTTGCCAGCGGAGCTGCAGAAGGCAGCAGAAGGCTCTGCAGTCCCACCGGGCAGTGCTCCTCTCTGTCCAAAGGGGCAGCATCCCTGCCACAATACCCCACTTCTCCTTTGGGCTGGTGAGAAAACCAACTGGGAAGGGAGAAAACAACTCCTACCGGCTTATCGAGGCTCCCTGCTGGGGGCGTCAGCTGCTGAGAGCCAGAGCTGGGTTTTACACCACCTCATGCTAAGAAGTCGCCCCAAACACCACTTTCAGGCAGGCTTTTCCATCCGCATCCCCTGGGCACGAGAGGGCATTTTGCACGCTGCAGTCATAGCCCCTCGCGCTTGCTGCCATCCCCATGTGTTACTAAACTATTCGCACTACAGGTGATTCAGCAAGGCAGCCAGCAAAGCCTGGAAGTCTGCCAACAGCCATTGAGAAACAGCTTGAAATGCATCCCAAAGGACAGGGGAAGAAAAAAAAAAAAAAAAAAAAAAAACACAGCCACACACCTCAAAGCTCAGCTTTCTCTGATCTGCTTTGAAGCAGGTGTCTGAGGAAGGAGCTAACGCTCACCAGGTTTGCTCCGCTCCAGAGCTGTGACTGCGGGGCTGCCTGCCGTGGGGAGCAGGATTTTATATCCAGCTGGGATAAAGCCCAGTCACCCACAGCACAGAGGCAGGTTTGGTGCTGAAAGCCTTGTTTTTGGAGCATCTCACCCATTTCATCTAAAAGCTGCGGCCCCTGGGAAACACACAGCTCGTCCTGCTGGAAAATCCCTGATTGCGTTAGGCACCTTCCTTCAGAGCAAAAGCTGCGTGAGCCTTCAAAGTCAGACCTTTATTCTCAAGGACAGGAAAGGCTTGGCGTTCAGAGGATGACAGTGCCCCACAGCATCCCTCAGCAGGCCAAGCAAAAGCAACCTAAGCCTGCCCAAAGAATCACAGTGCTTTAAAGGAAACCTCCCGGTGTCGATGCGACAGAAAGCACACACCGAACTCTGGGAGGGGGGGAAGAAAGATGGACAAGAAAGAAAGTAGCCCTGTGAGCCCTGGGCAACTCAAAGCACTTTTGTTCTCAGGTGTGTCCACGTGGAAGAGGCCACTAATGTCCTTCCATGAAAGAAGAAAACAGAATCATGCTTGGACAGATATATTTAGAGGGCACTTGCTGTGGACCTGCATATATACCACGAGAGAGCTCGTGAGCTTCACTCAAGCACAAAGCACAGCGGGTAAGGAAGCATTCAGCTTCGGTGGATTTCCTGTATGTTTGTCCTCCATATGGGAAATTTATTATTAATGTGGTGAAACTCAGCACAAGCAGAAAATCCGTGTGTTTCAGGCTGGAAATCTTAAGAAAGCATCTCAAACCCACAGTCTGGTGACCTAAGATTGGCAATGAATGCACATACATGGATTTAAGTGCAATGCAAGACTTCCTGAAAAGGTATTTTAATCAGTCATACCCAACCCCTTCCACACTCCCAAGCCTGAAAAACTCTCCACTACCTTCTTTCACTGCTCTGGTCATTTTACTTCCAGGCTACCAGCTGGCTTGCTGTGCTATCTGTCAATAGCAGACCTAATCCACAAGCAGGCCGCTCGGCAGCTTCTTCTCTTCCCAGACACCGCAAGCTGTCGTGCACAAGAACAAGGTCACTAGGCATGAAACAGACTCCATCCATCCCTCGTTACTCATTTTATCTAATCCCAAGGTATCACTCAGAAGCAACAACTGGCACTTGCACGCCCCTGGACATCCTGCAGCTACAGAAGCTAGGGTGCTGAGCTGGTACTCCCTAGGGAGCCCACAGGAGCGGGGAGAAGCAGGAAGGACTAACAGCTGCATCACCACAGCTCAAGTGCAGAGGTCTCTTGGAGCACACATTTCCAAATGTCCTTGCCAAAGGTGCTTACTTGCCACAGAGGTCCACATTTTTGTCTTTAAGGTGCGTGCGCACACCTATTTTGGTTACATACCCAAAGAGGAACAGATGCTCTGCAGAACACGGATCTCATCTTGAGGGAAGAAAAGAGTCATGATTGCAAAATAAGGGAAGAAGTTGTTGTTCAAAAGCCTCCTTTCAGGCAGCAGGAGGTAATTGCTCTCAAACCCAGAAATGAGCAAGTCATCTCCCTTTCAGTGGCTTCATTTCACACAGTCAGTCAAGAACCAAGAGCCAGGACACTCCAAAGGTACTTCCAGAAATCCTCACACAGCCTATTTTTTAAAAATGTATTTATTTATTTATTAAGGAGATTATTCTTCCCCAGCATTTGTTGTTCTCCCTGCTGCTGCTGAGGATGTCCCTCATCTTGGTCTTTGCCCTATTGCTTGGACAAAGAAGCCATGTCAAAGTCAACTCACCAGCATCATCGACAACCCAGGGCTCCTTCCCGAGGGCTGTCAGCAGCAAACATTTGCTACGCACTGAGCTGAATTGAATTGATTTTTGGGTTAAACCAGAATTGAATTCCAAAACCTCACGTGCTTTATTTGTATCATCAGATACAACTATTGCTGGCAAAACCAAATATAACTCCACATTTCCCTTTCATAACCTCTTTCAGGGTGCTGTGCTGCCGGCTACGACAAGGAAGATGCTCTGCAGAGCTGGCTCAACCTGAGACCCCCCCCAGCAGAGGAGGAAACTGAACACTTGTAACCTCCACAGAAAGCTGCTTTGGCTTGAGATCATGATATCCGCTCTGAAGGCAGAGACCAGGGAGCTTCTCGCACCGCTTACTAACACGGACCGCTCGATCAGAGCTACCCTGGATTTTAAACCTTGATCTACTTAGCGTTGCCTCCTGCCCCCAGAGTTCCACCAGCCTGCGCGTCTCATAGCCAGCTCTCCTTGAAAAGTCATTTACGTTCACAGTGTTAGGAAAAAAGTAGGTTGTAATTAAGCGGAGTTATTAATCTTTTGTCACTTGGGACCCCAAGCCTATTTGTATTCACATCAACAAGAGTGCCTGGCACTGCCAACAGGATCGGACACCAGCGCCTCATCGTTTTTCAGAAGAGAACGTAAGGTCTGGGGGCCAGTAACTGACTGCCTTACCTTCCTCCTTCACAGGCACCACACCCCTGCCTGCAGGGGTAGGGAACCAAGACTCCTCCGCCTTAATTGTGGTCCGACAGCGTCCGGATTAAAGGATGGCAGTAATTGGATTGCTTGTTGTATTCACAACCAATAATAAGGTTAAGAGCTTTCCTTTCCCTCCTCTCGGCCAGGCCCCGAAGAGGCAGAGGTTTAGGGCAGGAGGGAGGTGTTAAAGCCTTCCTTCCCCAGCTGCCACAAAGCAGCACTGCGGGCTGACATGCCTCACCCTGCTGGCTTGCAGGCACGTTCACCTCCATACGTAGGCAGCAAGTGTGCTTTGCTGTGCAGAGGATGAATGGAAGCACTTGAAACCACTCTCCTGTCACTCCGCATCCCTTCGCATTAAATACCCACACGGATGCCTCACTGGAAAACAAGGCACCGCTCGGATTGTGCTTCAACTACTGCTGCTAGTCATCAAACAGCCTGGCCTGAAAACACACCGTCCTCTCCCACCCCCTCTCTTGCACTTGCATCGACTCTTTGCAGGCTGTCTTCTCCGGCACCCTGCTGGAAAAGGAGAGCCAAGACCTCCAACCTGCCTTTAGCCACCGATTTCCATGAAACGTGGATCTTCGTGGTCTATGCCCTTAATGAGCCAGGATGGAATTGGGCAACTGGACGGGGAGTTGACTCGTTTATTGGCAACACCCAAACATTTGGCGACTGGGGGAAAAAAAAAAAAAGAAAAAAAAAAGGAAAATTGGTTGAGGACAACCTGAACCAACCAAGTGTTGCCCCACCAGGCGCACAGAGAGCTGCAGTGATATAACCACATCCCCCAGGCTCTGCTATGGCCAGACTTCGCTGCTTGTACAGAAGGAAGCAATTCAGAGTTAAGATCTGGTTCCAGGCAGAGAGGGGAAATTTAATCCCTGTCTCTGCCACTTCTTAGCTGCTGGATGAATCACTTCACCTCTGCTTCCCCCTCACCCACGCCTATCCAGCCCAGGGAGCACGGCCCCTGGAGAACAGGCGGCACCCACCACGACGGGACGCGGGGCTCTGCCAGAGCCTCCTGTCACACCAGCTGGTTTCTAGATAATAAATGCGTTGTCAAGAAGCCTCTCCTGAGGAGGTGCTAGGACCTGCCCGGACAGCCTGTCCCAGCACGCCCAGCACCCCGCTCACACGGCCATTGGCCTCTCTCATGCTCCGCTGCACGCTGCGTGGAGACCAATGGCCCCTGCCAGGAGCGAGGGTTTTGCTCGGCACAAACAGACCTTAAAAACTCGGCGGTAAGTCCACAAAAGCCCCATTTCCACATGCTGCTCCTCAGACCTTCCTCCAGACTCCATCAGCTTCCATGATCCCCTGAGACGGGTCAGAGGACCCCCAGCCCGCAGGGTCGGGATGAGGCAGCGAGGAAAGCGCTGCTGGCGATGGGGCTCTGAGAGGGCTCCTCTCCTGCTACTCCCTTCTGAGACCCTCGGGCTTCACCATCTCCACTCCTCAGGCTGTGGAGTCAGAGCAGAGCCCCCAGCCATCTCCTCTGGCTTCAGCTTTCTCTCTCCAGAGTGCACGAGCGGTCTCTTAAGGCCCCGTTTTCCCCAAGAAGGACAAATCCCTCCCTTGGCAAGCGCTGGCACGCTGGCTTTCAGAGCAACGCCGCCGCACGTCGCGGTCGCTTCTGCTTTACCACACAGCTCCAGTCACCCCAACACAAGTGAGGAAACAGCAACACCACGGCATGGGAATGAGTGGCTGGGAACAAAGTGGGGGGAACAGGAACGGGAGTGAGACACAGAGCAAGCAGCTCCAGATCCAGGATCCGCATCTAAGCCTCGCTTCCGTGTCCAAACCACAAGGTCGTCTTCCTGCTCCGCTTTCAAACGAGCGACTTGTTTAACAAAAAGCACGTGATGAAATTCATTCCTGCTGCATAACGGCCTCCCGAGAAATGTGAGAAAAGAGCCGACTAGCCAGCCAGTCGGTGGCGAGGCTGCGTCCGGCAGCAAACTTTATTATTGTGTTTTTTTATGGGCAACACGATGGGTATGTTACTTGGGAAACATCACATCATTCGCTAGCATCGCTCACTTCAGATCACTGTGTCTGAACTTCCCACTGTTCACTTAGGATCTAACCCAAAAGCAACCTCAGGGCAGACAGAAAACCCAAAAGTGCAAGTTTTGAAGAACCATTGTTCTCCATTCGGTTTGGCCGTGCTGAAATCAGGCGTTAGCGTGGCTGAAGTCACAGACCTTTTTTTGGCAAATCTAACAGGTTTTTGACTTTTCTGTCCACCAAGGCAGCAGAACTGCTGCACCGGCTGCCCCTAGGTCCAAGACTGCTCTGAGAAAGGTACAAACACACCACACCTCCATGGAGCCACGGCACGAGCAGCCGGCTGCGATACCTGTTGCTGAACAGCTCGTTCGCCGTGTCTGCGGGCTAAAATAAAACATGTTAATGAATTAACCACCATAAAGCGGTTACAAGAACACCACTTGCAGCCTTGTCTACTGGAGGAAAAAAAATACGCATGTGCTTAAGACAGGGTGACAAGCACCTTTCAACAAGGTTTGAAGGCACTAACGGGGCTGCAGGGCAGGCTGCAGCCCGACACCCGCCAGCTGGCAGGGCCGGCCGGGCCGCACCGCTGCCTCTCCAAGTGCGCTGGAGAAGGGCCAGTGCGGCCAAGCTGGGAAAAGCACTGAAACCAGGTCAAGGTTAGTCCGCAAACCCACAGCAACTTCCTCCAGGTCTTGGCTGCGGGCAGTTGTTCAGGTGCGAAGAGGCAGCAGCCGGGCAAAGCCTGCCGCGGAGACTTCAGAGACGAGGGATTCTCCATCGTCCACAGTGTCCACAGAAAGGAGCCCGTGCCACACGGCAGCTTCTGAAACCCAACTCTGACAACCCACCCACTGATGGTGAGCATAAAGTTTTCCTTACAGCTCCCTGCTTCTGTGATTCTTCATCACAACAGCAAGCCCACCTACCACCCCATCCATTTCCTATGCTGGTGTCTTCAACAGCGGGCAAGCGCCTGGTATCCGACCCCCTGCAGGCTCAGGAATATGGCACCACGGTATGAGAGGTCTCACAATACGCACCACGATACGGCACGTTTCAGAAGAGAGCATATTGGAGGCCAAAGTGCCACACTGGTGGCAGTGCAGCCCTGCGGAAAAGACTTGGGCATCCATTTCCAAGCTTCTTCAACTGGAATAAAAAATGTTTACATTCTCCTTTAAAAAAAAAAAAGTTTAATTCTAAGGAATTGCACAGTAAAGATCCTTCACTCAAAAATAATTCTCACCACAACTGGTAAATGCGTATCTAGGCTTTTCACCCACTTGCTTAGGTCCCTAAAATAAGGGGTGATGCTCCCCTAAGGAGTAGGGCAACAGAAAAGGTTAGCCCCAGGTGAGCGTGAACATCTCATCAGTCCGAGGCGACAAGCAAGGCATAAATGCAGAGAAATGGGAACGTTGTCCTGTGGTCTGATGGGAGATTAAGGAACACAACAGGCAGAGGAAAAGCTTCAGTTAAGGAACTCGATAAACACCAGGGGAAAAAATGAGTAAATTATTCATATACACAGTATGCCATGAAATTCAAATGGACATCCTGGGTCTGCTTCTGACAAAGGAGCACACAAGAAAGAAAGGAATACTCAGAGCCAGCAGCCTCAGGCACGAGGTACGAGCGGACGGAAATAAATGGCAATTGATGGGACTGTATTTCAGGGAAGTGCATCCAAGAACATTCGGAAAGCCTAACTACAGGAAAAAGCCTGCTATTCACTAAGAGAGAAAGAAAACCTCAAAGCTATTAAAACACATCCCACGAGCATTGTCCAGCTGAAAAACAAAAGCCATGCAATAACGAGTTGTGGCCGCTGCAGCTTCTCAAGTAATAGCCTCTAAATTCTGAGAATAAAAGAAAATTAACTAGAAAACAGAAAAATTGAGATTCATAACTGAAGATTACTGAGTTACAGGTGTGCAAGGAAATAGAGAAGCACGGAAAAAACATGAGAACGGTGCCAAGATTATCAGCAGGAGTGTGCAGGGCCTTTGAGGGAAAGGAGCAATGAGAAGAAATTGGATGTATAAGTAAGGTGGGAAAATCAACAGGCTACTAGAAGATAGCTGAAGGAACACGGGAAAAATGCAGAACAGATGAAAAGGAGCTCTTCTAAAATATACAAGTAACGTACGCCTAAAAACTCTGACCTAAATAATATGGATTCAGAGACACTACCTGAAAACCAGGCAACAGAATTGCCCACGAGACATTTTGGATGAATACGATCTTCTTCCCTAGCAGAGAAAAAGTGTTAAAGAGCAATTAGAAGAGCAACAGAAACCTTTAGAACGGGACTGGTCTTGTCCTAGCCTTGTTACCGGTGTAACAGCACAATAGCCGATTGTTAGTGGTCTTCAATTCTGGAAAATAGAACTGAAGGCATGAGTTCAACCATCATCCTAAGCTGCCTGTACTATGAAAGGAATTTGGGTATCCTACGCACAGAAAACCAGGTAAAGTACACAGCTGTGCAGGGAACCTGGGCATTTTTTGTCCAGGCGATTGTCCCATATGCACCATCTCTGGACCTCATGTTACTGAAGCCATGCTCACCCTGCAGAATAAGAAGGATTTCCAGTGAAAGTCTAAAAAATCAGCACGAGGAGGAAAATAAGGAGGACCTAGGAAAACGAGAACACAACAGGAGATTTTGTCTACCGAGCAGAATCCCTCGCTGGCTTAGACCGCACGAGCCAGGAGCAACAGAAACCGCCCACCAGATGACAGCGGGCAGTAAATTGTAACGGTGCTCGCATTGCAACAGGCCTGCAAGGAAATGCCCGTGCAATTTTGGGCTGTGAGCACAGAGGATGAATCACCCTGCAGAGCGGGGAGCGGTCTCCGTAACCACAGCGGCGATGTGCTGAGGCACCTGAAACACCGCGCCTCTCCTCCGGGCCTGCTGCTGCTGGCGTACGGAGGCACCTGAACAAAGCCACTGCGCCTCGTGGCGGAGCCAGCTGCCCAGAAATATACACATATATATATATGTTATATGCCAGCAGCATGTGCTCAGGAGGGAAACACGGCGCGGAGAAATCCCAAACGCACTCCCCTGTGCCGGACGAGGCGCAGGGAGGGCCGGGCAGCGGGCAGCACACCAGACATGTCGCTTCGCAGGCGCGTCGCCAAGCCCACGATATTAATAAGCAATCAGATGGCCGCTTGGAACATTTTGTTTTCTCTATAGGACAAAGAGGAAATCATAATTCAGACACGGCAAATATCCCCAGTTACGAGACCGCTTCCTTAGAAGCCGGGGCCTCTCCCAGGCGCTCCCCGCCTGGAGCTGCGCCGTCCCCCCGTGGCATCCTGTGTCTTTTGGGGCAATAATCTGGAGCCATTTACTGCTCCCCGAGCAGCTTCAGCTGAGGCTGGAAGCTGACCGTGAAAACCCCTGATTTACCCAGGGAAGCACTGGAGAGCATGAGAGGCAGACAAATGCTTGTTATTCCGGCTGGAAGGAGATGGTTCCTTAAAGGAACACCGAGCACGGGGGTGTTCACCACCAAGCCAGCCTCGGAGAGGGGCATTTGTAGGGGCTGCAGAATAGACAGGCTGCGCTCACGCGGGGACGGAGCAGCCCCCGGAGCCGGCAGGGCTGCGGGATGCTGTGTAAATAAATGTACCTGCGTCCTCACGGCACGGGCTGTGCAGGCAGAACCTGCCTTTGCTCTCTGAGCTCAGCCACAGCGATCCACGAGCCGAAACGCTGCCTGTATCTCGCACCTCCAGTTCGAAACGCCACGACTTGTCGTGGAACCAACATCCACAACACGCCGGCTGTGTCATGGAAAAAGAGCAAGAACGAACCCAATCGGGCAATCTTATCTCGTTTCCTAATTCTTTAAGAACTCGCACTCGTGGCCTCTCGGATATTAAAGAGAGCACGCAGAAGAGCAGAGCTATTAACAGAGGTTGAAAAATAACACTGCTTGGCAAGCCCGAGCCCCAGAGCGTGTTTGCACAAAGTCCTTCCACGCGTTTCTTCCAAGCGCGCGGAACAATGCAAGCACAGCACGGCGCTGCTTCGATGCAGACAGACATTTTACTTCAGCAAAGCTTCGGCACACACCTCTCCCAGACTGGCCCCAAAACCAGAGAGACCCCAGCAGGAAGGACGATACCTCCAGTCCGAGGGCGAGGCAACCCCCAAAACTCAACGGGGACTTGGTTCGGTGCCCTGGATTCCTCCCCGAAATCCTCCCAGCCTGGGCACTACCCCTCGACAGCCCCTACACACACTCAGGGCCGGGAGGATTAAGACCAGGCACGTGTAGAGGACAAAAGCCCCATTACCCCTGACTGGATGTTGTTTTGCCACCGCTGCCACTCCTGGAGCACAGCCGGGCACGGGGACAGCGTAGCGGGGTTCCTGAGATACACAAGCACAGACCCCCCAGGAACCCAGCTCAGATTCGGGGCTGGGAAGGAAGAATCGCCTCCCATCTGCTACCCCCGGCTTCCACGTGCGAGGGCTACGTCCACACGCGCTTCACCATCGCCCGCCTCATTGCTCGACACCCGCAACCAGACACCACCTCGAGGCACTCGAAAGCTGTACCGCCGCGTCCTGCTCCACACGTAGCACCCAAACCTGCCCCCAAACCTGCCCGCACTCCTCAGGCACGCGTTGCGTGCTCCTTCCAGGCTGCTGCCCGCGGAGCCCAGGACCTCCACGGGCACCACACCGGCTGGGCAAATTTCCAAACATTTCTGCTCCCAGCTGTCCGCCTGCTGGACCCCCATGCTCCTCGCTCCCACCTCCTCAGCCTCCTGGTGCCCCTTCCAAGGGCTGGTTCTTACCGTGATTTATTTTCCCCATGCGTTGGGCTCCTCTCGGCCCAGTGCTTGAGCACGTCCCTGGTGGGCATCCCAGCAACGCGTGGGTCATAGACTCACTAGGGTTGGAGAAGACCTCCAAGACTATCTGGTCCAACCGTTCCCCTACCGCCAATATCACCCACTAACAGGCTCACGGAGGTTGGAGAAGACTTCGAAGACCACCTGGTCCAACTGTCACCCTACTGCCAATATTACCATTAACAGAATCATGGAATCATTGAGGTTGGAGAAGACTTCCAAGACCATCTGGTCCAACCATCTCTAGACCACCCGTATCACCACTAATAGAATCACGGAACCACTAAGGTTAGAGAAGACCTCCAAGACCACCTGTCCCAACCATCCCCTACCACCAGTATGACACACTGATAGCCTCATTGAGGTTGGAGAAGACCTCCAAGTCCATCTGGTCCAAATGTCTCCCTACCACCACTATCACCACTAATGGAATCGTTGAACCATTGAGGCTGGAAGAAGACCTCCAAGACCATCTGGTCCAGCTGTCCCCCTGCTGCCGATATCACCTACTAATAGACTCACTGAGGTTGGAGAAGACTTCCAAGACCACCTGGTCCAACCATCCCTGTACCACTAATAATACCACTAATAGAATCACGGAATTGTTGAGGTAGGAGAACGCCTCCAAGACCATCTGGTCCAACTGTCCCCCTACCACCAGTATTACACACTAATTGACTCACTTAGGTTGGAGAATGCCTCCAAGACCACCTGGCCCAACCGTCCCCATACCACTACCACCACCACAAATAATCACAGACTCACTGAGGTAGAAGAAGGCCTCCAAGGCCACTACCATCGCCACAGACTCACAGAGGCTGGAGAAGACCTCCATGACCGCCTGGTCCATCCATCCCCACACCACCACCATCACCACGAATAATCACAGACTCATGGAGGTTGGAGAAGGCCTCCAGGACCGCCTGCCCAACCATCCCTCTACCACCGCCATCACCACTGACAGACCCACGGAGGTAGGAGAGGACCCCCAGGACCACCGGGCCCATCCGTCCCCGTAGCCCCACCACGCCCCATCCCCGCACACCACGCCCAACCTCTCCATGACCACCGCAGCGCCGGTGCCCCCCTCCCGGTACGCCCCATCCCAAGGCCCGGCGGCACCTCCCGGTACCGGGGCCCCCCCCCGCAGCTCCCCGGGGACGTCTCGGCGGGCAGCACCGAGCTCCCGGGACCCGCCCCCCCCCCGGTGCCCCCCGCGGGGCTGACCTGGGCACGCAGCTGGGCGCCGAGCGGTCGATCTCCCACGTCGCGAACAGGTTCATGGGCACCGGCACCGGGCCGGGACCGGCGGCCGTCACCGCCGCCGCCGCCGGTGTGGCGGCGGTCATCATCATCACGGTGGTCGCCGTGGCGGCCGCGGTCGCCGCCGCCGCCCCCCCTCCGGCCGCCGCCGCCGCCGCCGGGGGTCCCGCGGGGGGCCCCGAGCCCAGCGCGCCGCCCGCCGCCGCCATCCCGCCGCCGGTGGCGGCCCCGGAGCCTCCGCCTGGGCGCGCGCCCGCCCGCCCGTTCGCTCGGTGGCGCGCGCCCGCGCGCGCGCGCGCGCGGCGGCGGAGGAGGCGGGAGAGGGAGGCCCGCCGTCCAATGGGAGGGCGGCCCCGCGGAGCTCGCGGCCAATGGGAGGGCGGCGGGCGGGGCGCGGCCTTGCGGCGGGGAGCCGGCCAATGGCGAGCGGGGGAAAGGGGAGGCCGGAGGGTGCGGCCAATCGGGACGGAGGAGGCGAGGGGCGCGGCTAGAGAAAGCCGGGAGCCAATCGGGGAGGGAGGAGGGCGAGGAGCCCGGGGTGGGAGCGGCCAATGGGAGGCGGCGGGAGGCGGGGGGGGGCGTGGCGGCGAGCCCTTTAACGCGCGGCCTGGCGGCGGGAGCGCGCGCCGAGGGGCGCGGCCGGGCGCGCGCCGGGCGGGGTTGCCATGGCAACGGGGCCTGCTCGGGGGGCCGCGGCCCGGCGGGGCCTGGCGGGGCGCTGCCCGTGCTCCCGTTACTCGTCCGTGCGTGCCCCGTTAAAGCCGCGCCCCGCACACCCGGTGTCCCCTCCCGCCACCGCCAGGAACCCCCCCCCCAACCTCCCCAGCCACCGCCCGGGCGGGGGGCAGCGCCCCGCGCCCCCCCCCCCCCCCCCCCCGCAGGGCCAGGCCCCCGCAGAGCGGCGACCGCCGGGCTGAGGGGAGCCCCCGGTTGACCCGGGCCCGCTCCAGCCGGTGCCGGGCCGTTCCGGGCCGTGCCGCCGAGGCGGGGGCCGCCGCAGTCCCCGCCCGGCCGGGAGGGGCCAAACGCCGCCGCAGAGCCGCCGCCGGGCGATGCCGCGCCGGGCACGGGGCCGCCACTGGGGCTCCCCCCGCCCCCCCGCCGCCGTCCCCGCCCTGCCCCGGTTCCCCGGGGAGCCGCCCGAGGTAAGCGCGGCCCCGGCGGGGAGCTCCGGGGCCCCCTTCCGCGGCTGCGGCCCCGCCGGTGCGGGCTGAGCCCCGGGGACCGGGCGAGGGTCTCCCCCCGTCCCCAGCCGCGTCCCCGTTTCCCTCCCCTCGCCGAGCCCTCCTGCCCCCGCTGCGCCGCGCCGAGGGTCCCCGAGCGATGCTGCGAGCGGACAGCGAGAGCCGGCCGCGGACCCCCGCTCCCTCGCCCCGGCCGTCGTCCCTCCGTGCCGCTCCCCGCCCCGGCCCGGAGCAGCTCCCTTCCACGTCGCCGCTCTCCTGCTGCAGCCCGTCCGCACGCTCAGCCGAAGGCTCGGGACATGCAGGGTTCGGGGCTTTCGCCTGTCCGGGCACCCCCAGGTAACGCCAGCGCGCGGGGGGCTCGCTCGGCGCAGGGGCTGGGGGGTTGGCAGCCCCGTGGCAGGCCCCGCTGTGGTCCAAAAGTGGGAGATGGGGAGATGTGGGAGATGGGGCAGCGTGCTGAGCACAGGGCTGGGGGGCGGGAGGTTCCCAGCTCCTCCAAAGGCTTGAGGAGCCTGCAGGGTTAAACGGAGGAGCCCTTGGGGCGCTCCAGGCGTGCCCCATCTATCGGGACCATCATCTCCCTCATCCCTGCCAGCCTCTGGCGCCTCTGCCTTAGAGGCACCCATGCCCGGCAGGTTGCATCCCTCAGAGCGCACAGGTTCTTGGCCAAAAAGTAGTTCTGGTATGGCGGTGCCTCGCGTGCCCCGCTCCCACGCGCTCGCTCCGCTCAGTGCCACCCGCACGCTGCCGGCGGCCCCTGCCCTGCCCAAGCGTGCTCGGGCAGCGCGGCGAGCAGCCGAGCCTCGTCCTCCATTTCAGCCCGGGGGCTGGCTCCCCTCCAGAGCAGCTGCCGAGCCGTGCCACGCAGGGCCCCGGCTCCCTGCTCCCTCCGGCGCTGGCAGCAGCTGCCCGCAGCTGTGCTCGGCCAGGAAGAGGGAGCCCGACAGCGCCCGTGCCACCCGAGGCTCGTAGGGCGCTCGTGGGGTCCGGGCTTTGCTCTGCCCCTGTGCCGGGGAGCCGAGCATCGGGCTGAAATCGAGGGCCTCTCGCAGAGCTCTGCGCGTCCTGGAGCCGTGGCCCAGTGCTGCCTCTCCTTGCTCCCTGCACATCATGCCGGAGAACAGCGGGCAGGGGCAGACAGCTGTAGGCAAAGCTCTTGAGGAGCACGAGGCTGGAGGAAACTGAAGATGTTGGGCAGATTTCTTCCCTCCCACCCTACAGCTTATTTTTAGCCCGGCTGTCCTTTCTCCTAATGCTGAGCATGAAAATGAAGGAGGCTAAAAAGACAGGGGCTCTGGCTCACAGCCGTTAAGGACCTGCTCGGGATGAAAGCACAGCCACGGCCGTGCGTGCCTTCCAGGAAAGAGCAGAACCAGGGCCGCGGACCGGGAAAGCCCACGGAAAATAAGGCACGTGCCCTTCACTGCGGCAGAGACTAAGCAGTGCGAGGAGCTCCTGGAAGAGGCAGTAGCACCCCGAGTGCTTGAGGGACACCCAACCTGCCCCATGGTCTCCCCCCCCGCAGCCCCTGGGGTCTGAGCTGGGGCTTGTGCCCGTTCCCCGGCAGGATGTCCTGTGGAGACGTGGCCTGGCACGTTCTGGGGGTTTGAAACGATCCAGGTAGGCAGGCTGGGAGAAGAATCGATGACCATCCACCATCCCCACCCCTTCTTTCGGTCATCCACAGCAGGTGGGGAGAGGGGGGGGACAAGAGGGTGGGGACGGGCAAGCTTGGTTAGGGACGATAGCTCCCTGACGGTCCTGCCTGTTCCTCCACGCAGGATGGTTCCCCCCCCGCCCATCAGCAAGCCCCACGTGTGCCTCTCCACGGTGCTCATCATGAGCAGCCTCATCCTCATGGATGCCTACCTGGTGGAGCAGAGCCAGGGCTCCAGGAAGCTGGGCATCTGCGTCATGGTGGCGGTGGGCGACGTGTGCTTCCTGCTGGTGCTCCGCTACGTGGCCATCTGGGTCGGGGCGGAGGTGAAGACAGCCAAGCGGGGCTACGCCATGATCCTCTGGTTCCTCTACGTCTTCGTTCTGGAGATCAAGGTCTACTTTGTCTACCAGAACTACAAAGCTGACCGGAAGAGCCTGGACCTCATGGCCCGCAAAGCGCTGACCTTGCTGCTCTCCATCTGCATCCCGGCCCTCTACGTGCTGCTGGTGGCCACGGAACGCATGGAGTACGTCCGGACGTTCAAGAAGAAGGAAGATCTCCGCAACCGCCTCTTCTGGGTCATCGTGGACATGCTGGATGTGCTGGACATCCAGGCCAACCTGTGGGAGCCCCAGAAGAAGGGTCTGCCGCTCTGGGCGGAGGGCATCATGTTCTTCTACTGCTACATCTTGCTCCTGGTCCTCCCTTGCGTGTCCCTCTGCGAGATCAGCATGCAAGGCATCGGCATCGTGCCGCACCGGATGATGCTGTACCCCATGCTGAGCATGCTCACCGTCAACATCACCACCACCTTCATCCGCGGCAGCAACATGGTCTTCTTCAGGGACGCCCGCGTCTCCAGCATCTTCATGGGCAAGAACATGCTGGCCATCGGCCTGAAGGTCTGCATGTTCGTGCAGTACCAGCGGCACCGGAACCAGGCGCCGCCGGGGCCGGGCCCTGCCCCGCAGGGCGCCTGCCAGCCCCAGCCCTCCCCGGCGCCGGGCAAGTCCCGGGACCAGCCCGCTTGCCCCGAGGAGCTGGCCCAGGACAACACGTGATGCACCAGCCCGGGCGCCGCCACGCTCGGCCGTCCCCGCGAAACGCCAGGAGGGCCGCGGCGCCCCTGGACAGCGGGGACTGATCCTGCCTCTCCTCCCTCCCTGGGTGAAGGCGCTCCGGTCCCCGAGGGCAGCCGAGCGGTGCAGGACCACGGCCCCCCGGCTCGGCCCGGGGCTGCGCGGGGACGCCGCCTGCCCCACCTCGGCCTCTTGGCCCCGCTCCCCGTGCTGCGGGAGCCGGGTGCCCACGCTGGGGGGAGCGAGGACTTCCTCCTCCTTCTTGGACAGCCGCAGGCTCGGCGGGGGCTCGGCCACGGGACCTTTTTCGTGTGTCCCCCTTTGCAATAAAAGACCTGAGCCCTCCTTGTGTCTGCGTCCCCTGTCCCTAGCGCGTCCAAGTGTCGCGTGGCGGTGGGGGGGGGGGAAAGGGGAGCTCACTGGTGGCCACCCAGACCCGGGGAGAAGGTCCCAGGCAGCCGCATGGGGTGCATTTGCTCCTCACCTCTCCCGCGCTGGACAGAAGCGGGTGAAACCTGTGTCCCGGGTGTCTGGGGCTGCAGCAGGACTGCCGCCTGCTGGGCACATCTCCCAGCAGCTAGGGATGGGGGCACGGGGAGCTGGGAAGGCCTCTCAGCCAGGGCTTCCAGCCTCCTTCCTCAGTTCTCTCCTTGCACCGTTACCGGGAGAGGGTTGTTCAGCTCCAGGATCAAAACAAGGCGTAAATCAGCACACCGATGCCACAAAGAGGCCGTGCTAGCCTTGAGCTTCGGTGCCACCACCCTGCTGCCATGCAGGCTCTGCATCCCGCACCGTGAGGCCAGGAGAGGAGGAAGAGGCCGGGCAGAGCACAAAGCAAGCCACGCGTGGGCTAAAGGTGGCCGAGGATCTCCGTATCGTCCCTAACCAAGCTGGCACATCCCACTTCTTCCGCCTTCCCCCAGTCTCACCAAAACCCGTCAGCAGAGCAGGATGTGCGGGGGGCGCAGATGCTTCAGTACCGCCCTCAGCCAGGCACGGTGGCGTCGCTCGCCTCGCTTCCTGCTCGCCGCGAGGCCTCTCCCCGGGCCCCACGCAGCAGCTGCCCGCCTGCAGCAGCGGGGCTGTGCCCTGCCCTGCCGACCTGGGTCTGACGGGGAGCGCTGGGCTCACAGCCACATCACCTCCGTGAGGAGAGGGCCAGCAGGAGGCAGGAGAAACGACAGAGATGGCGGTCATGGGTAGCGCCGGAGAGAGAGAGGCACGTCCCGTGAGCTCAAACTGCAGCTTGGATTGCAACAGCACCGACACCGGGAACGGAGGAAAAGTGAAGTATTTATTTTGTGCGGAACCAGCGTGACCTGGAAGCACCACCGGCCCTTGAGAGAACATGCTGAGGAGAGGGCAGCCCTGCTGGAGACACCAGGCAGCTGTGCCCCACCAGCCGGCCGTGTGCCGGGCCGCGAGGGAGGCCTGCCACACCACGGCCGCTTCAACAGGCACCGACACAATTCTCTCGCCTCTTCTCAGCGCTGGCCAGACTGCATCTGGATACCGCACCCAGGTCGGGCCCCCAGCAGCGAGGTGCTGGCCCTCTGGGCTCACTGCAGATCGGGACGGGAAACCTGGCAGGGGCTGGAGAACCGTGCTGGGAGGCTGAGGGAAGCTGGCTTACTGAGTCTCAGAAGGAAAGGCCTACAGGCAAGCCCTCCTGCTCGTGCCCAGACCTGTAACAAGGTTTTTAACAAGACAGAGCCGGGCACGTCACTGAGAACAATGATCACAGGCTAAAACCAGGCAGCGTTCCTGGAAGAAAAAAAAAAAAAAAAGAAATCCCCTTGAGACCTGGAAGCAGTGGAGCAGGGGCCCAGAGAGGTGGTGGCATCTGTCCTCGGACATCTCCAGCCCCACACGAAGCAAGCCCTGAGCAACCTGGTCTGAATGCAGCGCTGGGACCAGAGCCCTCCCACCTCAGCTGGTGCCTGTGAGACCTGGAGAAGAGCCAGTGATGCAGGGCACAGCTTGTGCCCTCCTAGCTAGACGAAGAGATGGGCAGGTGCAAGGTCTGGAGCCTAAAAACATCACTGTACAGTGATGGCAGGAAGATGGGGGGCCGTCTCCCAGGCCTGGCCAGGGCAGAGGGAATCCCAGCAGCAGCCCCACCTCTCCAGGCAGCAGCACGCCTGTCCAGCCGTCACAAGTTCTTCTGCGAGGGCAGACGACGCTTGTCTTTGATGGCGTTCCTCTTCCTTTTCTTGTTCAGGAAGCTCTCCAGCTTTCCACTCCTCTTCAGCTCTGCGTACTTCTCTGCCAGCTCCAATTTCCGCTTCTCAGCTGTGAAGGAGAGAGGAGCAAGGCTTTAACCCAAGCCTGAATCATCTCTGCACACTGGCCCCTTCTCGCCTCTCCCTCCCTGGCTCCAGGCCCGGCTTGTCACTCGGGTGCCAGCACCAGACCCATCCCTCCGCAGCTCCAAGCGGAATTATCGACCACTCTCTTCCGGAGCTCGGAGCCCTGTCAGCAGCACGTTCGCACTCAGTACTTACATTTCTTCAGGAAGAAGGGTTTCTTCCCCTGCTTGGCCAATTCCCGTTGTTGTCTCTTCAAAGACAGCTCCCTCTCCCTCCGTTTTTGCTGTTTTTTCTGTGCCTGTTCTTGCTGTGTCTGCACAGAAAGGACGGCCCGTGTCAACAAGCGTCTAGACAGCCCCCGGGTCACACCTCCTCTCTTCGTGCCTCACAGGAGAGGAGCTGCTGCACCGAACTTACCATGCGGTTCAGGAGCTGCTGCAGCTTCTCCTTCTGCTCCACGTCCCGGCATTTTTTCAGCTGCTTCTGAATCATCTGGAGAAGAGAGCACAAAGCTGCGTCACTGCCTGCCTGCCAGCTCCGCTGCGAAAGGCCTTTGCGGAAGCTGCTCCTGCCAAGCAAGGTTCTCCTGGCCAAGGACAGGCATAAAGCATCACCTCCTTCTCCTGCTTCTTGATGGTGTCCAGGAAGCTGTAGGTCTTCATAAATACTTCAGGGTTATACTCTCCAGACAGGTCATCAAATCGAGGGTCTCTGTGGATCTGGAAGCAGGGAAGGCAGAGCTGAGAGCTGGGGCCAGGATTACCGTTAAGGTCCTGCTTTCTCTCTTCCCATGGATCAGACCCTGACATTTTTATTTTTTTATCTAGCAACATTTACAGCCACCACTGAAAACATCTGCAGCTTGCAAAGGCTGGGCCCAACAACAAAGGTGGCAGTCCCTCACCAAGTCATCACGTCTGCATCCAGTTTACCGGGCAACAGCAATAAGCCTAATTAAACTCGGCACCTGCTGCACCCCCCCCCCCCCTTCTTGTTCTCCCAAAAATGCGCGGTACCTGTACCCACGCTCGGCGGGCTGGTCCGAGCCCCATCTCCCACTAACAGCCTGTGCCACCTTCGGCAGCCCCAGCACCACGTCCGTGCCCCTCGGCATCACTAAGGGAACTGGCCTGAGCTGGGGAGAAGGAGCACCCACCTTCTTTGTGACAGGGACAACTTGTCGCAGAAAAGGCACGGGTTTCTTGGCAGACATCTCCACTGGCCTGAAAGAGAGGAAAAAAAAAAAAAAAAAACAAAACACATACTTGAAGGGAGCAGAGGGCAGAAAGAGGCTCAGAGCAATGCGCCAGCAGGTCACGCAGACCCTCTGGAGGATATTAATGCACAGCGCCAAAACACCAGGCTTCTCCCATGGCGATACCTTAGAGGTGGCTTGGTCAAGAGCCACACAAGGCTGACGCAACCAACTGATCTATAGATGCGTGGCTAAAATAATCCCCCACGGAACATCCGTGTGTTTTGTGTCTTGTTCCAGAACATCAGAGCCCACTGCATCAAGTGAAAACCTGCCACTGCACAGGACGCATCGGTAAACGCACCGTACTCAGGTATCACACGCACGTTCTCGTTCATCACGCGACAACCCTCTTCTGTTCCCAGCCCAACTCACGCGCTACTGAGCGGTACTTAGCGTGAAAGGCAAGACCAGAGCTGGGTGTTCCTGCAGCGACGTGGTAGTTACAGAGACAGGTCAGCTCTCCCGTGAGCAGGAGCAGTACAACTGATATATGTCACACCGTAACTCGGGTAGAGGAAAGGCCAGACCCCAGGAACGTGGGCCATACAGCTTATGGCACGTGTTCCAAGAGACACTTCACAGTGGCTCAGGACCCAAGTCCTTCTTGTAGCCCAGGCCTTCGGAATTTGCTGCTTTAGGGGTGAGAGGAAGGCAGGATAACACGGGGGAAGGGGGTATTACTCTCCCCACACCACTCGGATGCTGCATCCCATGATTTGTCCATACATCACCTACGTTACCAGAAACGGGGAAAGACGCGTGAGGCTGAGAGTCCTGGCGTTACAACCACATCCAGCAACAGTTTCACTGGGGCAAGGAGCGCAAAGAGCCCTGAGGCAATAAAGCAGATCTCCAACTCACGCTCAAGGCAGCATTTAGCGTGTTTTCACATCCGCTCGTGTAGCCACACCCCTGTGCAACGCTCAAACCAGCTTTATAACCCATCGCTGAAAGCAGCCGAGTTGCCAGGGATTTCCCTGAAGCCCTTTTTAAGAAGTTCACTTCCATTATAGAAACCATGAGAGAAACAGCGTCTGGGGTTTGCAGTGATGCAGCGCTTAAAGGATTAGGGGAATTAAATACTAAAAACAGAATTATGCAAACCAGGCATTAGAAATAGAGATGCTGTCTGAGGATGCTGCACTACACAAAATCTCCCGGCCTCTCGGGTAGAAGGCAAAGTAGACACATCATTCTGGTCAACTGCTTCATTCAGAAGGAAAACCGACTCAGCAGAGGTTCAGAAATAGGTGAGGGAGCACCAGTGTAACAGAGGAAACCTGTTCAAATCGCTCCGATACGACTCTGAGGACTGAGAACTGTTAACTACCGCAAATAAAGGGTAATGGCATGGCAGCTGCTAACGGCAGAGGCCTGCAGAGGCCAGCAAAGAGATCTGATAGGCTTTGTTGCACTGAATACATTCCAGTCGCCACATCAATAGCGTCTCCAGAGAATACAAACAGGAGGTGTAAAGACTACTGAGAACGGGAGAGTAGTGGGCGGAGGGGAGGGAGGGAGGGAGGAACGTCAACACAGATGAGAGGAGAGCAGAAGGATGAATGAAATCCCAGAAAAACCGGCCAACTCTGCAGCTCCGGGAGCTGGGCAGGAGACCCCGATAAGCTGGAAGGGGATCAGAAGGCAGCAGAGGGATAGAGGTAGAACACTCTCCCTTAAAAGAGAAGCAAGCCGTGCTTCTGGGTTAAAAGCATCTCAGTACAGAGGGCGTACAGGAATTGAGTGCTGATTTAACTGTCAAGTAACAGGTGACAGCTGGGGAGCAGGACAGAATATCGAGAGCCCCAACACTATCAGCCCGTTCCCAAACAAAGCGCTGTGGTGAGGGACGCCGCTGTACGGCACGTTAAAGGAGATCTACACCAGCCCCAAGGCAACAGCGACCCGTGAGGAGTCCCCAGCACAGCTTCTGGAGAGCAGAGGGGACACAGGAACTTCATTCTGAACGCACGAGGACACCTTTACCCCGTTTTGCTTCGTTGCTGCTTCACTGCGGGCTTGGCAGTTTTCTTCGCACCGGCCACCTGCTTGCTCACTCTTGTTGCCGTACCACTCTGCAGCTGCAGTCGTTCCTCAAAAGACATAAAACATGGATCTGGAAGACAGAGCAGAACACACCTGAAACAAACAGCTTCTCGAGGCATTTCTTGGGTTCCACCAAGAGGGGCAGCTCAGTTGGCTACAACTGGCACGAGCCCGGTGGTGCCACCCCTCTCCTACTGCATGCACCCCTCAGCTTACATCTGCTATTTTACAAATTATTCCTTCTTGCCTCTAACCGCCGAATAGAAGACCAACACAACAGAAGAAACATCCAAACCACTTCTCCGCGAGGTGCCGATGAATGCACAAGATATTCTCCCGGAGCCTTCTGTTGCTACGTTTCTTTAAGATCACTGTCACTGAAGGAGACTAAACAGTTCTTACAAGATATAAAACATTATCATCCCGAATGACGAGTACTACACCAACAGCATATTGTTCTCCTCCTCCTAACTGCAACCAAACCAGTTCTTTCTGGGTTCACACCTGGGAGGTGTCTGCCTGCCCCAGCACCTCTGTGCAGGGCCAGGCACGCAGTCCTGCCAGCGAGGCACAGCTGGGGTACCAAGCGGCTGAACGCGGCCTCCCAAAAACAGCCGTACCCTGCCCCAAGTACTGCCCTAAGAAATGTTTTCTTTTCGCTTGTACGCTTGAGTTTTCAGAGCAAGGGAGAAAGGAAACATTAACACGGCGCTGTTCGATCGCCCTGCTTCCCCGAAACACCCTTCCTGCTGATCCTGCTGCCGGCTGATATCCTCTCTGGCTCAGGCTCCCTTGCCCCCTGTCACCGTTGCCCTTTGTCAGCCTCGTGCTGCCACTTAGTGCCTGCACAGCCACAACGTGACACCTTCCGAGCAGAGACCTGCGCTCACCGCTCAGGTACAAACCGAGTGCCAAGCAGCTCGGCAATTCATAGCCATCATCTTAGTGGAGTTCGTAGCCTTCAGTGCAGAAATCTTTAAACTGCACTACAGGAAGAATCTGTATTCGTTACACAAGTTACTGGGGTGTAGAGCAGTTAATCTCTATATAGGAAGATACGTGGGTGTCCCTGCATGAATGAAAGTTTCTGTGCAAGGACAGTCAGAAGGGCAGAGAAAACATTAAAAGAAAGGAAGAATGATGTGGAAATGACTCTAATGTTTTGGACAAAGGCACTGTCACTTGCAGTGCAGAATTCCAGTTGGCCGCATTTCCAAAACAGTACTGTGAAAGTAGCAAAGGCTCACGTGCTGGCAACGAAACCAAGAAGCAACACATTAAAATCTGATGGGGAAAGCACCTTCTGCACAGCAGTGTCAGCGCAGGACACGTGTCCTACCGTGTGTCTGTAGGAGACTGCCAAGAGCTAGCCACTCACATTGTTACCAACATCATCTGAGAGTAGCAGAAGAAAAAATGACAAATCACCAGCCGTTTTAGGGCAGAAGCCAGAGGTCCCAGGGGGCAAACAGAGCTGGGCAGAAGTTGGGGAAGTGCAGTGCCCTGCTCCGGAAGGGCTGCTCCCATCCCCGGGGGAAACTCACCGTCCTGAGGGGCTCTCCATCACGGGCCCGGCCTGCTTCCCTCATCCCCTGCACCCTCTCCCGATGCTTTAACTGCCTGGCTGCTTTTTATCTTTTCCTTTTTACCTTTTCCCCTCAGAACAGCTCAGCGGGAGGGGACCTCCAGAGACCCACCCCCTCTGCCGGACCTCCGGCCCCACCAACACCCACAGCGGGTCACCAAGGTGTCACCGACCCCCTCGGGAGGGCCCATTACCCTATCCCTACCTCAGACATTGACCCGGTGCCCGGACCCAGCGGCTTCGGGCCGCTCCGGGGCGCGCTGCAGGGGGAGGAACCGACCGAGGGGACAGCGGGTAACGGCCCGGCCCCTCAGGGCCGCCTCAGAGCCCCTCAGGCACGGCGGGAGCGGCCGCAGGGCCTCACCTTCCGGCGCCGAGCCCGCCGCCGCCGCCTCTTCCTCCTCCTCCTCCTCCTCCGCCTCCGCCTCCTCTTCTTCTTCTTCGCCCTCCTCCTCCTCCTCCTCCTCCTCCTCCTCGCCCCGTGCCCCTCTGCCCCCTCTCATGGCCGCCCCCTCCCCTCAGCCCCGCGCCCCGCGGCGGGCAGGGCGCGCGCAGGCGCAGTCAGTCACTCAGTCACTCGCTCGGTGGGAGGGGCCTTTATTGAGGGGCGAGCTGCGCGCGGCGCGCATGCGCGCTGCCCGGCGCGGCGGCCTCCAGCGCGTCGCCTAGGAGACGGGCCAGCGCCAGGGCGGCGTCGGGCGGCGCGGGGCAGGCCGCGGGGTAGGCCCCGGGGCGGGCCGCGGTCCCGGGGCAGGGCGGAGCGGCGGCGGAGGGCGGCGAGAGGCTGTCGGCCAAGGCGCGGAGCTGCGCGGCCAGCCGGCTGAGCGCCGGGCCCGGCGGGGGAAGCGGCGGCGGGAGGCGGCGCCGGGCTGCGGGGCCTCGTGGCGCGGCGCCGTGCCCGCAGGTAGGCCGCCTCCTCCTCCCTGCGGCGGACGCGGCGGTGAGGGGCGGCCCCCGGGGCTCCGCGCCCTCCCCCCCCCCCCCACCCCCCGGCCGCCGGCCGAGCCTCCTCAGGCCCGGCCCAGCGCTCACCTGAGGCTGCGGCTGGAGCAGGCGATGAGGCCGCGGCCCCTTCGCGCCCACACGCGGAGCCAGGCCCAGGTGCGGTCCCTGCGGAGCACGCGCAGCACCGCGGGGCTCGCGGCCGGCCCCGGCCCCGGCCCCGGCCCCAGCGCTGCGGGCAAGGGGAGGCGTTAGGGGGGCGGGGATGCTCGGAGAAACGGGGCTCAAGGGGGATCGTCCCCCCTCTGTGTGTGTCCCCTCACTGTGCCGGGGCAGAGTGCTGGTGGCCCCCAGCTCAGCAGCCGTCCGTGTGCTTGCAAACCCCCGTAGGCATGTAACTAACCCTCTGCTTCCTCCTTTTTACAGTGAGCGGGACTAAATCTGCTTTGTCCCAACCATCCTGGTCTTGGGCGTAGCCAGACCAGGGTAGAGGAGGACACGGACAGTTCCAGGCCTGACACTCACCCACAGCCCTGTGCTGGGCAGCTGCGAGGTCAGTGTCCTCGGGGTGCAGGAGGCTGTACCACGACTGACCGATCAGCTCCTCCCTGTGGTAGCCGAGGTGGTAGATGACACTGGGGAGGACAAGAGGAGTGGGGTCCGGACTGCGTCCTGCACCCGGGCTTAGCGAAGTGAAGCCATCCTGGCTGTCCTGGACAGCCGGCTGGGGCTGCGGTGTGAGCGGGCACCCCTCACCTCTCCGTGACATCGGTAAACGTCATGTCCAGAGCATGCGTGCTGTGGAACAGGTCGTCCTGAGAGCCAGCATCGCCCTCGGCAGCCAGCCGTGGGACCGGAGTGCAGAGGGCCAGGAAGGCTGCAGTGGGGGAGGCCGGCCAGCATGGGGCCAGGAAGCGCCCGCGCACTGCCACGGCCCGGTTACCCCCGTGCTGCAGCCGGAAGGCCTTGGATGTGCACATCTCGCTGACAAACGTGACTTCTGCAGAGAAGCAAACCTGCCGGGGTGGGTCAGGGGCTCCCCTTCCAGCCCCGCTCCCCTTCCAGGCAGCCACAAAGAGCCCAGCACCTGTGAGACCCCACCCCAGCAGCCTCCCGTTCTCCCAGCCTTACCCCTGCCTGGCTGCTCCTGCGCCAGGAGGAGCTTCTTGCACACGTCCTCCCGCGCTCGCCCATCCAAGATGTCGAAGACTGTGTCCCCCTGGGCGAGAAGCTCCACCTGGTCGGGGAGCTGTCGTCAGGGAGCGTGCCTGCCCCGGTGGGCCGGGTGCTGGCGCACCGCGAGCTCGCGGCCTGCTGAAGCCACAGGAGAGCCTCGTGGGGACAGCGACTGCAACTCCACAGCGGCCAGGCCTTACCATGGAGAGGCCCAGGACCTGGGAGACGTTCTCGGAGATGTAGACCAGCTTGCCGCCGGCCGAGAGCACCAGCAGAAACCCCGGCAGCAGGGAGAGCAGCTCTGCACCGAGCACCGGTCCCGCTGGGGGAGCCGAGTCTGCAGGGGGAGCACAGCGTGAGGCGCCTCCAGGAGCAGCGCCCCGTGCAGAGCCGTGCTGGCGAGGCACCGGGCAGGTACAGCGGTGCCCGCGGGTACCTGGAGGGAAGAGGTGAGCGCCCCGGAGCCGGAGGCACACCAGGGC
The DNA here is from genome assembly GCF_013377495.2 of Cygnus atratus. Lineage (NCBI taxonomy): Eukaryota > Metazoa > Chordata > Aves > Anseriformes > Anatidae > Cygnus > Cygnus atratus. Next base: position 107,873,177 of record NC_066364.1, on the reverse strand, counting down.
CATGGTGTGGAGGTAGGAGAGGCGCTCCTTCTCCCGCGCCGAGATGGGCAGCAGGGAGCGCAGCGCCTGCAGCTCCGCGTTGATCTGGTCCCGGCGAGCCTTCGAGGCGCTCTTGGTCGACCTGCAAAGCCAGCTCTTTGGGGAGCCCTGTCCGGGGAGGGGGGGGGAGGGACAGCATCCCCTGCTCCGGCACAACGGCAGGCTGAGGGAATTGCACGCTGCCCGGCCTGCAGCCCCGCGGGCGAGGGGCGGCTCACCTGAACGGCTTGGAGACGCCGGGCGCCGACCCGGCCCTCCTGGGCAGGCAGCTCGCCTCTGCCTGCAGCGGCCTGTGGCAGTGGCTGCAGAAGACGGTCATGGTGCCGGCACGGCACGCCCGGAGCTGGCAGAGCGCCTCTCGCCTCCTCCGCCTGCGGCTGCCTCTGAACCCGCTGACCCCCGCTGCTCCCGGCCTCCTTTTGTAGCCTCCCGGGGCGCAGGGGCCAAGGCGGCGCGCGGAGGAGAGGTACCTCTCCTGACGCAACCGCCAACAGCTCGCGGCTATTTTTAGAAGGCAGGCTGCTAAAAATAGCCCCGGCGGCCCGGCTGCAATCTGAGAGGGGAAGCAATAAAAGGAAGCTGGGGTCTGTAAAGCGAGCCTGGCAGCTCAGGAGGGGGTGATGACGAAGGCAGCAGGGATCCCACCGCGGGGTGTGCGTCCACCAGCTACTGGCCGACCATCAACAGCACAGCACGAAGTCCGTGATGGGCTGGGGACCTGAGGTGCGTGGGGCCACGGTGTCCCTCAACCCTTGGAAGGGAGCAGGGCGCCTACAACCCCCTCCCCAGCAAGGCCACTGCCTTCTCCCCACCAAAGGTTTGCTCTCCTAGAGGGAGCTGGCATGGGGTACCAGGTGTCTCCGCCAGTGCCCCAGAGCTCCTGATTGTCCCCGCGGAAGCCCCATCCCATAGCCAGGAGCACCTCGGGGTGCATCCGCGCCGCCCGACACCGAGCTGGGGGGGTCTGTGGGTGTCCCCTGCTGCCTGGCACGGCGCAGGGAGAGGGAGCTTGGTGCTTCAGTGCTGGGGAAGGAGGGCTGCGGCACAAAGCTCCGGCACCTCGTGGCTTTGGAGAGGCTGCTGGGCGAGCGGGGGAGCCGGAGCTGCCTGCCAGCCTGGGGGAGATGCCCAGCCAGCCCCCGCGGCTAACCCGGTGCCAGGGACTGCTCTCCCTGAGCCAGACCCGCTGCCAGCACAGCCTGGCTCCCTTCAAGCCCCCGCCTCACCCTTGCTGCTCATCGCCCACCACAGCCTACGACGGGGCAGCGCCAGAAGGCGAAGAACCAGCTCCTGAGGCACTCGTGGAGCCTCCAGCCCTCTTACCCCAGGCTTTGCACAGCTCCCACCCCATCCCACCCCACCCCATCCCACCCCCACTGCGGTGGAGGCCCAGCCTTCCCCTCCCGCACCCTCTCCCTCCCAGCACGGCTGCCCCCGGCTCGGACACACAGAGCAGCAGAAAGCCACCTCTGCCTCAGTGTTTATAAAACCGCCCCCGGGCGCTGTTTTTTCACAACGGGAGCCAGGCCCCCACGGCAGGCACGGGGCCCAGCAGGCCGGAGGCAGGGCGGCGCCGACGGGTGCAGGCGTGGAGGTCCCCGCGCTGGTGAGGCAGCAGGGGCACAGTTCGTGGCCTGGGGCTGGTGGCAGGAGTCGATTCGGGCCCTCGCTGGCAGGGGACCAGGCCAGCACGGCTGCAGCTCTCCAGGCGAGCCAGAGGCGAGGACGGGGGCTCACAGTCGCGCAGCTGGGGCGAGCAGATTCCTTCCCTGGCAGCCTGCCCTGCCCGCACACCCGCGCTGCCCTGTGCGTGACGAGGGCAGAGGGAGGCCTGGCTAGGGCGAGACAAACGGAGCTCACATACGTTCCTTGCTTGAAAGGGCTAAAAATTCATGCAGGCAGTGGAGCAAGAGGTCGGTGTGTGGAGGAGTGAGAGCAGGGTGACGGAGGGGTGAGCCGGCATCAGCCCTGCGAGGAGACGATGGGGCGGCTGATGGTGCTGTTCGTCGTCATGGCCGAGAGCTCCCATCTGCAACACACCAACGGGGGCACACTGAAGGGAAGCACGAGCGCAGCGCCCAGGGCTGGAGCGCCCCGAGGCAAGGAGCGCACCCACGGGTGGCCTCGCAGCAAGGCGTGCAGTACCTGATGTCGTGGGGAAGGCAGGACTGGTCCAGGCTGTACTGAATCACTGCCAGCTTACACAGCGTCTTCAGGCTGGGGCCTGTGGAAAGAGGGCGGTTAGCCACAGCACTCCTCGCCTGCGGGGACCGGGGCGTGGGGCACAAAACGCCACGGCGAGCGGTGCTTCGCAGCGAGGCACCCGGTGGCGAGAGGCACGAGCCGTGCGGGCGGGGAGCGCTCACGTACTGAAGTCGAGGATGTAGAGGTCCGAGTGATCCATCAGGTCGAATTCGTCACCCATGCCCTCCTCCGGAGACGGGCTGCGGGACCCAAGCACAGCTCGTCAGTCGGTGCCAAAACGCTCCTGCAGCGGTTGTTCTTTGTGCTCCCCGCACCCTGACCAGCTCCTGGCTGGTTTCACAATCCTCCTTCTCCCAGTACCTCCCAAACTGCTTTCCAACAACCCAGCAGCCCCGGCAAACCAGGTCACAGCGATGCCGCGTCACCTAGTCGCATACAGATCAAACCAGGAGAACATCACACGGGACAGCCATCCGACCTAGGAGGATTCAGACACCGCTCAATGGCACAGTGCAAAGTCCAAAAGCAGTGCTGGCACCCCCGGCGGGGTGGGCAAGATCAAGCTGGAGACCCGAGAGGACTTTTTGGGAGGCTCTCTAGCTGTACTGCGGGGCTACAGGGTACAGGAGCTGTGCCCTGTCTCCAGAGACGGTGATGGTCATAGCTAGTGGCCGTCCAAACCTCCTGCAACCAGAGAAGCACTGAAAGGGAAGGAGCCCCACGCTGCAGGCAGCACTGCTTTGCTCTCGCTGCCAAAGCCACTTGAAGGATGGGTCGCTGCGTGCCCCAGCACATGGGCCAGCCTGTGGGAAAGCGCTCCCACAGCTGACGGTGGTTTGGAGAACTTGAAAGAAAGGAAAGGTGTTTTAAGTCCCGCTTTGGGTTGCCACAAGGGGGTTTAGCACATCCTCCCTGCTTGGCTGGAGCCTCGTGCAGTGACTCCTCACCCCCCTGCCACTCGCTGCCCACCTACGAGCCGCTAAGCCTCGCATTGCCCTGGGAGGTGAGGCAGCACCTGCTCCCCCAGTCCTCATCTCCCCCCACAAGCTCCGGGGCACAGCTCAGTGCTGGCAGAGAAGACTTGTTGCTGACGGGTCCCATCTGCCTGGATACAGGCAAAAGCCCCCTTAATACCACCCCGTATGTTCGCCGCACCGCAATCTAATCTCACATCCACGTCACAGGAAAACCTGGGGCATCCCTTATCTTCCAAAGGAAAAGCCAGCAGGCAGCGTGTCTGCGGTTTTATCACCCAGCTGCAAGCGGCTGGGGAAAGCCTGGAGTTCAAGACCAGGAGAGCTGCAGCTCCCAGACAGCGGGCTGCGAGGCAACAGCCAGAGCCCAGCAAAACTGCTCATCCTCCCTTAGAAAGCCAGGCCTTCCTAAGCCTTGTCAGGAAAACACATCCCCAAGGCAAGCCTGGATCGGAAGCTGTTCAGCTCACCTCTGATTTACAGCACTCCATCTCCCCTTCGTTGTCCCTTGTGGTCAGTGGGACGTGCCTGGTCACTTAAACCAGACACTAACAACACGAGTGCTGCTGATCAGCGAGAGACCACAGACGGGGGCAAAGAGACTGAGCTCTCGGCAGAACTGCAAAAAGAAGTGAAGCATTTGGACGCTGCAGGAGCGGGCACCTGCGGAAGCACCTCTTGAACAGGCTCCAGGGCACAGGAATCCCCCCAGGAGAGGCAGGACACAAAGGGGTTTTGCCCGTCCGTGCCCTGGCGCTGCTGCTGCCTGCAAGCCATGCACGCCGGCTCGCCCTGCAAGGCGAATCCCCCGCACCCCATCCCTGCGCCGTGTTGTGTTCTCCCCCTCCCCTGCCCCGGCAGGGGAGCGCAGGTCAGGAGGCAGACCGCAGGGAGTTCTCCGTTTACAACGACTTCCTGGAAAACTTCTTATCTCGCCAGGCGGCTCCAGGACACACCTGATAACCATTACAGGAAGCCAGCACAGCCCCCACCGCAGCCTGTCCCCCTCCCCAGGTCCGGGCCGGCTGCATTCCTGCCACCAGCAGCTCTTCCTGCCCCGGGACAGCGCGGTGAACCAGCCTGCGTCAGGACCGAGCCCGGCTCGAAGAGCAAGTCGAACAGCGAAGTCACCCCGTGGAAAAGACAAGCTCTGCCGTGCTGCCTGGCAGAGGCGGACTGAGCTCTGAAAAGCTGGTGTCACGTTCACTGCGGTTTGCCAGCGTCTGTTAGGAGAGCCTGGGTTTAACACCAGTTCAGCTGCTGCCCTAACACAAATCCGTGCCACCGACCAAAGGCTGCAGCAGCAGCGAGCATCCAGACCTGCCATCGAGCCCCTGCAAGCCTTCCACTGCACCGAGCAGCTCCAGTATCTGCTGAGGAGCCTGGATAAACTCAGCTCCTCTGAGTACCTCCATGCATTGAACGCTCCCTCACATCCATCCTACTGCTAAACCTCCCACCCCAAAAGCTCTCCTGGGGCTGAAGGCCCTTCACGTCTGAGCTGGACCTACTCTGCCTCGTCCTCTGTCTCCAACCTGTCTTCAGAAGCATCCCCAAAAAGCTGCGGCCAGGGTCCCAGAGAAAGCTTTCCAAAGCATTGGGAGGGCTGAAAGCATTTCAGGTGCCTGTGCAAGGTAGATACTGGCAAACGGGCCTGTGCTCCAGAGCTGCCGTCTGTCATTCCAGGCAGCACACAGCACGTCCTGGTGATGGGCCACTTCCTTTCTGTTAGCAGCTGTTAAGGCTCTTGGCCACATCCAGCTGCCCTGCCTCCTGACAGCATCGCTTCCAGTGTTTGACAGCTAAATCCTCAACACCGGGTCCCCTTTGCGAATGGAAACTTTGCTAAGGAACACTGGCACGGAAGGGAATGCTGCCTTGTGTGGAGGGCTCCTCAGACAGCTCCCAGCTGAGCTGACATTCCTCTGCAGCCTGGCAGACACCCCTCTTGCCAAGGAAAGAAATAAATTCTGGTGGGAGAAGCAGGACAGCATGTAACGAAGGATAAATCTGTTTGAAGTCTGCGTCAGCGCAGCAGACCGGGCTACTGGTCTTGGGTGTCGAACAGGGCTTGTCACCAGGTGCTTTACAGGCCAACACGACGTCTTCAGTCTCCCCCTTGTCTTTTCCAGGGGAGCCCTGATCTAGATAATCTGTCACACTTGCATGGAAAGTTGCCACGTGGCTCTGAAGTGCATCTGACTACAGCAGGGGGCAGAGCACGGAGGGAAACTACTGAAGAGAATGGAAAACCCTCCCACAAAGCCACCCCACGGACCCCACAGAGCTCACCTGGTGCCGCCAAAGAGAATGATCTTGTCTCCCACTCTGCAGCAGCACTGCCGGCGTCGAGGACATGGGCCTTTCCCCTTGGGCTCGATCTTCCTCCAGGAAAGGGAAACTAAGGGGAAGGACGAGGGTGAGAGTGCACCAGCTTGTCAGAAAAGCCTGGCCAAGACCCGGGTATAAGCAGGTTATGGGTTTAAACAGACCACAGCAAAAAAGAGGCCCCCACAGACACCAGGTAGCTAACATCTGCCCTCCCTGCCCACCTCCTCTTTCTGCTGGAGTCAGAATGATGCGCTTCCATCAGGCTGCTTAGGGCACAGGGTTGCTGAAGCTCTGCCTGCTGGAAGGGGAGCTGCAGGTTCTGCCCTTCAGTCACTGCAGCAAGCCCAGGCCTTTTGCTTACAAAGCCCAGGCCCCTGAGCTGCCAAAAGCAGCGGGTCAGACACCACAGGGAGTGGCAGGAGCAGCCAGGCTCCCTTCCCAAGGACTCCAGTGCGTGCCAGATCTGGAGGGAGACCCAGGAACCAGCTCCATCTCTTGGCAGCCACTGAGAATGCAGAGCATCCTCACCGAGCTGGCTGCGGGAGCACCGGAACTGAACCAGAAGACAGCAGCTTTTGTCCCTGCTGCTCTCTACAGCGAGGTTGCGGGGGGTGATTGTTCACTAATGCATGGAACCTAAAAACCTTCACAAGCTCTCACACTAGCTCCTAAATTGGCTGGGGGAACAGCAAGTTGGCTGCTCGCAGGTAACATTTTTATATAAGGCTTTCCTGTGCAAAACAATTAGAAAACAAATGGAAAACCCCAAAACAGCTCACAGTTGACTGATACTTGGGCTACCAGGTGAAGAACCACCAAGGTGACCGGGTACCAAGAGAGTGTGCCATGGTGATGCTGCGGGTCAACGTGAGTGGTTTCCCCAGCTACAGCCTCTCTAACCCCACACCTTCTTTTCTGCCAACAGTTCTGCATATCTAAAGAACGAGACAAAATTTTGCCAACCCCCTTTTGAGTAGGCACATCTTTCAGCAATTCTTCCTTTTCCCCTTTCTAACTGAGATTTGGAGATGGTCTGAGGAGGAACAGGGGTGCCAAGCACAGCGGCAAGTTTCTGTCAGCACTGTCAGAAGAGCTATTTCCCCCAAACAGGCTCCCAGACCCCGGAGCAAACATTCATCTGAGCACTCACACACCTGAGGGCCTTGAGCGCCATCACTGCAACGAGTTAAAAGCATAAATACCTGGATTGAATTTCCAGAGATCGTGGAAGTGTCTGTTCAGGCGTGCGTTGTAGCCACCAAAGACATACAGCTCCCCATTGTAGCTGACTGTGGGGAGTAAGCACAGACATCAGCATGCTGTCCTGTCCCAACATCAAGCACAGCAAAGCGGTGCTAGTTATCTGCTCTGATTAATACCGCCTTCACGTGCAGGGCTGCACGCAAGGCTTTGCTGCTGGCAGCAGCTTTCCACAGAAGCCAGGCTCCGTGCAGCCCTTGCTATACCACATCTCTGCCCAGTGAACCAGAGACCCCTTCTGCTGGGGGCAGGAATTCCTCCCCACCGTCCTCCTCTCTCAGCAGACCCACACTCACATGCCGAATGGCTCCGTCGGCCTTCAGGAAGCACCGGGGTTGGAGGGGAATCCAGCCAGGAGTTTGTTTCTGTATCGAACACTTTAATGCGGTTACAGTAGATCTCGTTGTTGGAGTGAAATGGCCCAAAACGATCCGCTCTGCCCCCAAACACGTACATCTTTGTTCCAATGATGGTGGCTGAATGGAAGTCTCTCCAGCGAGCTGGTGTACCCTGCAGGGACAGGTTAAAGCAGAGCAAGAGGAACAATGCAGATTACCCAGGGAGATGACATCTTGACAGGGAAGCTGGGGTGGCTGCCTCCTCCTGGAGAACCTCCCCTCCTGCCACACCAGACAGGAGCTGCGAGGCACGTGCAGGCAGCTACCCCAGGGAATAGCGGAGACGAGACTTTGTCCCCAAGACAGAGTGAAAAACAGAGACTGACCTTGGCAGAGATTAAGGTCCACATCATGTTCGTGGTGTCCAATTTATGGATGTCATTTGAAAAGCAGTCGGCCTGGAAGACAGCAGGGCAGCCCGGTCACAAAGGGGCTAAGAAGCATGGTCACACTGTCCCTCCGCGAAAGGACGCTGTCGTAGAGACCCAGAGCATCCCTTTGGAGTCACCACTTCCTAGGAGATGTGGCGCTTGCTCCAAAACAGCAGGGTAAACAGCATACATAACCACTTAACAAGAGGGAGGCAAAGCCCACCTCTTCTTAAAGCTGCCCCTTCTCTCCCTGCAGCCTTCCCGTTTATTCGGTCCCCAGTTCCTACCACCACGACTGTCCTACACACAGTAGACACAGGCACAGCAGCACCCTGCCTCTACTTCACACCATAACAAAAGGAGGTGGCTCTAACAGGAAAGAGAAGCTGGCTTTGCTACGGACACACAAGGAAAGGCAGGAGTTAAGATTACTTTTAGGAAGCTGAACATCCAAGAGTAAATACACTCAGGGGTCTGAGGATTCCACCAAGACCCCACGCAGGCTGCGAGAGCCTACATTCACACAAACAGCACAGACTTCTGCTCCTCCAGGCAGGGGAGACAGCTGCAAGACAGATAGGGGCTTGTTTGGCCTTGGTTAAAAGCAAGTCACATTTGTAATGCGGCTGCTTCAACCAAGACCATGCATTTAGCATGCTACAGTACTTGGAAAACGGGAGGAAAAACCAAGGGACTGCCTTAACAGAGTCCCAGCTCTCTTCCAAATAAAGAGCTGTGACTTTGCACAGCTTTTCTGGAGTCTGGCGATAGTCTGAAGTGATACTTACCCTCCTAAGATCAGCGCGTAAGGATTTGCTTAAAGGGGTGCTAAGCACACTGGCAGCTAGTGCAGGATGACCTTTGTCTCAAGGTATTCTTACAGGAGAGGACGAGCAAGTGTTTGCTGGAGGGGCTCAGTGAGGTACGAGAAGAGGTAGGGAACACACGGAACACGCACCAGCTTGGGACAAAGCCTCACAGCAACACTGCAGGTTTGAAAGTGATTTTTCTGGTGCACTTCTCAGCTAATTTAAAATAAATATATATTGTATTTATCATAAATATTATACATTTATCTAATACCATCGGAGTGTTGGAGAAATACGCCAGAAAATATTGAAATTTTAACTCGGTATGTTTTGTGAAAAAACAATATTTAAAAGCCACTGTTTTTGTAGACCGACTTTGCCAACAGTCTTCTCTGAAACATCATGAGCCTAACCTGGATAATTAATGCCGTGACTTTGCCGAGTTATAAAATGAAACCAACTGTGAATACAAAACGCCCCTGTATCCTGCTTCTACTGGGCAGGAATACCCTCTTTCCCAAGGGATGGCCAAATAGCTCTTTCAGAGACTACTCACCAGCTGTTCGTAGCCTCCGAAGATAAACATGCTCTTTGCCAGGACACAAGCTGAGTGCCCATCTCTCGCTCCTGGGACCATTCCAGACACCTTTGGCGTGAACCACTTGTGCGTGTCTGAAACAAAACAGGGGACAACGCTAAGAAAACACAGAAGATGTGGGGATGGGAAAGCCTTTTGCAACCGTTCCTCATTTCTGAGGCAGAAATCCTTCTCTCTTTCATACACAGCACCTTCTCCCCCAGGGAGACCGCAGGCTTCTCCAGGCACGGCTACCTGCCTGAGCCTCCAGAGGGGCACAGAGACAGAGGTCCTTGGCTCTTGGGCACGGCTGCTGACACTGCCCAGCCTGACAAACAGCTCGAGTTTTGCATGTGATTAGTACAGCGCTGCTTGAGCAATGTTATTTGGACTCAATCTCTTGCAAAGCCTACTTGTGAGTCATTAATCAGCTCTGCATTTACAGTTTCAATTACAGTGAAGCAACGATGCTAAGCGGCCCTAGTGACCTCACAGCTTGGAGATGCCGTCTAACCGAGGAAAAACAGTGCTCCAAAACCCAGCCAGAAGCCACTGAACCACAGGCTCACCATGTCAACAGAGCTACTGTGCACATCCTCACCTCTACAGCGCAGCTCTCCCTATCTTATCCGCTCCTCTTGTCATCTTCTCACCCCCTCTCCAAGGGGAGCCTTCCCTGCCCTCCACCCTCCGTGGTTCCTTCAGCACTGCTCCCCGTGTGTCTACACCAGCCAGACGCAGCCCACACGCTCCAGGGATTGGCTTGAATTCGAAGAGGACTTTAAATCCAGCCAGAGCTGTTCTCCATGCAGGGCAGCATGGAACTAAGCCAGCAGCTCCCTGCCAAGCATAAACAGGCACCTGTCCCACGAGCCCACAGAGAGGCACAGATAAGCCTCGAGGCAGCAGGAGACATTCCCCCCCGCCCTCCCCGACTGCTCCGAGCTGCCAACAGCAGTGCTTATTTCAGGAAGCGGTAAAATTGGAGCCAAAGCAACATTCTTCGTGAGGATAACTTCTCAGAGCCTGGCCCGCGGCCACAGCCGTCCACCTAGGCTCCAGCTGGAACCACACAAAGGGGCTTGCAAGGTCAACAAAATCCCTGGGCAGCCAGCTAGTGAGAAAGCTGCGGCAGCTATCGAGTTCCCTTCCTTGGCGGGGCCGCTTCCAAGCCCAGTCACACGGCAGCAGCGAGAGCTTGCCCGAGCGTAACGTGTCAGATTAGAGAGGGAAGAGGCCTCAACTCGCGACCGCATCGGTGCCTCCAGCCCCAGAGGACAAAGCTGCACTCGGCCAGGGCTTTGTGCAGCCTGACGTGACTGATACAATGGGGCTGACGCCACAGCCGGAGGGCTGCCAGCCGCACTTTCCAGGATTGGCAGGGGACGGGCACAGTGTGTACAGACAGCTGCAGTGGGCTCCCTTACGTCTGGCCTTCTCAGTTAATTTTCACTTCATGCTAAAGTGCTGGAGTTGGCGGGGACGCCAGGCAGCTCCCACTGCAAGGCTTCTGTGTACACAGCAATTTGCTGGTGGCTTCTCAGCTACATGTGTCAGGGGAAGGGAGAAACCCTGCGCCCAGAGAGCAGCTTCAAGCTTCAGAACATCTCCTGGTAGTGAAAGGAATTCATGACCGAGCACCAGAGGAAGCAGTTTCACAGCAAGGCCAGCAAGCCAGTTAGTGGTCAGCATTTACGTGGACTTGCCCCCGGAATCCAGGTGTACCCTGCTCTTTTCCTGGCATTCCCGTCCACCCACTTCCTGCTGGCTCCTGTTCTTCCCAGGTGTTCCAGCAGCACAAGGAAGAAACCGACTGGAGGTCTCAAGGAGTTTATCTTTCAGGCTTATCTAACTTGGCTCATGCCTGCCCTTATTGTTCCATCCTGTCCTTGGCTACTTGTGCATTGTATTCCTCACTCTGCCTCCTACTTCTAGAAAGAATGACCACTCTGGAGAGACATCACCGTCCCTGAGAGCTCTATCCCCTTCTCGCTGCAACCTCCAGCCGCACATAGACGGTGCTTCAGTTGTAGTTACAATCAGAGAGAGCACACAAAGCTGATAGAAAAATGTAAAACCATCCGATTTTTAGAAAATTTCAGTAATCTCTATTCAAAGGCTTTTACAGAGAGTCAAGTACGCAGACACACTGGGCACCCCCTTCCCCTTCCAAACCCGCTGAACCATCCAGCAGCACCAGTTCCCCATCTGCCCAATTGGCCACGACTACCACTTTGTGGAGAGACCAAGGGACAGGGAAACAAGCTGGGGAGCAACATGGAGGGTCAGGGAAAAGGTCTCATCGAGAGCAGTTGTGACGAGGAAGAGCAAGAAGCTGGAACTTACTGACATCGAAGGCATAGAGCACGTTGCAGGCTCCTTCCGTGTCGTTGCGACCACCCCAGATGTAGACGGTGTCGTCTATGAGCACCGCCGAGTGCCCATACCTCATGTAGGGCACCTCTCTCACTTGGTCTCGGCTGTTCGTCCACACTGGAGGCAGCTTGATCCAGCGCAGAGACACTGAAAGTACAAGTTTGAGCCTGTGTCAGATGTTAAGCCTGCTACGCGTGCTCACCAGTCTACCCAGCCTGGGGTAGTGAGCATTTGTGAAAGCAGAAAGCCCGATTATTTCTTTTCCCCTCGCCACAATATGGTGCAGAAGCAGTCTGGTAAGCAAGACAGAGTTGTGCCTGACCCTGAATAGTAGGTAGCTAAGAAATATGGAAGCACAGCTTTCCACGGGGCCCCTGTTCAGGAGGGAACTACAGGAAGCACAGAGGACTGGAGGACTCTGGACGGAAATAGCTTTGGTTCTGCATCAGCCACACTCAAGATATTTCCACTCTCCTTCATCCTAGACCATGAGTGAAGGTACAAACACCACCCCCACACAAAACCACCACACACACCCTACCAAAACGGGAAAGAAAAGGAGGGAGGTGATAATGAATGCAGACGCTACTTCAGACTAGTGACATTTTTGAAGAAGAGACTCAAAACGCTGAAGAAACGGGCAGCACAGGAATAATTCACTGCAGCAACAGGCAAGGCAAGACACCTGAAGACAGCATTTGGACTTGTGGGAGCACATTCTAAATAAAACGACACGGCAGCTTTGTAGGAACACTGGTTTGTTTGTCTTTAAAAAAAAAAAAAAAATAAGTAAGAACTTTAGACCCGACAGCTGTGTCTCTTTTACCCCCACCCATTCTCCAGTTCCTTCTGCTAACCTTGGGGTACAAATGGGAGCTCCTTGTGATTACAGGTTCTCCTTCCTGGGAGCCTGCACGTCACGTTCACAAGTAGTCAGAGCAGTCAATATGTATTACAGGGCCTAATGACAGTGCAGGAGGCACCGCGAGCATTGCGTGGCCATTACATAACAGCGTCCAGACACCCTCCCTCCAATTTTGTTTGCCGCGTGGAGGTAACATAGCAAAGACCAGCTAGGTGTGTTACTGTGGCGAGGGGAAGAGAGCCATCCCCTGAAATACCAGGGCAGCAAAAGGGATAGGATCAGGCCTCTTAAAAGGTGAGCGTCCACCTCAGAGGCAGGAAGGGCACTGAGGAAGCACAGCCAATGTTAAAAAGTCCAGCTAGGCAGGACATTGGCGTTCTTCCCCTTCAGATCACTGCAAGACATCATTCAGGACTCAGAACCTCGGCTTTAGCACCGAAACCTGACAGTGCAAGGGCTTGGGAAGCCAGTGGCACCTCCCAAGCAGCAGCCGTAGCTTCTTGACCCCTTAACACCTGGGAGTGGTCAGACGGGAGGACAAGGCAGGAGCATTCCTTTGGGCACGGTAATTACGCACCACAAGAGCAGCGCTCTGCCGGCACGTTTTACAAGCTACAGCGTCCAACTGGACGACGAGAGGCCAGTGTCTCTAAACAGAGAGGAGTGCCCTCGTTCACGAGGTCCTGAGCTGCCCTCTGCACCGCGAGCAGACCACCTCAACGACCCCACGTAACCACACGTTTCATCCACCACCCCGTGAGCTGCTGTCTTCTCCCAGGTCAGGTTTAGAGCAGGGAACTCGCTGTGCCTCGCAGACAAAGCGGTTTGATCTGCACATCACCTGCACCTTAGGAGAGCTCAGCGTGCTGTCCCCTCTGCAAAGGACGAGCCGTTGGTTCCCTGCTTGCCTCTGCTCAGCCGAACCCTTCCAAGCATCAGTGCAATTTTTCAGCCTAATTATAGGGAGGCGCTTTATGGACCAGCTCAGTAATCTGTTCAGTTCAAAGAGCACCGAATGAAGAAACGCAGCCTCTCCCAGCACAGCCGTGGCTCCGATTCAGCCTCCTGACACATACTGGCTACCCTACAAGAATGACTCCAGCTCCGGTTGCTTTGCTAAGCCACACTGCGAGCCTGGATATCTACCAGCTAGCTGTTGCCAAAACGGGAATGCCTCCACCCTAGCCACACATCCCTGCTGACTCCACGGCGCTGGTGGTGGCACTCAGCTGTCCCACAGGGAACCGGCTCGGGAGCCTAAACCCAGAGACTCTGCTCTGTGCGCCGAGTCCACCCTGCCCTGTACACGCCAGGGGTGGCTGAAAACTGGAAACTGCATGGGGGACACCAGCTAAACGGCGCCTCTTTGCACTTTCCTGAGTTAGTGTTCACAGAGAACAAGGACAGAACTATATGGCTATATGGTTACTTCTGGTAAGCTCTTGTCCTAGCAGCCTGCTGAACTACAGCCCTGCTGTGCCCTGCCCCTGAAGCTGAAAACACAGGGCTGCACGAGGGAAGAGGCTCCCATCTACACAGACAGCTTTTTTGGAAATTAGAATCAGGAAATTAGAAACAGAGCACGTAATGAAACCAGTAACCGAGCACGCTGCTCCTTTGCCCTGCCAGAGGGACGCGTTTACCTGCATTAAAAACGTGGACGTCGATCTGCCGCAGAGTCTCATAGTCTTCTCCGGAGCAATACCCGCCGAAGGAATACACCTTGTGGCCGACTGCCACGGCCGCGTGGTTCACCCTGCGCGGCCCGCCTTCCAGGTGCACTGCCCACCGTAACATTCCTCCCCGTCCCCGCCAGCCAGGCCGTCCTCAGGGCCCCCAGCGCCACGGCCTCATGCTTCCCGGGCCACCGCCATGCGCCGCAGGCGTCACCTGGCTCTGTAACAAAGACACAATGCTAAAATAACACGATCCATCTCGCGGGTTTTCCTGCCTTCCTTGAAGGCCAGCTATGAAGGTCACATTGCTGCGTCCTCGCTCATCTGCCCTCCAGCTGAAGACAGCTTTGCCCTCTCCGCTTGGGAAGGAGAGGCAGAGCGGGTACTGTAACCTGAGCGAGGCGAGGAAGAGCAAGCAGAGATGTCCTCACACCAAAAAAACAACGTAGGGCGGCTGTACAGGCTGCCCGAGCCGAGCAGTTTTTGCGAAGGCAGCCGAGTGCTGTGCGCCCGGCCATGCCCTCGCCATGCACACATCATGTACATGCCAGAACAATTTGTCCGCATGAATGAAGACACGCGGGGAGAGCCAACTGTGAAGGTGAAAAGAACAGGGCCAGAGGGAAGAGGGTGCACTCTTCGGATCAGTTGTGAGAATGCCAGAGGAAGAAAAAAGGCAAAGAAAAAAGGCAGAGAAGCAAAAAAAACCAAAAGAACAGCTTCCCCCCCAACGCAAGAGTCCCTGATATGAGGGTGCACTACATTTGCATTCAGACTCTCTGATCTGACTCTCCACTCAGGATCAGGATAAGTCCCTTCTCTCCCACAGTAAATTCAGGCACAGCCATGCACGCTTTGCAATGTATTAACTCACGCTTCAGACAGATGGCTGAGATGAGCTCGCACAGAAGTCACCGTCGCTGAGCTTTGCGGACGTTCCCCTTTGGATCTAAGGGATCTGGAGCGCGGTCCTGCCCAGGCACTTCTGAAGAAAGAGGTCCAATTTGTCAGCGGCTTTCCCCCAGCTGAAAAACAGCCATTAGAGGAGAAGTCAGCGTTGCAGGCAGCCCAAAGAAAATTCCCTCTTTAATTGCTCGCTCCTCGCTCCTTAGCGCGCTCCCCCCACGCCCAATTTTAGCATTTGCCGAACGCGAAGCAGTGCGCGGACGCCTCAGAACGATGACTAAAATTCCTACACATTTTCTCAGCCCCTTTTTTTGGAAAGCGCTAACTTTTCACAGGGAGAGCTCTCCTCCCGAAGGAGCTGAAGAGCAGCTGGTGCGCCATGTGGAGCGCAGCCAGGCGGCCCCCGGCCCCGCAGACAAGCAGGGCCGCAGCTCTCCGCCCGGGCACCCGTACAGCCCAGCAGCACGCTCCTGCCTTATCTCCAGCTCCTCAGGGCTGGGGAGGGAGTCAGAGATAAAGTTGTGGCGAGTGGACAGGGGCCAAGTCTGAGCAGAGAGCTCCCCGCAGTCCTGCGCGGCACAGACGAGCCGAGGCGTCCCTCCTGCGGAGCCGCTTCTCCCTTACAGCGCCCACCTTTTAATTACTATTTTTTTCCTCCTTCAAGCCAGGCAGCAGCTCTGGTACGAGTCCTCCACAAAGCTGCAGAACAGAGAGTTTCCATGGAGACCACCGAAGTCACCTTTTAGGCTCTCCCGAAGGCTTCCCCTATCTGTTTTATTTATTCTCCTCGACCGGGAGTCACCACTGAACCCAACCAGCCGTTGTTCTCCTCAAAGCCACCCCTGGGATAAGTGACTCCGTAAGAGGCTCCTGAAGTAGCTCAAGGGGACTTGAGAGGCCGTGTCAATACTGCCAGCGCTCTTCAGAAGGCCCAGGAAGGAGGAGAGGACACGTGTCACCTTGTCACCTCTCGGGTCCTCTGGGAGCAGACCTGCTGCTTGCTGCGTGGCCGCCGGGAGCCGGCTGCCCTGCCCGCGCGGTTTCACCACTCGGATTAGTCACGGGAAGACAGGAAACGAAGGGGATGCATCCTAAGAAGTTAATCTGCTCAGCTGAGCGCCACGGCCCCGGCTACACCGCGGGATGCAAGGTTGACACTGCGGCAGGCGTTGCAGCGCCGCTTCCTACCATTACGATTGCTCAAGGCCCGGCTTAGGCGAAAAGTTTTTCCAGAGATCATCCCCGACAGCAGCTGACACGCGCCCAGGGGCGGCGGCCGGCAGGACGGCACCTAAATCCGCGGCTGGGCTTCACGAACATCCCCTTTGCCCTGGATGGGCACGTTCCTTTGTGGCACGAGGAGGCTTAACCCGCCTCACGCCCGAATCTCTGCAGTCACAGAAGCGATGCCAAGGGCTGGGGGGAGGCAGAGGGCTGCGATGGATCCAAGCAGACAGCGAGCTAAGTGTAGGTGCCTTCTCCCCTAACCCTAACCCGCTCTGCCCGGGGCTGCATCTCCCCAAAACAGCCTTCGCAGCCCCTCTGCTCTTGCACCAGAAGCCACCTGAAGCTCTGACCCGGCTGGACCCGTGCCCCAGAGCCCGCAGGAACCCCACACTGGACCTGTAGGGAGACCACCCAGCGCCACTGAAATAAGCACAGGTTTCCTGTAGGGCGAGAGAAGAGATTCTTCTGGACTGAGCAAACCCAAGGAAGCTGCTGTTAACTCACCACGCACTCTCTCAGGGAGCCCCGGCCACCCCTTACCCCCAGGCATAGCCAGGAGAGTGTCAGCAAGGCACGAGCGTGCCCACCACAATGGACACACGGGGGCTCTGTTGTAGGAGGGCTTCTGTTGAAGCCACCAGGCTCTTCCACTTGATGCCTCAGCTCCCCACTGCACGCCCCAAAAGCCAGCAGCTCTTCGCATTTCACACTCGGCACACAGCCTTCAGGACTGCCCGCTCCCCTGCTCTGACAGAACCCGTCCAGAGTTATGCTCAAGCGCAGGAGGCAGAGAAATTTGGGCTGAAACCCTGGCAGGTCCCGTCATCAGCTGCCAGGAACAAGAACGTTTCTAAAAAGCAGGCTACGCCTCACCTGCTGTCGCAAAGCCCTTCCTCTGAAGTACCTGACGGGGGCTGGAAACGAAGCAGGCAGCGCAGCGAGCCGCTCCCGTGCCGCTAAGCACGAGGAGGTTAAAACCAGAAGCGTCTCAGAACAACCTGCTACAGTCCTGCAGCAGCGCCTGGAGCCCTCCACCTGCCGCGCAGCCTCACGAGTCCGGCGGTGCTTCCCGAGGACACGGCGCGACGACGGCCGCCTCCAGCAACACCACGGCCGGGTGTGACACCCGACCGCGAGTGGCAGATCACGGGTCTGCTTTGAGAAATAGCTGCGGACGTCCTTCGACACCTCCCTCGCGCCTCCTCAGCGCTGGCACCCGGCAGAGGGAGCGCGGCGCCTCACCCGGGGCGTTTCAGCCTGGTTGTCGTCCCGCGTAAGGCAGCTAGGTGTTCTTCGAAGGCAGCTCCTACACAGACCACTCCCAAATCTCCGGCTGTGCTGCTGTCTGAAGGTGCACAGCAAGCCCCAACCAACCAACCAGCCCAGCTTATGCCTCACAAGGGTCTACCAGCACAGCGCACAGCCATCCAGGACCACCAGAGAACAATTCAATAATTTTCCACTGGTACACCTTCCAAAACTGTCGTGGTGATTTGAGCAAAGACAAAAACCAAAAAACCAACACCCTGGGTTTTCAGACTCAGATTTTTCAGATGTTTTATTTGCTTTAGTCTCGCTATTTTCTTGCAATTAACTATGAAAACGTTTCGCTCCAGATAGAAAGCTGCTAACCATCTTTGAGTACCGTAGCTAATCCACAACCTCAGGACAAAAATACACATCCTCAGACCCCCCTCTGCACTAAGAGAGATCACCGGCCTGCCTCGTTCCTCTGCACACAAAGAAACCCAGAGCCATTTCCGAAAGCTGCTCGGATTAGCCTTGCTGCAGTCGATTCCCAGAGCAAGGAGGAGAAACCCTGTGTTTTCCAAGGCTCTGCCTTTGTCACCCCAGAATTACAGCACCACCCCAAGCAGAGCAGCCTACCGTTCCCGTAAAGCTGTGCCGCAGAGCAAATCCCTACCGTGTGGCTGCCTCGGTCCCGTCTCCCAAAAAGATGACGGCGACAAGGTTTAGTAACACTTAAAATAGCCCAGGCAGCTCGCGGCAGTCCATATAGACTGTTCTATTTCAAGTACCTCCAACTTACTGTTACAGATAGCACGAGAACAGCCCGCTTCCTTCACTCGTGCTTGACATTTATCCCGTGCTTTGCCTATTTATGCTAAGGCAGGGCGAAACTGCAAGCTTGCACATTCAGCAGCTCGCCGTGTCATTTCGGCAGCGGGGAGCGCGCCCGTGCCAGGGCAGCCACGGGGCTCGGCAGCGGCAGCTCCGGAGGCTTCGTGCGGGGCGGCGGGGAGCACAGACCCGGTGCTCGGGCTGCGATTCACCGCGGTGGCTACTCTTGGTGAGAGGAGAGCCACCTCCTCCCAGTGCCACCTCCGCCAGGTGATTCCTGCCCAAATCCCCGAGCCGGCTGCTCCCCTCCTCACCTCCCAGGCTTCCACCTCCCTCCTGCCAAGATCCAGCCTCAGCCTCTGGCTGCCCCGGGCCGAGGGGAGCCGGTACGAGGGCTGTAAGGCCGCCTCGCCCCCTCGCCACCGCCCGGCCTCGTGCCGCCGCCACGCTCCCCACGCGCCTCAGCCTCGCTCCCACCGCCTCAGCCCAGCACGGCGGAGGCCCAGATGCCCGCTGGAGGCTCGCGGGAGGCCCAAACGCCCGGTGGAGGCCCGGAGGCCGGCTGCTGGCCCCCCTCACACCTCACCGCCCCCACCCCCGGGGCCATGCCCGCCCCCCCCCACGGTGCAGCCGGGCCCGCCCGTCCCGCCCCGGCCCCGCTCGGCCGCCACCCCCAGCCCGGTACCTGGCGGCGGGCAGGCGGCTCAGGCGGCCCCGCTCCGGTCCCCCCGCCGCGCCCTGGGACTTGTAGTCCGCGGCCTCCCCCCCCCGCCGCCGGCGGGGTGGCACGCGGAGAGCCCCGCGGGACTACAACACCCACAGTGCCCCGCGGCGGGGCGGCCGGGGGCAGGGGGAGGAGGAGGAGGAGGAGGAGGAGGAGGAGGAGGAAGAAGAGGGGGCGGCGGGGCCGCGCCCGGTGCATGGCGGTGGCGCCGAGCATGGGGCCGGAACGGGTCTGTCCCGGCGAGCCGGGGCCGCCGGAGGCCCCCGAGGGCGCTGCGGGTTGGAGCGGCGACGAGGAGGAAGAGGAGGAGGAGGAGGAAGAAGAGGAGGAGGAGGGGGAGGGGGAGGAAGGCGGCGGGTACCTGTACCAGCCGCTGAGCCAGGAACCGGAGCAGGGCCCCGGCGAGGCGGCGGGCCCCGGGTTGCAGGAGCGGCTGCAGGTAGCGGGGAGCGCCGGGCCGGGGGGCTGGGGTGGGGGGGGCCGGGGGGGGGGAACAGGCCCGATCCCCCCCTCCCCGCCTCCGTTTGTGCCGCAGATGCTGGGGCTGCACCTTCCCGAGCCGCCCGTGGACAGCGAGGAGGAGGAGGAGGAGGAAGGCGCGGCAGCTCAGAGCAGCCGCAGCTCCATCCCCATGGACCCAGGTAAGGGCGCCATCCCCATGTCACCGCCATCCCCATGTCACCGCCATCCCCATGTCACCGCCATCCCCATGTCACCGCCATCCCCACATCGGTGCCGTCCCCGCTCCCGGGAGGAAGGCCCCGGCCTCACGCGCTGCCCGTCTGTCCCCAGAGCACGTGGAGCTGGTGAAGAGGACGATGGCCGGCGTGAAGCTCCCCACCCTGGGCATCCCGCCCTGGGCCAGCGAGATCTCCGATGACCAGTGGAAGGATGTGGTGCGGCGCACGCTGCAGGCCAGGCAGAGCCTGAGCGGCCCCAGGCCCGAGTGGAAGTGACGCCCAGACCCCCGCCCGCCCCTCGGTCACCCAATTTGGGGCCGGGGCTCACCGGCGTCGCTGTTCCAGTTTCTCCCGTTGACGTTGTCCACCTTCCCTTCCTCACCTCTCTCCCGGTTCTGGCTGCCACGTAAGTTGCTGTGATGTCCTTGTGTTGACTTGCTCTGCCCTGGAGGAGGCAGCCCACATTCCTGACCCTGCGTACGTGTGGAGGGAGGGGTTTTGAGCGGCTTCACCCAGCTTGGCTTGGGACAAACACCTCGTCCCAGCGCTGGAGAAGTCCCTCTCCCCGCAGGGGTGCCTCCTCCGAGGGCACGCGGCTGCATGTTGGCGTATCAGAGGTCGAGTCCAGTGTGTCTTTCCAAGAGATCAGTTTTATTTAGTACTGTACATACAGGGACATCTGTACAAAATCCAACACTTTCATACTATGTAATGCTCTACTGAAAATAAAGTACACCATATGTACATATGAACTGTAAGCAGCTTAATACTTGTGTCCAGGGGGTGAATGCAGTAGTTAGTTTTGCTCGCTCCCTCGGGAGGAGGGAGCCGTGTGAAGTAGAAGAGGCAGCTCCAGTTCTGTCCATTTGGCTGATGTGGGGAGAAGGCATAGGCAGAAATGAGCACTAATGCTAGAAACCAAGTGTGGAGCAAGGGGCAGCTGTAGCGTGGCAGGCGCAGGCCTGCACATGAGCGGTACGCGTGGCGGAGGGCAATAACGCGCTCCCCCCTGTCTCACATGGTCCCCTTCTTCGATGTCCAGGACACTGGAATGAGTAGGCAGTAAACTAATGGCGATGGTAAGGTACTAAGGGTTGAGGTCCCTGACCCAGAACAAGACACACAAAGCTATGAGGACATCCAAGCCGTACAGCACGTAGCCGTGGTGCCTCGCGGTCCTGCCCCCGCGCACGGCCCGCTCTCGGCAGTACTCCTCCGGACGCGGCCGGGGGCTGCAGGCGGAGAGGGGCTGTGCGCAGGGCAGCACGGCCTCCGCGTGCCACAAGTCTCAGCTCTTTCTGCAGGCAGCGCGGCCCAGAGCAGGGAAACGCGGTCGCTTCCCAGCAGCGAGCGGGCGGTAGTGAGGGCGGGCGCATGCTGGAGCGCTCAAGAAACGAGGTGGCAGCTTGTAACGCGACGCTAAGCAGGCGAGGTGGAAAGCCCATAACTGCAAGGGGAAGAAACGTCCTCCCCTACCTAAACCCTGCTGCGGGTTGGGGCGCTTGGCAATCCTCGTCTGTGCTGTGCCCCGGAGCCACCTGCCGCTCCTGCAAGCCTTCAGCTGGCATTACCCAGCGCATGTCTACATGCTGTGCTAGGCTCACGTGAGGTAATTGATTGGCAGCTGACCATGAGCTCGGGCTAATGTTCAAAATAAGCAATAACCTCCCTGAGGTGTTTCGCAAGTCTCCTGATGAACTGGCCCATCGCACGAAGCAGAGGGGAGGCGGGGTCCTGCGTGATTGGGGGTGATCTCTCGCACACTCACGCTTGCCAGCTGCTCCCAAGAGATGGTGGCATGCCGACGAGGGCCGAACTGAAAGAGAGCTGAACAGGGCAGGGGGGCGACACGGGGGGAAAAACAGCCCAGCGCGGGTTGGAGGGAAGGAAAGGTGCTGCGCACCAGCAGCAGGATTAGAGGGGGTGAACCTCTGACCCGGGAAGCGTTCTGCTGGTGGGGAGGAGGAGCAGACACACCAGGACCTCCTGCAACGACCCGCGATGCTGCAAAGCTGTGTCACGCTGGCACCGACCCCAGAAGCTTCCTGCGCTACCGCAAACCCACTCAAGCTGATGTGTCGAGAAAGCAAGCGCAGCAGGTAAGAAGTGAAGAAGACTCCCTTTTCCATCACAACCAGCCTCTCCGAGGGGGCGCCTTGGCCTGGGACTGAATCTGCACCACAAAAGGTTGGGGAAAAAGCTCCAAGAGCTGGATCACAGTAGCACCCAAGTGCTGCGCGGGGCCCTGGGCTATCAAGTGCGCCCTAAATGCTAAATTAGCACAGCAAGTCCCTGATGCACCATGGAACTAACAAGGGCCTCAGGCCATGGCAGGTGCTGAAGTAACAGGGCGAGGCTAACTTTGCTCAGAGCACCTACAGAAGCAGTTCAACAGCAGCGTCTAGCCACCGATCATGAGGAGGAGACAACTGAACACTCGCAACTCAGCCTTGGCCCCGTAATGTGGATCCACTGCTTCCACTACTTGGCAGAAATGACTTTAGCAGCACAAGCCTCCTAGAAACCCCAGCCGCTGCAGAGCTAAGGATGGGACAGAGCAACAAAGGGAGAGCTGCGGGAGTATTTTAATTGAGCAGGTAGAGGAAGAAAGCAGAAGTCAGTGGCTGATGCCTGCTACAAAGCCAGAAGTTAATTCTGGGCCCACGATTACCCAAGACGCTGGGATGGAGACGACTTAGCAAGGACCAATACAAAGAGCTGAAGGAATTCACTTTCCCACAAGAGAGCTTCTAAGGATGCTCTAAAGGGAGGGAAGCAATAGTACGTAGTGCTTGCACCCAGCTTTACTGGGGGTGGCAAAGCACTGAACCCCCACTCCACTGACAAGGGAACAGAACAGGGGGCTTGAAGCAAAAGAAAGGTGGAAGTGAATGCCTCCTGCTGTACGCGAGACCCTCCAACCACAGAGCTGCACCCCAAGGCAGGGCGGGGAGAGAGCAGAGCTCTCACAAGCTCTGCCTGATGCTCCCAGCCCAAGCTCAGCCGCAGGCCTCGGCTGCGCGGGCAGCGCTGGGGCAGGCGGCGGCAAGGGCAGAATTTGTGCCACCCGCCTCCGGCAGGCTGAGCTGGGCAGCTCAGGTTGTTTCTGAAGTCAGAGGGGTCAAGCACACCGTGCCGCTGCCTAGCTCTGCCACCCCGGGAGGTGAGCTGTGCAGGGGTTTTGGTTCTTTCTGCTGACTGCAGAGCCCAGCGCGGCTCCCTTCAGCCTCCTGCCGCTGCAGGTACGGGGAGCGTCTCCCCTCCCTGCAGGGCAGCGAGGCTCCGGCTCCCGGGCAGAATAAGAACCAGGCAGCGTGGAAATGAAGCGACTCCTGCCTGGGCTTGCAGGACAGGCAGGCTCCCTTCACACACGCACAGCGAAGGTGGAAAAGCAGGAGGACACGGCAGTGGCGAGGTACAAGTTACAACGTAAAACCAGATCTACCCTGGAGGGATGTGGATGGAGTGGAGGACAGGCACAGCTCACCATGTTCATTCCTTATTTATACATGAGAACCAAGTGCATTTCTGTGACCCCTGGGGGAAAGGGATGGGGGCAGAGCTTCCCGGGCCAGCTCCTGAGCCCGTCAGAGAGCCTCCTGGCTTGAGGTGAGAAACTCTTCTGCTCTCTTGTGGGCCTCCAGGGCTTTTATAGTGTAGACGTCCTGAGGAAGCTCAGATTTCCGGCGCAGCAAAACCTTCTCCTTCTTAATGTCTTTCAGCATCTACAGACAAACCAAAGGAGTCAGATAGCTGCAACAAACCCCTTCAGCCCCGTACAGCCTGCGCCTCCCCCTCCTCTGACTGCTCTAGGATATGCTGGGTGACACCGTGGTGTGCTGCAGAGCAGGCTGAGAGCCAGACGCAAACCAAAAGGGCACAGAAAAGCCCCACTTACATTTCTTCCAGAGCGAGGAGGTCAGGTAAACTCCAAACTACAGGCTGATCTCCAACGGTCACAGATTAGAGTAGGGGGCATTTACCCTCCAAACGCTTGAAGGAGCCAGTTCTGACTGCTGGGCCCTGGACTGACTGTGGTGATGTCCCGAGCACTCCGAGAGGGACTGGGGAAGGTCCCCCGTCACCTACGCACCTGCACAGCCTCCGTCTCCACCGTTTTCTTCAGCAGCTGTATATCCTCTGCAGTTGGGGTCTCCGTTTCCATACAGCAGACTGGAGGCAATGGTGGAGGTGCGTAATACATCGGATACTGCGGACAAGACAGACAGCTGGGGAGTGAGGACACCAGCCAACACCAAACCTGCTCCCCCCAGCATCCTAACACCACGGGGCTCTTCTCCCAGTAGCCCTCTTTGGTGCTGGCAAAGGTCACAGCAAGCGCACAGACAGGAAAGGAGCATTTTCACCCATCTGTTCCTACCTGTGGCACCTGCCTGGGCCGCAGGCACACCGTACATGTGGCGTTACACAGAGGTCAGTGCTGCAGGAGTCCAGGCTGGTAAAATACTGCCAGCATCCCTGAGATGTCAGGGCCTGAGAGGGACAGCCCACCGCTGCAGCTATGTGCATGGGCCTGAGATCAGGTGCTAGAGCTGCTCTCACGAGCTGAGGAAGCAGGCCAAGACCCCACCAGCATATTCTTGTCTCATTTGTCCTAGGGTCCTGCTGTTACCCACCTGGGGGTTCAGCCGGGCCAGCTCCTCTATTTTCTGCCACATTTCTTCTCGTTCCTTCATCCTGAACCTTCCCCTGCAGACAGAGAGAGAGAGAGCACAGGTGTGAACTTCTGGGGACAGCACAGCTTTCACCAACAGGAAGAAAAAAAAAAAAACAGGGACAGCAGAAGAGCACAGGTGAGAGAATGAGCTGCTCAGCCCTTTAGAGAGCCCCTCTTTTACCTCGAGGTGAGATGTGACAAGAAGGGAGTGCTGCAGCTTGCCCAAGGCACACTCCCCGCTCCCCTTGGAGCACAGGGTGGCAGCAGCAGGCTGCTCAGGTGCTTGCTCCTTGGCTGCGTGCTGCAGGAGCAGAGCCAAGAGCCCAGTTTCTGGAGGAAAGCAGTGACACCGGTTTGGAAACTCCTTGGTGCCCCACACGCAGAGGGGCAAATTGTCATTTCCAACAGATCTGGGGCTCAGCTGCCCACGTTTCCCTTTTCTCTCTGGCCATAACGTGCCACGCCAGAGACGACTGCCCACAGGCCAGGGCACGGCTCTTCAACTTGGCACAGATTTTGGCACAGACCTCAAGTGAGCATTCAACTTGGCCGCCTCCAAATCCCAGGGCAGTGAACTTTCCCCCAGAAACAGAGGTGAGCATCCACTCCTCTCTGTTACTCTCTTCTACCTTTTAAACATCTGCACTAAAACCTCTGCTTTATTTCTGATTTTAACTTCTCCGGCTTTCATCTCTGCTACTGGTTGTCTAGCACCCTGCCTGTCCGTGCCAAGGAAGTTCTTATATTTTGCAATTACCTCAAACTCCTGAAATATATCCAAGAAAGGAGGGTAAAAATGAGAACAAAGCTGCCAAGCATTCAAGCAGCAGGCTACTCCATCAGTAAACATGGGGGTCAGAAACCAAAAATGAAACTTACACCTCGTTTTCTGACAGAGCTCTGGAGGTCTCTGCAGGGAACTGTGGCCAGGAGTTAACACTCATCTTCCCCAAGTTCTCTTCTGTTGTCTCCTCCCCAGTTTCTCCAGCACCCTTTTTAATGTGTGGTAAACAGAAATACTTGTATTACTCTAATCTTGCCACTGGAAACGTAGACCAAGGTGTCTGTCCACTAGGCACTCACACTATTATGATCTTGGGATCATGGAGATGTAATGGAACGGCTCCCATGACTGGAGTGTTGCAGTGGAAGGATAAAGACTCCTTAGAAAGGACAGGAGTAGGATTTGCCCTTTGTGTGAGAGACCAGCTGAAGTGCACAGAGCTTTGTGTGGCGATAAATGAAAAGCCAACTGAGAGACTGTGGGTTTGGATTAAAGAGAGAATGAGTAAAGGTGACATTATAGTGATGGTCTGCTACAGGCCGCCTGACTGACAAGAGTAAGTGGATGAGGCCCTCTACAGACAGCTAGGAGCAGTCTCATGTTTGCAGGCCCTGGTCCTTGTGGGGAACTTCAACCACCTGGATATCTGTCGGAGGGACAGCACAGCAATCCAGGAGGTTCCTGGAGCAACACTGACAATAGTTTCCTCCTCTGAGTGGCAGAGGAGCCAACAAGGAGAGGTTCCCTGCTGGACCTCATACTCACCAGCGATGAAGGGCTTGTTGGTAACGTGAAGGTCAAAGGCAGCCTTGGCTGCAGTGACCATGAGATGGTGGAGTTCAAGGTCCTGAGGGCAGGGAAGAAGGTGAAAAGCAAGCTCACAACCCTGGACTTCAGGAGAGCAGACTGGCCTCTTCAAAGGTCTGCTTGGAAGAGTCCCATGGGATAAGGCCCTGGAGGAAAGAGCGGCCGAAGAAAGCTGGTTAATATTCAAGGGTTGCCTCCACGCTCAAAGGTAGTCCATCCCAACGAAGAGAAGTCAGGCAAAAATGCCACGAGACCGGCGTGAATGAACAAGGAGCTCCTGGTCAAACCCAAACACAAAGAAGGAAATGTACAGAGAGTAGAAGTAAGGACGGGTAATCTGGGAGGAACACAGTGACACTGAGCATTCAAGAGTGAAATCAGGAAGGCTGAAGCCCAAACAGAATTGAATCTGGTCAGGGATGTTAAGGCAACAAGAAGTGCTTCTGTAAGTACATCAATGACAAAAGAAGACTGAGGAAAACGTGGGCCCACTGCTGAATGAAGTGGGAGAGCTGGTTACACAGGGCAGGGAAAAGGCTGAAGTTCTGAATGCCTTCCTTGCCTCAGTCTTTACCAGCGAGAGTGGCCCTTGGGAATCCCAGGTCCCAGAAACCAGGAGGAAGGCTGCAGCAAGGAAAGGAGCTGGCAGATGTGAGGCCAACTTTGATAATCCTTGATCAATCATGGCAGCTTGGAAGAAGTGCTTGAAGATGAGTCAGCCTCACCTCGATCCCTGGGAAGGTGATGGAGCAGCTCGTTCTGGAAACCATTTCCAAGCATGTGAAGGACACAGAGAAGAAAATCATCAAGAGCAGTCAGCACGAACTCACTGAGGGGAAGTCATGCTTGGCCAACTTGGTAAGCCTCTACGATGAAGTGACTGGCCTGGTAGACAAGCGGATTGTCTACCTGGGCTGCAGCAAAGCCTTTGACACTCCCCCATAAGATCCTCAGAGACAAGCTGTTGATGTATGGGCTGGATGGACAGATAGTGAGGTGGGTAAAAACTTGGCCAAATGGCTGGGCCCAGAGGGCGACAATCAGCGGCACAAAGCCTAGAGACCAGTAATAGTGGTGTACCCCACAGGTCAATACTGGGTCCAGTCCTGTTTAACATCTTCATTAATGATCTAGAGGATGGGGCAGAGTGTACCCTCGGTGAGTTTGCAGACAACAAAATTGGGAGGAGCGACAGATACACCAGAGGGGTGCACGAGCATCTAGAGGGACCTGGACAGGCTGGAGAATGGGGCAGACAAGATCCTCATGAAGTTCAACAGGGGGAAAGTGCAAGGTTGTGAACATGGGGAGGAACCCAAAAAGTTGGGGGCACCCAGATGGAGAGCAGCTGGGCAAAGAGGGACCTGGGGGTCCTGGCAGACACGGAGCTGAAGGTGAGCCAGCAGTGTGTCTTTGCAGCAAGAAGGCTACTGGTGTCCTGGGCTTCCTTCGGCAAAGCACTGCCAGTAGGCTGAAGGAGCTGATCCTTCCCCGCTGCTCACAGCACTGGTAAGGCCACACCTGGAGTGCTGGGTTCATTTCTGGGCTCCCCAGAACAAGACAGACATGGACATACTGCAGAGGGTCCTGCAAATGGCCACAATGATGATGATAGGAACAGAGGCTGAGAGCTGGAGAAGAGGTGGTTCGGTGGGAATCTTACGAATGCATATAAATACCTGATGGGAAGGTGCAAAGAGGACAGAGCCAGGCTCTTTTCAGATGTGTCCAGTGCCAGGACAAGAGACAACGGGCACAAACTGGAACACAGGAGGTGCAATGTGAACATCAGGAAACGCTTCTTCATTGCGAGGGTGACCGAGCACTGGCACAGGTTCCCCAAAGAGGTCGTGGAGTCTTCCGCACTGCAGATACTCAGGAGCCATCTGGATATGATTTTGGGCAAGTAGCTCTGGGTGCCCCGCTTAAGCAAGGGGTTGGACCAGATGTCCTCCAGAGGTCCCCTCCATTCTCAGACTCTTTGTGATCCTATGATTCCGTGATTCGACAATGGTCATTGCTCCTCAAGGCAACGTCTACCTTGCCCAGATCGTGTCTCCTGCTGTGCTATAAGGCTATAATGAAACTCATTTTACTCGGCTGGACTGCATCACATTACTGGTCCACTACACAGGACGCTGAGGGCATGAGTGCCCAGTCATCTAGCTCCATGCCTCTCCAGCACAGGTTCTTTCCTTTCAGATCACCAAAGCAGGGCTGAACAGCACTGCAGAAGAGCTCCATTCCTCATTCTTTGACATCCAGCAGTGAGCCACTGTTAATCTGTAAAGTGCTCAGCTGACACTGTAAAAGTCCAGCTTCCACAGAGAACACCCAGACTAAGTGCAATGCTCCTAAAAGTCTAAAAGCTTTACACCAGTGATCCCGTTTCAGCAAAACAAATATTTCCAAAAGAATGCAACACAGTTTCATCTTTATTTTGATGCCCCATTGAGTGGCTTAAACTGTATTATGGCTGTCCAACATCCCTCTGTAGGGGAAGCTTCTCCCAGCTTCATCACTCAGACTGGTTTCACCTCCTGCACTAGGACATTTTTCATTACAGTCTACCTCAGTGTCACTCATTGACACGAGTCTTTGGAGAATCCTACCTCTCAAAGCAGCAATGCCTCGCAGGCCAGCGCTGCATCTATGGGAGAAGAACCCCCAGCCCTGCTTTTTAGGTGATGCGCACCTCATTTGGAAAAGAAGAGCTACACTGGGAGATACCTTCTCTTTCCTGCTGCTGTGGCCAACACAGGAGATAATGTAGCTGCTAACACATGAGGTGTCAGGGAGGCCCCTGGGCACGCTGACAGCAAATTTTCTGAAAGTCAGCGTCCAAAGCCCTTGCATCCCTGACAGATGGGCAGAGATTACTCCCCCCTCACAGATGAGTTAAGGCCCAGCAGTCTCCACTCAGGTGGTCAGCACATTCAGGATAAGACACTATCTATCTGCCCAAACCTCCCCGCTGTTTTCCAAAGGGTTCTGATAATTCAAACAGCCTCAAAGTGTCCGGGCAGATTAGTAAGGCACAGAAGGCACAGTCAGATCACCTGCGCTGAACAGCCTCCCCATATGCCCCGGGGAAATGGGCTGTCTCTCCGTGCCCTGCCTTGCTCCAGGGGCTGCAGCTGCACAGCAAGGGGTGCAGCGGTGACAGGACTGCGTTGGCACGTCACTTATAAGCACAGTAACTAATTAAAAACATGACTAAGCCTTTTCTGAACAGACCTCTTATCAGCTGGTTGCAGCCTAATTGTGTGCCTACAAGATCTTTCCTTTTCACCGTTTCACATCCACTGGCTTTGTTCACGTGTGCAGTCTTTGTCTCGTGCTATTTTCTAGTTCATAGCACAGGGTCTCTAGGGGGCTCCTTGGGAAACATTTCATATGTCTCCTCCTTTTTCTGTCTACACAAAAGAAACCTCAGCTTTTCAGACTCGCCAGCCTCACTGAATAAGGCAGAGGTCCTGTGAAAAAAAAAACAAGGGTGTGATGCAGTTAAATATCGATCCCGCATTACAGCAGTCCAGCCAACTTCCCACAGGCAGCCTTAGGAACGTTGCTTTACTCCTGAAACAATAAACGTCACGACCTCAAAAGGTTTTTTATTAGGGAAAAAAGTACTACTTCATTTAGGTTTCTGCGTTTGAAAAGAAAACAGCAATTAACTGCAACACCACATGATTGCGCGTCAGCAGGCCGTGGCCTGCAGTGACCTCTGCCAGTGAGACAGCAGAAGGGAGCTGTGGAAGCAGCACGTCTTCCCCAGCAGAAGGGAGATGGTGGGACCTGCTGTTCACTGGAACAGGCTGCAGCCCCCTGCTGACAGAAGAGCAGGTAGGGAAGTGCAGGAATGGCACTCCAAACTCCAGGACTGACTCTTCAGCTACAAAACTCTCTCCTTCCACAGGGGAGACACCACTAAATATCATTTTCTCCTGCCAGAGAAACAAGCTTTTCCTAACCCCCTTCATTCCAGCAATGACTTATTCCATTACAGTCCAGAACACGTAGCCAAAGTGTTAAGTGCATATGGATTTGCTTGTTTCTTGGAAGTCTTAAAGATATGAAGGAAAAAGATGACATTTTCACAATAGACTTAAGCAAATAACTTAGGAATACTGCTCTAGTGAGCCCATTTTTTTTAATCCACCTTCTCAAGTGCATGCTCTTCATCCCCCATCATTGCCCTATGTCCTGTCCACTCCCAGGTCCCTTACCCAACTCCTCACCGAGATCTTCCTCTAACCTGCTTCCTTTACCAATCCCTTTCCTACTATCCCTTGACATTAAGGATAACAGTCCCCCCCCATCCCTTGCTTCTTCACTCTATCTCAGCCCAAAACCTTGACCACTTTGCCCAGACAAGCTGCTTCTCCCGAAGCCTGCTGTCTTACCTCATTTCCTGCCACAGATTTCCCTTCCTAGATGTTTCCCAGCCTGTCCCCACAGACCTTCCAAAACTTTTCCTCCTAACTCCAGCAGCCCTTCAGAAGGGGACCTTTCCACACTGCTCAAACCAAAAAGAGCTGGTAACGATGTGCTACTAATAGTGCAGCTGAGCCTTCTTGCTTTTTGCACAGAAAGGACTCTTTAGCTGGGTCCCCGTGGTAAGGAAATCCCACTTAGCTGAGAAATTGTACCATGCTTGCTGCCAGTAAACTTGTCTCAGATTCAGCTGCTAAAAAGCTTTTTCCATCCCCCTCTGCCCAAGCTTTCAATCAACATTTTACCAAATTTGGTTATGTAGGACAGTAAAAGGTACAAAACAAAATATCTTCTGAGCCCTAATAGTCAGAGGGGCGCCAGAGGGAAAAAAAATATAACGAGCAGAAACCAGTACAGCTCTATCCATCCATTTCTTGGACAATTCTGAGGTAGTTCGTTGGCCTTTTCCAGAACAATCCTACATCAGCCACACTTGAATGTGGGGCACTGATATAAATTTGAACAGGTAGAAAAAGCTCCTGGTGGAAACACCAAGTAGACCTCATAGTAAATAGTGCCGTGACTGTGACTTAAAACGTATGTTTGGACCTTGATACGGACTTCACAAATGCCCTACAATGGGCAAATAAAAAATGTTGTTTGCTGACATTTTAGATGCAACAAAACCTTAATTTCTCCATATGCAGGTTACCCATCCCCAAACTCTGATTCACATCTCAACTTTGCTATTAAATGCCCCTACACTAAATAGCTGCACATGTCTAAGAGCTCCTCACTGCCTCCCCCTTTGGCAGCCCTGGCTTACCAGGAATGAAAAGCACTTTTTATTTCACTAAGCCAGCAGAAAACTGACCCAAGAAAGAAAAAGTTTCCTTCTAGCTTCCTGAACAGATTCAACTCACCAAGGTAACTCCTACAAGCATCAAAACCAACACAAGAAAGCAGGAAGAGTTTTTTTTTTCTCCCCTCTTTACTGCATCATGACACAGCTACTGCACCACACTTGCTAAGATTTTATCCCCACCATTTATTCTTTAAAGTTCCAGTTACTATTCCATCTTTATTACTGAAAAATTGAAAGTGTCCTGCAGTTAGCATAAAACATCTTCTGCACCGCAGCAAAGTTCTTTAGAAAAGACTTTCTAAAGCAGCAGGATTCCACTGGCATTCACTAACACATATAAAAACTGCTACGTATTTTCAAGCTTCTCTGAAAAGCTGAGTAGCCTCTACATTGCAACTTACTTCCTCATGACCCAGCAAACTCTGTCACTCTTTTCCAAGCTACCTGCTTCCGCAGAACTGAAAAGAATTTTTAATCTCATCACACATTTAACTCTTCTCATCTCTACACATGATTATTGCTGAGGAGTCCTCTACTTTTTGACCAAATTATTTGTACCACCTTTGCATTTCCCCACCGCGTACTGGCGTCTGACACCTGTTACTGCACCCAAAGAGACTCCAGGATGAGCTCAACGCACAGGGCAAGAACCTCTTACTCACTTCTGCTTCTCTGCTTTGTATTGCTGCGTGCAGTCATCAAAAAGCTTTTGATTCATTTCCATGAACAGCTTCAGTGCATTGTAGATCAGCCCATGGATTGTCCTGCAAAGAAATCAGGAAAGGAGAACAAGTCATGGTGGTACCCGCCAGGTCCTCAGCCCTGAGTTAGCCCCAGCAGCACAGACAAGAGCCAACAGTTGCAGCAACTCGTTGTACACTACAGAAGCGTTACAAAAGATTTTCACGCAGTCCCGGCTCTTCGTGTGGGAAAACCCCCTCCACAAACACAGCACCTGAGACCATCACATGGAGAAAGAGATGGAGGAGAAAGACAGAAAAGACCGCTGGGATTGCCCTGCTCTGACTGCGCTCCTCGTGAGTGCAAAAATAGCCATTAATTCCTTAATTCCTAAAGTCAGAAACTGGAGAAAAAGGACACTAAGGACCTGCTCAGGACTGTTCTGAAGAGGGCTTTACCTAATCTAGCTCTAGTGCCTCCCACAAGTCACCTCATCATACACAACATGACGTTTTTGGGCTGCCCAGTGTTTATTCGTGGGTTTTGTCACCGAGCTGCCCAAAAGACAGCCATTCAGCATCCCTCAAGAGATGGAAACAAGCACAAGGAGTACCCCAGAAGAACAGCTGCCTTCATGTCGGCAACCTATGTACAGGTTACGCTGTGCCTGAGCTCTCTGGGACTAGGACTCTCGTAGGGAATAAAAACAAGCATTGAAGCTGTTTCTGAAACGCCTGATGCAGGGGAAATGATGAGAGATTCAGTAGATCTGAGCCCTGTGCCTCTCCAGCTCTACACGTAGAATAAGGAAGAGAGCCACAGCCCTCCTGGGCTTATTATGCAGGCTGTCTGACGAAACACTGGGAGTAGAGGAGCTATGGGAAGGAAGAGGAGAATCTGAGGTACTCAGCCTGTGCTGAGACAATGTGGCTTGTGCTAAAACAGAGAGAAAAGGAGAAGTACGAGGAAAACACCTTCAGGACCTCATCTGCCATAGCACTGGGAAGGAGCCAAGAAGGAAAGGCAGAAACAGCAGAATCACGAATGTTGACTGGTGAAAGAAGGAAACAACTGGTAAAGGGTTTCAGAAAAGAACATAAAGTCCTTTTCTGAACTCTGATCAGGAGGGGCAACGACACTAAGTGAGAGTGTGTCTGTGTGCACGTCTGCACGCACACCTGCAAATGTGCACAAGTATCTGTGCGAGCACGTGCGCCTGTCTGCACATGCATGTGTCTGCCTTCTGGTGCACACGTGCACACCTCTGTCTGTGCATGTTCGTGTCTGCACGTGTACGCGGAATGGCATCAGATGGAACAGAGAGCAAGGCAGCTCCGTTTGGAGAGGTTAACGCATTCACCCTAGTCTTTAGGGCACCCTTGACTGGTGGCTCAAGTTTGTGCTTCCTGCTGTAGTGAAGAGAAGGAAGCAGTCAAACAGCAGACCAGCGGGGAGCTGTTTGCAAACAAGTTCCGCATCACAACCCCGTCTTTGCCACCACAGTATATGCTTAACTCCTGGTTTCACTCAGCCTCCCCGGAATTAATTATTTTGCTTTTTCCGCCCTCTGGAATTAGAGACTTTTTTTTTTTTTTTAAATCTCAGTGTCTTTTTTGCTGGAAGACTTTAGGATCTCAGCTGTGGACTAAGTATTTCTAGCTAATTCATTAAAAGGAAGTGAGCTCTACAACTTGAGTTAAATGGAAAAGGAATCAGCTGAAGAAGCAGTCGGAAGAAAGGCCAGCAGGAAGTTGATGGGAGAACCACAACACAGACCGGCACCGAGAAAGCAGACACGGGAGGCGATCTGACAGGGGGCATCTGCCTGGTTGGTTCTGCTTTCTCCATTCTTCCTGCACTCAAATGCAGTCAGGCACTGCATTACCCAATGTCTCCGGTCACAGAGAGCATACGGGTGCTCATCAGTTAGCAGGCAGCCAGCAACTGGCTGGAAAACCTACAGCACACCTCCAAGAGACCCGCAGCATTAGTGATATGCAGGTATCAATCTCTGGGCAGACCTGACAGCCGCAAGGCCGATCGCTGCAAGATGCCTGACCCCACAGGCCACTGTGGTCTGCTGTGACACTTTCCCGTGCTGAAACTAGGAACACCCCCTCTGGCTCAGCACCTGGTGTCACCGAGTGCCATGCATCATTGCACTGTAGCAGCATGCCCCAAGATCGCTAGTAGGTCAAGCAATCCTGCATGCACAGCAAGTGCCAGGGCATGCGGAAAGACCTACTTGTTCCAGTGACTCTTGGAGTTCTTGTAGAGCGCTGGAAACATGATCGGGAGAATTTTGGCTGCGTTATCGCTGATCAGGCTCATGATATATTCGTTGTTCCAATAGTACAGTGCTCGCTCTGCCACCTGCAGTGGGAGAGAAACCCATCCTTGGAGAGGCTCCTTCCAGTTACACCTGTGGTGCACGTGGAAACTGTGCAGTGCTGAGACCAGAGCTTGCCACCGCTCAGCTGAGGAGCGAATGCTTCCCCACAGCACAGGCAGCAGGGCTGACCTTGGCCACCTTCTACATGGCCATTTATTCCCTCTGCCTAGAGTTATTACCCTTAGCTTTTGCCAGACACTTCTCACTTTCCTGGGGAAAAACCTCATGACTAAGCAAGTCTAACATCATCCTGATGGCTCCATCACCCTTTACACAACACTTGAGCACAACAATGTCATCCTCTCCAGGTCCTAGCACAGATCAATTCCAAGCCTCCTTCATTTCCTCAGGCTGCACTCCCTAAGGCTCCATTTCTACCATTCCTCCCTGGCCTTCACACCACAGTCTCTCTGGACTTTCAAGCATGCTTCAGATACCAGGCCCGCAATTCATTTCCAGATCTAAAAGGGTGAAAATATGGAAAATCTTGGGGCAGCCACCTTGCACTATCAATTCAAACAAGTCTAGCAAGTTTCCATATAGCGATAGATTCGATCACAATTCTTCATATTTAACAACAAATCTCAGCAATGCAGTCCCCAGGCTGGGGGGTGAATTTCTGTATTTAGTGCTAGCTTGAGGATGACAAACACCTAGGAAGAGAGGCATCCAGTCTGTTTGATATTTCAGCTGACAGAACTCACTACATCCCCTTAACTTGCCATTTCACCTGAGTAAAGAAAGTGAAACTCCTCATCTCATGTCACTTACCTAGCTTTGGTTTCTACCTACTAGACCTTGTTAGGCCTTTGTCTGCTAGATTAACACACAATCCACTTGGAGAAAACTCTCTCCCACCAAGGTGTGCAGACCTACCAAGAAGTCAATTCCTATTTGTGTTCTCAGACAAGCTACAGACACCAAAACTGCTCAGTCTTACTGTATGGAACACCTCTGAGGTTTATTCCCCTAGACTGTGAGGTGTTTGCACCTTGCCCAGGTTCTTCAGTCTTACTTTGCAAAGAGCTGACAGCAGAAGAGGCCTGCTATGACGTACAGGACGCCTCTCCTCCAGCCTTTGCCCTTTTCCTTTCAAGCTCCCTCCTTCCTTACTGCTGCAACTTCCATGCACAAAGCTCCTGTTGGTCCTTTGGTTCCCATCCACCACATGTAATCCACAGCCAGCTGGCTTCCACCAAGCTCCCCAAGCCCCTCCCAGAGTCAGTCCTTTTCAGGGACCAGTGATCTTCTACACACACACAACCTAGGCTGACCTCATTTTTGTACCGAACACCTGCCTTTGTGCCTCACTGTATAAGAGGAGGGACTGAAGCCAGCCTGCCTTGCCGAGCAGTCGCACCCACCCTGGGGAGGGCTCTGCCACCATCCAACACCCCACCCAGAGCCGGGTGAGTCACGTGTTTCATCAGCAAGCCGTGCATCTTCCTCCTGCACACTATGGCAAACCAAAACACTTGGCGAAGAAGAGCTGTTAGGAGCTACTAGCAGCTCCTACCACCCTGGAGATTTGCAACCCTAAGACCATCATCCACAGAGATTGCTTTAGCCTGGTCCTGCAGTTAGCTTCCCTTCAGCGGGAAGACTCCAGCACTTCCAGTCCACCATCAGCTACACCAGAATAATGCAAAGTACCTTCTCCGAAGCTACTTTCATTCCACAGCTTCTTTTTTGTTGGCCTCACCCGAGTCCTGCGGTCAGCTTGGTCCTGCTGTGACAGGGTGACACTGGATGGCTCTCCCCTGCACTGCACCTGCTAGCCAGCTCCAGGCTGCTGCAATAATACATGGTGCTGAACAGCACAGTGCAGCAGGAGGGGGTCCGCTAATCAGCTTAGTTTTCACTTTGGACGAGATGGCTCTGCGGTTGGGGCGAGGATTCTCACCCCCTCCCAGCACGCGGCACCCCAGTACTCACCCCGGTGACACCTCCGTCACCACTAATCCACAGAGACGAGCTCAAGAGCTGTGGCGTTACCCTCGCGTGCCAAGTGGGTTACAAGTCAGCGCCCTACCCGCTCCCCGAGCTGGGACCCACCTGGAAGTGTGGGCTGGAGACACACTTGGCCAACTGCCTGAACAAGGGCTCCATAACTTTCACAAACTCAGACGGCTCAATCACGTCCAGGATCTCTTCCAGCTCGTTTAAAAACATCACCTCCTTGGGACTGTGCGTTTTCGGCCAGAACTTCAGCAAGCCCACAATCACCTGAGTGGGGAGGGTACAGACACAGCGTTAGAAGTTAACATCAGATGCGAAATGAGATTTTAAAGGTCTGGTCACAACAGCAGAGGAGAGGAAGTAACAGAAATAACAAGACTTTCCCAGAGAGTCAGGGTGGGTTACCAGGGCAGAAGGCAAAGTACAAACTCTGCCAAGTTGCACGCAAGACAGCGGCATTGCCCAGGATGCTAAAATTACGTGCTACTCTTTCCCCAAGCACGGTTTAACAACGAAGGCTCAAGACAGAGCGGGCTGGGGCTGCCAGATGGTGCAGAGAAACAAGGGAGGATCAACTAGTAGAGTCAGAAATGCTGCAGAGAGGGTGATGAAGGAATCATTATCCAATACGTTGCAGAGCTTGAATACTAGGAAGCACCCAATAAATAATGCAATGGTCGGGTTCAGCCCAAGCAAAAGGAAGTACCATTACACACCAAGGTAACTGGATTACAGAGCTCATTCGTGGAAGACTTTGTGGAGTCCAGTCATGCTCCAGAAGGGAACAGGTAAGTTCACGGAGGCTAAACCTAATGATGATGATTAAATATGACAATGCAGATGTAACTTCTGGGGGAGGAAACTATTGCTTACAAGACAGTGGAAGGAAAAACTAGGAGAAGAGCTATATTCCACTTGATTTATTTGTTAATTCTGCTTCCTCCCCTACCCATCTGCTTCTAGGCACTGTCAAAGACAGGATCCAAGATCCTGCAGACCTTCACTCTGGGGGAGCCATTGGTGTGGCATTTACAGAAACGCTGACTCTGTGCTCTAACTCTACAGCCACTAGATTCAGACGACTGTTGCTAAGAGCTACTCTTTCAAACCGTGTACTTCAGCAACCCGATTCTGAGCATCTGAGAGGAATTTCAGTGGGCAAAGCAACAGCAAGGTTTGAGCATTACGTTTCCACCAACTCAAGGCTCAAGAAGCCAGCAGCTGGATATCCTCGCCGTTTTCCATTACTCAGGTCTGCCACGCAGGCTTGAGTTAGCCCCAGTGACTCAGACAATTTCTCCTACAGCTAAGGTGGTACGAGGTGTGTCGAGTCTGCGTGCACTCCTCCTGAGCACATCTGATGTCTTGCTCACCTGGCAGTCAGTCAGACTGCTGTAATGCAGGAGCTCCCATGCCAAGCCTTGCTGAGCAAGCTTCTGGGAGGCACACTCTAAGCGAGTGTGGGCCTAGGAAGATCTGGCCTCCTTCCAGCATTGGTGGCAACATCTCCTGGTGCAGTCAGAGCCTCGCTGGTGCACAACCCCTGTAATTTTCCAAGACTTCAATAACCCCCGGTAATACCAGTAGTCTACTCAAAACCTTCACAAGCAGGATGCTTCATCGACAGGGCTGTGATACTGCCTTGGTCTGTCTGGTCAGGACCCAGCAGCCCGCTGAAGGTAAGGAAATTGGGTTGTTCCACTGCTTTCCACAAACGCCCAACCAGACCTGGGTGTCTAGTCCAGGGACCACCAACTCAGGAAGCAGCGATGAGCTGTGGAGCTCTACTGCTTGTGTAAGCTGCAGAATGGATCCTGGAAATATTGACAGACTTTCTATTTCTCTTTTATCCCTCACTCTACAGCGAGAGCTTTGGCAGGAGGCTGCTGGGCTGGATTTCAGCCACAGGAAGTACTCAGCACGATCAGGAAGCCACCTTACACAATTTGTTTCAGAGGAGGCTTTCGGGAACACAGGAAATGGAGGTCCTACATTTAAGAGAAAAGCGAGGAGGTCTGCTTCAGCACCGCTGGTGTCAGAGCCGCAGAGCCAGAAAGCTGACAACAGCTGACCAGCTTCCACCGAGTACCATCAGGCTCACCACAAACGCACACTTTTCAGCCAAAGAACAGAACGACCTCAACTAGTGCTACTCATTAAAATGCTCACGCTTTCTGGTGCTCCCTGCTACAGTGGCACAAGCACACGTTCTTTGGCCATCTGCTGTTTTGAGGTTGTGAAGCTCAGCTCTGTCAAAGACATTTCCTGGCCTCCAGTAGGTGGAGAAACATTTGTCTCCTGCTTCCACCCTCTGCCAAGCCAGCATATAGCCTGGCTAACACTGCAGGCCCGTGTAGCCAGTAACTGGAATATGGGAGGGCTCCACATTTTAGAACTTGATGTTTCAACAGCACTCCATCCGGGTGGCATATGTCTCTACACTGAGACTTAACACCGTGGAGTTAGCATACGGATGCTAGAGCAGGAAGAACATTTTCATCAAGAAACAGTGGCTTGCCTAAGCAGATCTTTGGGTCCCAGGTTCACGACCTCATCCTCATGGTTCCTTGGCCAGCTCTGGCAGTCTGGAGTGAACTTGTACTATTTCAAGGCCCCTGTGACCTCACGCTGGTTCCATTAGACGTAAGACAGAAACATGCTTTGTCTCTGCAGAATCCGTCACAAGCTGAAAGCCCTGCTTTGAAAGGACACTGTATGATTTTCTTTCTGCTGCACCAAGACCTGAAGCACAAAAGCAAACTACAGCCCACCTTCCTGAAGCTTTCAGAGGAGAATGCAAAAGGCTTGCACATGAGCAGCACTGCCCCTTCTGCCCACAGGGTGCCAGGCAAGTACAGTAAACAATCTAGATGCCTCTCAGCCCTCTTCAGCCCTTTTTCACTCTTGCTGAATTGTAAGGAAGCTGTGAAACTTTCTGGGACTTGACTGACATGCAGAGGTTAAGCAAGGTTACTCACCGGCTCTGTCAAGCTGCTGTCTTTCTCCAAGAACTGTACAACACAGTACGCCAACTGCAGGAGAAAACACAGCAAGATTAGAGCATCCTCAAATGTACCGGAGACTAAAATGCTGCCACCGCCACCCACAACTGGAAGTCACGTTAGGCCCTCCTCAGCGCGTGTGACATGCAGACAGCTGCAGCTCCAAAGGACTCCACTTCTTCTGATGGCAATCGGGGGCTCACGGAGACCAAGCAGACAGGACCTGAGCTCAGGACATTTGTGCAGCACAGAGGATACAACGTGAGCCATCTAGAGCCATCTGCAGCTAATACACTCAAATGCAAGCACAGCCACACACATGGGTGGGAGCAAACTCAACTATCAGCAAGCCCTACCCGCATAAAAACAAGGCTGTGAAAATAGACAGCACTGCTCTGTATCCATTTTTCACTTTCTAGCCTGAGTCCCAATCTTCTCCACTTTTCTCTTATTACTTATAAATGACAAGAAATTAATCTCTATACCAGCCTAGCAGCCCAGCACACTGATTTCTCCGCATATCTCAGCAATGACTAAGAGATGACACACCACAGACGACTGAAGCTCAGAATTTTACCTCTCTGGTTTCAGCAGGGCACCAGTATTTCATAAACTTCCAGCACAGAAAGGCAAAGCAGGCCAGAGCATTCGCTCAGCAGGTAATGACAGGATATCCTCCTATCAGCCAGTGGCAAAAAGCACACACATACACACACAGGCCCAGACACTACAAGGCTGGGACAAATCACCACGATTAAAGGTTAGTGCAGAGCCCCAAACATCTTACACCAAGAAGTTTGTGTAATATAGTAACGCAGCCTGCTGAACATCTACAAGAAAGCCTGAATGAACACTTTTGCAAGAATCTGCCCTGGGAACTTGAAGCACTTCTCACCTGTGGGTGGTAGACACTGAGAGACTTCACCTTGTGCAGCGGTAACAAGACCCTGATGAGGAACATCTT
Source organism: Cygnus atratus (assembly GCF_013377495.2). Classification (NCBI taxonomy): domain Eukaryota; kingdom Metazoa; phylum Chordata; class Aves; order Anseriformes; family Anatidae; genus Cygnus; species Cygnus atratus. The sequence goes on along the minus strand of NC_066364.1, from coordinate 107,833,108 downwards.
GTGCTCTTCCTTCAGCGGCAAAGCAAACCCATTGATTATGCTGAGAAGAAACAGAAGTCTATTTAATGTCTTCACCCAGTGGATATACATTATCTCCCACTTCAGAAGAATCCGTGAGATGCCCTAGCTCTCTCTCATTAGTAACTTGAGAAAGCACCAACCAGCAGAAGGGCAGTTGCTGGGGCCCAACCCTGCAAACCCCGCTCAGTAAGAGCATGTCTCCTCAGGCGTGGTGGAGAAAAGCCTCTGAAGGAGCCTGGGCTCTGCCCTGCCCGGGCCCAGGAGTCTTCACGCACAGTTTAACAGAACATCTGTGGAAGTCCAGCACAGAGGCAGTCTAGTCCTCAAGGCCTGACTTCACACAACAGTCCAACAGCAACAAAAGAGAGGGCTGCTTCTGCTGAAGGGCTGTTGAAGCTACGGAGAAGGCTGCTCAAGGCTGCAAGAAGCTATTTGGCCTCAGCAGGCAGTAAGAGTAAAGTGGGACTGGTCTCAAACACAAAAGAACAGCAGACAAATGTGGGGAGGAGAAGGCTATCGCCATGTTTATCAGAAGGCTGGAGAGTGCTTTCATTGTGTGCTTCACCAGACTGAGACCCTCTGAAAGAGGCGGCTCCTGCAAGAACAACTGAAAGAAGGCACTACCGGCTCATGCAGCACAGTGGGCTAGGATATCTCACCCAAAGTGGGCCCTCTGGGACTTCCAAAAATGCCCTTACCTTCCCAGGATCTCCAGCAGCTCTGCAATCCCATTGTGATGCTCTGTTTCATAGATGAACCTAAAGAGAAGAGAAGAACGACAGGTCATTGCCGAGTGCTGGACCCAGTCTGATTAGCAAAAGGAAGGACAAACAACGGAGATGAGGATTTTCCTAGCAAACAGCAGAACTCCAAGACAGCAGGGCAAGGTGGAAGAGTTTGAGGCAAATATTCCATTCACAGCACCCAGATCAGCATGACCGCAGAGAAGCTAACGCTCACCAGTCCCAGCATTTGCTACGTATGCTGAAGGCAGAGCTACCAAATCGTCACGGCTCTTAGGCAGAGGTGAATGCTATCCACACCTCAGCAGCATGACATAACTGAGCCACCTGGCTAATCAAAGTCGGGATCACAGATGGAGTCCCATTCTAGTGTCCAGAATTTATCTCACTGGCTTGTACCACCCATTCAGCAAGCCAGCGGCACTAAGAAACATCTCACCTGTAAAATATATTGTTGATCTGCCGCCTCACGTACGCTCGCAGCCCCAGGAACTTCCCATAGATCCTGTGCAGAATAGTCTTTAGGAAGTCTCGTTCTCTGGGGTCTTCGCTGTCAAAGAGATCCAGCAGCTGTGGGGACACAAATTCAGTCAGTGTCTGCATACCGCCTGTTGGGACAACGCTACAAACAACACTGGGCAGTGCTCCTGCTCAGCACAAGTGGCTCTTCCAGACGAGCGATGCCTTCAGCACCCTTATCACAGCAGCTGCTGCCCTGAAACACGCAGCCTCCTATCCACCAGCTGGTACCTGCAGCACCTCTTCCATCTCCTAAAGCATGGCAATGGCCTCCACACTCTCCGAAGCTGCGTGTTCCTGGGCTTCCCCTGCAAGGCCCCCACTGCCCCGCTCCTCCTGTACAATGAGGATGACTTCCAGGGACCACAGCTCACACACCTTCTTGCCCTGCTCAGAGAATTCGGGCTGCTCTTTCAAGATAAGACATGGGAAGAAAGAAAACCCACATCATCTGGCACCTCCTGACAAAGGTGGACTATTTGTGTAACCCCTTGGCCAAAGCCTGCCGCATGTCCTTCCTAAAGGTGCTGCACAGTGGCAGGGGCTACGATTACTTACAGATAGTACAAATTTCTGGTCGATGTATTTCTTTGCTATGTTTGGTTGAAAGTCAGGTGACTCCAGGAACCGCAGGAAGAACTCGTACACCAGCTGGGGGAGGAGAAAGAGAGATCGCTTAGAAATCCCCCCTCACCAGCGTTTACTTCATGTTTTAAATCTTTTCATTCTCCTTAAGGATTTGGGGGAAAGCTGAGAGGCCCGAACGGGGCCACAGAAGACACAGGAATATGCGTTTCCCCACCCATTGGCACCAGTTCAGCTGCCCTCACTACGATGGGCAGTGGCACGGTAACTGTCCCAATCTGCATGAGATCTCATCACCATAGCTCCCACCAAAGACAACAGCCACCTACTCAGATGAGGACACTGCGCTTGGGAAACCCTTTTCCTACCTCCAGCCACTGCCTGTACAGAGAACAGAAACCTCCAGAAGAGATGGCAACGGCTTAGATTTCCTTGGAAGCTTTTGAGAGACACCAAGGAAGCACAGAAAAGCAAAGACATGAAATGACCCCAGGAAAACCCATCGTGTTGGGGGACAGGCTCCAGGTTGGCTTGACCCTGCTAAACAACGTGAGATTCACGTTGTGTCCCCCTTGGGGGAAAAAGGCCAGCTTGCTTTGAGAAGGCTGCCAGCATTGAAACAATAACTTCTAGTTCTGTCCTAGACGGGCAAGGCTATCTGAGGGCTGCCCCTGCCTAAAATGCTTCTGAGGAACCTCTACACGCCAAACTAGAGCACTGTATCATAACACACCGGTGCCAAGGAATGCCGTTCCCATCAACGCTCCCAGCCCTACATCAACCGCAGCAGCGAGAAGCGATTAACCACTGCCGCAGAACTGCACCTTACTTCCTGCCTATTTTTTTGCTTCATCCTGCAGTGACTGGCTCTTGTTCTGCCTTTGTCACCTTGACAGCATGTCTCCATGCAGGCGCCTGGGGAGATCCTCATAGGCTCACTTCCTGACTTGCACTTCTCAGCTCTGTTAAACCACGGCTTCTCTTGCCTTCCTATCCCTTTTCACATATGTTGTCTTAAAGACTACTTCCCAGTACACACAGCTTACTGAAAAGATCCTTGGCCCCCTTCCCTCTTCGTCCCCTCCAGTTCCCTGTCCTTTTCTGGTCACGTCTGCTCCCAGTTAATGCAACTGGATTACATCCAGCACACAGGTGACCTGTTAGCAGGTGCCAGCACAGGTTTTGCTTTGGCAACAGGCACTCTTCTTCCTCCACACGCCTCCTAGGGAGCACGGCAAGGAGAAGAGCACCAAAGCAGACAAGGGTGCTACCCCTCATTCTGTTGAAGCCCAGAGGACGAGGGCTCTTGAGCCTTTGTGAGGGAAATTAACGCTGCAGGGATTTGCTTCTTACGTAGGCAATACAGCACAACTCCCTCTACTCGCAGCAAAGTGTTCGCTTCCAGCCCACCTCAGTGCTACACGGGACGACGGCCATCTGCAGGTGAACGTTGCATAGATCCAGCAGTCTGTTTCCAGGATGGCCCTGCCCTGCCTGCAAGCTGCCTCTGACCCGCGCGTGGCAGGCCTTGCCCTCCCCTCTCCCAGCAACCCTCGCTTGCTGGGGCAGGCAGCGAGGTGGCATGGACTCTCGAGTTCCCAGAGATAAATTGACCAGCCCTATATCCTGCTCCTCCTCACCTGAAGGTGCGGCCAGGCAGCCTCTAACGTAGGCTCATCTTCCTCGGGGTCAAACTCCGCGCCTGTGGGATTGGATGATGGCGGGAGTGTCCGGAAGAGGTTCACTGAAAACTGAGGGGAGCAAAAAGGGGTATGAATGACAGCCCTGCACTTCACGGTGGTCCTCCCAGCAGCAAACCCCTAAGTGCAGAGGGATTTGCCATAGCTGAGCCCACAAACAGCTCCCCTTCTAAAGGCTGCAGGGTTACAGATTGCACGTGAACTCCACAAGTGCAGTCTGTGCCAGGGACAAAAGCTTCCAGCTCTCCCTACAAGGGAGGGGTAAGACTGGGGTCACGCTGCTCTCTGACAAACCCATGTTTCTCCCTCCCCCGCCCCCAAAAGCACATGCTTCTGAGCAGTCCCCATTCCTCTGGGGCACGAGCACATGCTGGCCTCGTGCCCTACCATGATAACAGCTTCAGGGTAGATGGCCTCGGTGACGACGTCACGGTTGTGCGTGATGTATTCTACCATCTCGTTGAGTCCCGCTCGCTTCACCTCCTTGAACTTCAAGTCACTGAGGGGGTCAGAGATGAAGTCGAAAAGCACACAGCATTGCCGCAGCTTCTGGATGAAAAGCTCTTCGCGTTCGTGTGGAGGAGCATCTGGAAGAGAAAGCAAGGATGCCTGTCCGCGGAGATGGGCAGAGCATCTACCTGGTTCGTCCAGGTGTCGGCACGGTTCACTCCTGCCCTGCGTTCCTTCCCTAGTCACAGTCCCCCTTGAGCTGGTGGGGCAAGAGGGAGGGGCAGGGTTATCCCTGCTATGGAGATGAGACAGGGGGAGGTAGGAGGCGGCCCCCGGAGCACCGATTCCATCAGGTGATTTCAAACCTGGTAGGGGGTTCTGATCTGATAAGCATCGATCCCTTCCCAGTGCAAACTACTCCGGAAAACAAACTCACTGAACTGGCTCCCATCGTAGACAACACCCACAGTCACAAAGGGAGTTGGGCAGAGCACACGGGAGGCTCATCGTCTTCCCAGGGAGCAGCCCAAAGGAGAGGGGCCAAGATGGCAGAGGCCCCGTACTAATGGCATTCTCCTTTTGGTATTTCGCCACTGGAAACTGCGCCGCGAGGGCCAGCCAGGCAAATGTACATCTCACTTGCAGAATGACTGCTGAGCTGCAAGGCACTGCCCTTGCTGGAAAGGCTCGACCCACCTCTGTGAACAATGTCAGCAACGGGCCTGGCTGAGTGACTGCTGAAAACGCTTTCTCCTTGCACTTAAGACATCTTTAATTGCCCCATTATGGAGACTAACTGCTAGTGCTGTGTAATTGCCCTAATGCAGACGAGTTCAATAGCGCTATCAGAGTTTGCAATGGAAACATAAGGAGGAGGAGGAGGAGGAGGAGGACTGGTCCTCTCCCAGGAGCACACGGCTGTAGGGCCCCCGAGCAGCCTGCACCAAGGTCTCTGCGCTTCGCCACCTTCCTGCACAATCTGCAGAAGAATCTGAAGCAACCTCAAGTAACCTTGAGCACCAGGGCTTCAATCAGCTCAAATGGGAAGGTAACTACGTTCACACTGAGCATCCTCCTCTTCTTTTAGGCTCTCCATCAATTCCCAGCCTGCTGCCACGTCAAGCACCTTTCCCAGAGCCATCCCTGCAGCACAGCTGGCAGGAGGCTAGCAGGACACGGCCAGGAGCCCTTTGGAAAGAGCCCTTATACCACAGCGTTCTGCCTGGAGGAAGCGCAGCTCATCGGGCAGGTCACCCTTGCCCCACAGCTTCTGTACCTTTGAGGGCTGGGAGCTTTTGCAGTTCCCGGTTTTTGCTCAGATTGAAGCGAGAAGAGCTGTGCCGCCGCTCCTTCTTCACAATCTGGGGTCCCCCCGAGTACTTGATCTTGTTCAGCTGGGTCGGTGGGGGAGCACTGTTACTGGGACGCTTATTTGAAGTTGTCTGCTGCTGCTGCTGCTGCGGCTGCTGCTGCGGCTGCTGGGCCTGATGAGAAAAAAGAGGAGAACAACTCATGAGCTTTTACCTACGAGCCTCAGAAGCAATCGTGTAACCAGCATTTTCTCGGCCTGAAGAAACCGGGCACATTTTGCACTGTTGCACTTGAATTTCGGCACATCGCTCCTGCTTCTGCAAGGCTCTAGACCGGTCGGTTGCATTTGCAGCACACCTGCAAAGCGGGCATCAGTTTTACTCACCTCTGCGAGGTACCACAAAGGCATCAGAGCCTCCTGGCACACGTGGTGCTAGAGATATGGAAAGCAAAGCCACGTCTTGCCACAAGCTGCTAGAGGTTACTGACACGAACTCTTTGCCTGCACCCTCCCCCAGCAGACATTCTCTCCACTTCATGCTTGTTGAACAGCGCTTGCAGAGGCATTTTCTTATTTTCAGTGGGTCACCAGAAGCTCAAGCCAGTGTTTTCTCAGCTCAGCTCTGTTCTGGCTGAAGCTCGGCTGGTTCCAGTCCCACCTGGGCCCTAGTGGCTTACTAACTGATCCTGTAACACCACAGTGACCTACCTCACGGAAAACACGTGGAAAAGGGCGACATCCCGACACAGCACCCAGCCTGCTCCGGCCTTGCCGCACGGGCCCAGCAAGGCTCCCGTCCCCTGGCTCAGCCAACTCCTCCCAGCTGGCACACGAAGCCAAGGAGCTGCAGGGTGAACCAGGTCAGGGCCCCGCGGGGATAGTGCAACGGATGGGGAGGAGAGGTGGGCGAAATCCTCGCACGCCAGTCCCTTCTTCCCCCACAAGCTCCCGGCACAGCAGTACAAACACACACCTCCCCGGGACGCCAACCAGTAGGATTTTGGGGGAAAAGCACCAGCAGCGCAGCAGCTTGTCCGGGCTCTCCTCCAAACAAGATACAGCCAGTATTTTCCTGCGAGGAGCAGTCTAGCTGCAGCTTACCCAAGACAGGAACAGCCCTAACCCAAACTGAGCCCTGACGCTTTCCAAAGAGGTGCAGCACAGCACCGCTGCGCAAGAACAAGTGAACACACCCACGGCATGCGGGTAGACAGCAAGGGAGGGACAGGGAACGTTGCTGCGAGGGGACACTGCTCTGTGTAAGTGCCAAGACTCCACGGGAAGAGCAGGGGCAAACAGGGAACACCAACTATTTTGTCAAGCCACTGCTTTGAACCAGAAACAAGAAATGCTTTGGTCTGGCTGTGCTTGAAAGAAATCTCGAATGGTTCTGCTTCAAACTCGACCCCAAACCAAGGTGGGGGGAGACAACAGGATTTGAACTCCCTGCAGCTGAGACTTGATCCGACTCCTTGCATGGAGCAGCGCTGTCCAGTGAAGCGAGGAGGGAGCAAGACGAGCCTTGTGATGAACACAGCTCCATCTGCCAGAGAAAGCAGGCCCGGACTACTAATTGGGGGCAGCTAATCCTGACCAGTGGTCTCCCCTCAGCAGCCAAACCAGCAGTTAAGCCGGGCTGAAACCTTGCTGGAACCCTTCCAGGAGCAAAGCACATCCCTCACCCTGACCGTTTGGGTAGCAGGGCAGCCTGAGCCGCGCGGATGCTGTCCTGGCAGCTTAGGGGAGGCGGTTCCTCCCGCTCTGGACCGCTCTTCTCCTTCCACGGGGAAGCAGGGCAGAATCTGAATGCCGAGCCGCCACGGGGGGGAGGATGATACAGAGGGAAACAAAAGGTGTGTCAGCAGCCTGACAGGTAACGCCGAGGGAAGCGGGGCACATGGGCTCTCCTAGGAGACATGCGGGGCTGACAGGACATGTCTGTGCGTTCCCCACCCACTCAGAAATGCCACAGGCAAACGTTCCCAGCACGGTACATGCGCTGCACGGTCACAGGTTACAGCCACGCTCCCTTCACGGGGGGGTCTGCAGGAGTCCTCGCCACTAGCTTCTACGGTCCTCGACAGCTGTCACCAGAAGAAGCGAAACACAGCTTCAGATTTAACTGCTGGGCGTTCAGGAAACAGACCCACCGACACGGAAATCACATAACCAAGTTTCCCAGAGAAAATCCGATGACGGGGAAGGTCGGATACACTCTGCGCCTACACTGCAGTGCTCAGGGGGGTTAGGAAGGATTGATTCTCTCTGGGCTTCCTGTGGCAGGCCCGCCGTCCTTCTGCCGTCAGTACCTCCTACCTTGGTCACATGAATCAGGAGAGAAGAGGCTCGTTTCAAGTTCCCCAGCGCAGCCTCCATCCTTGAGATCACCGCAGACTGCAAGGACTGAAAGCTTTTCCCTGAACAACCTCGCCAACCGTTCCCCTGAGGTGGACACCAGCTCCCTGCCACAGGCACACCTCTACCTGCTCGGGCTCGGCCCCGCTCCCGGCACCACCACGGCAAGCCCTGCTGCTCGCCTGCCGAAGCGACCGGCACAAAGCCGCCCGCCCCAGCGCGGTGCAGCAGCCCCACCTTTCCCTCTGCGGAGGAGCCAACAGGATGGGCCAGCCCCAATCGCAACCGGGTTTGAGCTCCCCCAGGCGCAGGCTCCCCGGCTCCTTGGCATTTCCTCCCTGCTGGTTCCCACCGCCTCTCCTCCTCCTCGCCGGGAACTTGTCGGCGCAAGTCGACGAGCCCCAGGCCCTGGGCCTCCTGCTCGGTGCCGTTTCTCCTCGCACCGGGCTCCCAGAGCCGCTCCTTCCCCAGCCACGCTGAGCTCAGTGGCAGCTCTGCTCTGCTCTCCTGCCCATCCATGACCTCACCTCTGCAGGCACTCCCACTGCAGCTGGGCGCATCGCCGCCGCTCCGAAAGCCCTTCTGCCTCACCGGTCCCCGGAGCATCCCCCGCTCGCTAAGCTCCTCAGCCCAGATCTGCTCTCAGCTCCTCCTCCTCAGATGACTCTTCCCTTCCCATCCCTCAAGTCGGTACCTGCTCCCTTTGTCTGTCGTTACCCGGCTTCCCTATTAAAATCGAGCTCTCTGCCTCCGAAGTAACATCAGCACGCTGTAATGCCCGTCTCTGAATAATGAACTCCAGGTACTGCAGCAACGAGCCCCGTGGAGACAGCTGCAGAACACGTAACGCGGCAGCTCGGTGAAAACGAGCACCCTCTCCCAGAGCTGCGGATCTCATCCGCGAGGCTCCAAGCTGCCCTTGAGGCTGCACGGCAACTCCTCTTCCCTCTTTACTGCTGCTGCTACTCCCTGCTCCCACTTCCAGGTCATTAACTCTCTTCCCCACCCAGCTGCCTCTCCCAGTCTTTCTGGCCAGGAGGAGTAACTCTTTCCCATCCTCTCACCCAACGCCGCCTCGGTCTCTGACATTATTTCTTCATCTTCCCCTCCCTAAATAGCCACAGAAATTCCCTCCATTCATGCCTTCGTCATGTTCCAGAGGGAACGAACCACGCAAACCTTTTATTTCCCACTCCCGCGTTTTCCTCCATAGCCCCCGTCTCTGCCAGAGCAAACCGCCCCTCCAAAGGCGGGGGCTGGCCAAGCTACGCTGGCTCATCGCCTCGGAGAGCTTCACCGAGGAGGGCATCTAAAAGAGCACTGCACTACCCTCGTAGGGAACTCAGACACTTCCGTGCCTGCTTTTGAGCACATCTGTCCTTCCAGATCAGCTCCACTGAAGGCTCCTTCGCTGCAGGGAACAAAACAGTTTGCTTACAGGTTTCCTGCCCCCTTCGTCCCCCTCCGCAAAGACCCCCCCCGGAGGTCCTAGACTGCTGCACTTGCTCGGATCTGCGAAACCAGAGCTGCTCCTCGCAGAGCTTTACTTTTTTTCCACCAGCCGGACAACTTGCCTGCAAAACAAGTCACAGCTTTCTGGATAAATTAGGGCTGCGAGCCCTTCCCTGCTCCTTGGAGCGCAGCGTGAGGGAGGAAAGCAGACACTGGAGGAGGACCGCCCAAATACTGTTCTGCTCCGAGCCCATCAGACATCTCTTGAGACCCGAGGAAAGATGACAATTCCCTTTGGTGCACACAGCTTTCACCTTCAGAAAAGCAACCAGACAACCGTAACTCCACGGAAGAATTCAGAGGGTACAAGACTCCCACAATGGCAGCAGAGGCATCGACCCCACCACGCGATACTGCTCCGGGCGTTTCACGAGGAAAAAACCCCTTCTGCTTCCAACAGGAGGAAGGAGCCTCCATCCCAGCACACGTATCAAATTCCTTACAGTCCCCCAACGTGAAAGTCAAAATACCTTTCTGTGCCTCCTGAAGAGCAGGAAAATTGCATTCAAACTGGTATACATTTCTTCTGATCAAGCAAAGAGCTCTCTTCCATTCTGCAGCAAGGCAGTGTGGAGGCAGGAAAGCACCGAGAGAGAACGACTTCACTGCAAACTCAACAGGGAAATGGAGACGAGACCTGTGGCAGTGGCACATTGCAGAGGTGTCTCCTTTCTGCTCTCTGTTCCTGTGATCAAAGGAGACCCAGCTTTCCATCTTAAAGAAGGGCTGGATTTTGTTTGGGGTATGAGGAAGTGGCTGGGTATGTTTTGTGGGAGGGAAGGTTAGACACAACACCTCCAAGTTTCTCCTGCGCCTAGGAACAACCAGACATTATGTGCCATTTCAGGTCACAGAAGGGAGCTCGTAGCCTGCGCTATTCTCCCTTTCTGACTGCAGCGCTCATTACCAGGAAAGCAACGCCAAAGCTGGAGTTCCATCACTGCCTCAGAAGTCAGCAGCCAGCTCTCCAGCAGGCTGTTTGCACCTCTGTGCACAAAATACAACGGGCAGAGGCCAAGGTGAGGATGGGATATAGAAAAAGGATCTACAAAACTGCTGCCTGCTCCAAGGCAAACACACACAGCTGATTCCCTGCTGGCTACACGGCAGGTTGGCCATGAGCAGGGCTTGAACCTTGAAGTGGAGCGGCTGTAGCAGGTCTGCAACACAGCTCTGTGCTTTGGAAGAGACTCTAAAACAACCGTATTTTGACCGTGATGTTCCCACTGAACTACAGATTTCCTCCTAGTCTTCGTTAGCCTTACATCTCCTACCTGAGATCCTCCAGATCCTAAGTGCAACGTGCTCCAGATAAGACCTGAGCACACAGGCTTCTATGGACGGAGAAGCGGCACAACTTGTTCGCCAAACTGCAGTATTAAAATAAATAAAATACCCACATACACACACGCATCCTTCCCTGAACATGTGTACAATGCTCTTCCCAGCCAAGTCTCAAAATCTGCAGTCACACTGTTTGAGTGCTGCTCAGACTCAAGTCTACCAGAAAAGCTGCAGTTTACCCAAGTTTTTGCTAGTCCTAGCCCCGCTTATCATCTTATCACGTCCTGTTGAGGCCATCCTAATACATCCAGCCTGGCAACATCCAAACTTAGAGCGAAAGAGGCTCTGCATAGCTGGGAATAGACTGCGCCTTTTTGTGAGTAATGCTGCATTCAGCAATGAGGCTGTAATACGAAAGAGAATTATTTCGTCTCTAGCACTTCACCCCTATTCTTTGAGGTGTCCTAGCAATTATTTCGTAGTCTCACTCCCCCAGAAAATGCCTCAGAAGAACAAGTTCTTTTTCTACAGCTCCTCACTACTCTCCCACTCTGACACAAGGTGACGACAGGGTTTATTGCGCTTCGCTTTGACAGGAGCAAGGAAGCTGCTCCAGTCTGTCAGCCTTCCTCCTCCTTGAGAGCTGTGGCTCCTCTCCCTCCGCAGCCAACTTGACCACGCTCCGCGAGCAGCGCTCGCCATCAGCTTTGTGCCAACTCTCTTCTCGCAGGGCTGCGGGGTACGAGACTCATCCTGTCCCCTCCTCAGCTACCGTCACTCCCTTTGGGCCAAATTTCACAGGGAATTAACTTCACCTAAACTTTAGTCTTTGGCGGCTCCTGATCTGGTTTTGTAAGACGTCGAGGAGGTGGGCTAGCTGGCAGGGCAGCTGGAGACGCCCCCAACCGAGAGACGCCGCTCTCCCTCGAGGATGCGCAGGGGCGCAGCGGTGGAAGCCTGTCGGAAGCCTTACCTCCTCCGAATTCTCTGCCCCGCCATCCTTCCCGCTGCCGCCGCCGGCCTTCGGGGCGCTTTTGGCTGACTTCGGAGACTCCTGGAGGGGCGACAAGAAATGGGGGGGGGGGGGGGGGGGGGGTCAGATTTCACCTTGTGCTCCCCTCCCAGGACCCCCCCACCCGCTGGGGGGGCTGGATAAAGGGGGTGGGGGGGAGGGGGCACCGACATCCCCCCCCCCCCCCCCCCCCCACGCTCGCCCCCGCCCCCGCGCGCCCCCGCCGCCCTCCTGCACCAGCCGCCCCGCCCGCCGCGCGCGCGCCCCCGCCCCCTGCCGGCCGCAGCCCCGCGTGCGCGCGCCCCCGCCCAACGGCCGCGCTGAGAGGGGAAAGAGGGCCGCGGCGGGGAAGGGGGAGGAAGGGGCTGAGGGGAACGGGAGGGTCCCCGCCGGCGGGGCGGGGCGGGGCGGGGTGTGGGGGGGGTGTGGGGGGGGGGTGCGGGGAGCCCCCGCCGCCCGTCCCGGCCGCACCTTCTCCTTCTTGAGCTTGTAGGGCATGGTGAGCGCCGGGCCCCTGCCGCTCCGCTCCCGCCGCCGCCGCCGCCTGCGCCCGGGCCCGGCCGCGGCTCCCCGTTCCCATTGGGCCAGCGGCGGGAGCCTGCCTAGCAACTGCTTGCGCCGCCGCCGCGCCGCCGCAGCGCGCGGGGATTTTGTGATTGGTGGACGAGGGGATGGCGGGGGGGGGGGGAGGGGGGAGGGGGTGGGGCTACGGGGGGTGGTGCTGAGGGGAGGCGGGGGGGAGCGGGGCGCTGAGGAGGGGGTGCCCCCTGAGCGGAGCCCCGCGGCCGTGAGGCGCCGCTGTCCGGACTCGCCCCCAGGTCTCAGTGTGCTGTCTGTGATCGGCCCCGTTGCTCCCCTCAAGGCGCAGAAGACCCAAATCTCGGGCTTAAGCACGGGAGCTGCTGCTTCATCCTCCTCTCCTCGGGAGGTGGCCGGCTGCCACAGCTTCCTCCTCAGCTTTTCACCTCAGGGCAGCACGCTGTCCCAGGGCATCGCAGAAACTCAGTTAGACGTCAGCTCTTTGGTCAAAACCGTTTCCCTTTGGTGTATCAACCTACCAGATTGAGCCAATGTTGCCTGAGGGCGGACTGGGCTTTAGCTGTCCTCTCCTCTGTGCGATCTTCTTAGGGCACGACAAGGGCAGGGCAAGGCTTGTGAGACCCCACTTGGAGCACTGCGTTCAGCTCTGGGGCCCTCAACACAAGGATTTAGAGCTTAGTGATATGGTTTAGTGGAGGACTTCTTAGTGTAGGTCAGAGGTTGGACTCGGTGATCTTGGGGGTCTCTTCCAACCTGGATGATTCTGTGATTCTGTGAAGGACAAGGACCTGTTGGAGCATGTCCAGAGGAGGGCTGTGAGGATGACCAGAGAGCTGGAGCACCTCTCCTATGAAGAAAGGCTGAGGGAGCTGAGGTTGCCCAGCCTGAAGAAGAGAAGGTTCTGGAGAGACCTTACAGTGGCCTTCCAGTATCTAAAGGGGTCCTACAAAAAAGCTAGAGAGGAAGTCTACTGGGGAATGTAGTGACAGGACAATGGGGAACGACTTTAAACTAAAAGAGGGTAGACTTAGATATTAGGAATAAATTCTTCACTATGAGGGTGGTGAGGCACTGGAACAGGTTGACCAGAAAAGTTGAGTTCCCCATTCCTGGAAGTGTTCAAGGTCAGGTCAGATGCGATTTCGGGCTACCTGGTCTAGTAGAAGGTGTCCCTGCTTGGTCAGCCTCCAGCACATGCTGGTGCCTGGGCTCGTTCCTCCCCTGGGGCAGGACTTTGCACTTCCATTTGGTGAGCTTCAGGGGGCTTCTCTCTGCCCATGTCACAAGCTTGCCCTGTTGCCTCTGAATGGCAGCACAACCCCCTGGTGTATCAGCCTCTCCTCCCAGTTTTCTAGCATCTGCTGACCTGCTGAGGTGGCACTCTGACCCATCATCCAGTTCATTTACAAAGAGGCGAAACAGTATTGGCCTCAGGATCAACCCTGGAGCTACACCACTATCAGCTGGCTCCAGGTGGGCCTTGTGCACCTAAGCACAACCTTCTGAGCCTGGCCATTAAGCCACTTTTCAGACCACCCCACCGTCTACTCATATAGCCCACACTTCATTAGTTTGTCTGTGATGCTCTCACTGGAGTGTTGAAAGCCCTTCTCAGGTCAAGAGAAGCAACATACATTGCTCTCCCCTCACCCACCAAACCAGTCGTCTCATTGTAGAAGGCCACCAGGTTGCCTTAGCATTATTTCTCCCTCATAAATCCATGACAACTACTCCTGATCATCTTCTTGCCTTCCATGCATCTCAAACGCTTTCCAGCATTACTCGCTCCTTCACCTTCCCAGGGATCAGGAAAAGGCTGACCAGTCGGTAGTTCCCTGGATCCTCCTTTTTTCCCTTCTTGAAGGGGGCAGTGAGATGAGCTTTCTTCCAGTCCTCAGGAACTTCTCTTCATCACCATGATCTTACACAGAGCATTGAGAGTGGTTTTGTAAGGGCATCAGCCAGCTCCCTCAGCACTCACGTGTGTGCGCCACCACGTCCTGTGGACTTGTCTCTGTCCACTTTGTTTCAATGTTCCTCGGCCTGATGCTCTTCTCCCAGCGATGACTCTTCCTTACTCCAGACATTCCCTCCAGCCTCAGGGGCCTGCTATCCCTGAAGCCAGCGAAGGTCAGAAAGATTCCTTGCGGCTGCTGACCTGGTGCAAAGCGTTCCCTTGCAGCCTACCTCAGTGCCACGTGGGACTACAGCCATCTACAGGCGACTGCTGCACAGAGCAGCCCACTTGTTTCCAGGATGATGCTGCATTGCCCACAAGCTCCCCGACCCGTGGGTGACAGGCCTTGTCTCTCCCCATCCCCACACAGAGCAACCCTCACTTGCTGGGGGAGGCAGCCAGGTGGCAGGGCTGGCAGGCTTCAGCACTACGTGGACTCGTCTTCCTGGAGATAAATTTGGCATATCTGTAGCATCTGGAAGAGGTTCACTGAAAACCGAGGTGAGGAACAAGGCGTATGAATGACACACCTGCACCTTGTGATGGTCCACCGGTCAGCTAATCCCTCACAGCAGAGCAGCACATCATGACTTGCTCCAGTGGAGCCCACAAACAGCTTAGCTAGTCCTCAGCAGCCTCTCGCAGGATGTGTATTTTGATCTGCGTGGTTTCAGTGCCACATATCCTCCGTTACTGAAGCAATGAGACTGATGGCTTGCAGCAACACCAGGAGACATCTGTCCTGTCTTAGAAGGGGCCAAGCCACTTTTACAGCCACTGACATTTGGGCACTTCCAAAATTCATATTGCAGGGTGTGAGACATTTGCAGAAGCAGACAGATATGTTGTTGCAGAGCAAGATACATTTTTTTGCTGTAGTAAGAGAGTAGGGTCAACAAAGTTGAGATTTTTTTCAAAGTTGTGTTTTGAGGTGCTTGCTGACTGTTGGCTGGTGCAAGAGGTAAAAAAACTCCAGCTCACTTTAGCTAAGCCTGTGGTATGGATAACTCTGGCTTCAAGCAGATGAACATTTTGTCTGCAGCCTGCTTTGTGTGAGTACGTGAGCTTGTTACTGGGAAACCCGTAGTGCGTCCTTGGCCCTACTCTATGTCCTTGAGCATGTCCCTTCACTAGGTGACAGACAGGTGTCTGCTTCAAAGGTCCCACTTTGTGGCACTGAATTTCTCAGAACCACAGACTTACTCCAGAACACAGGGGTTCTGGAGTGCCAGCACTTCTGGGAGATGGGAAATAGCTCTTTGAACTTAAGCATGGATATTTACAGGCTGTCGGTGTAATTCCAGCTGTGCAAGCTCGGCGCTGCGCAGCAGCCACAGGCACAGGGCACACTCTCAGATGGGACGTGATGCATCAGTGGGGAGTAAAATGAGGCACAGGGGTGTGCCAGAGGTGCTTCAGCAGGAGCACTGGCACTGGCAGGCAAGGTGGTCAGCAAGGAGAAAACTGTGGAGAGAATTCTTTTGGACATCTTCAAACACACAGATTGAAATATTACCCAAGCAGGCAGGTAAGTAGAAATGATTCCCAGATGGTTTACTTCTTAACTTACAACTTCCCAGGCCTAGCTTGGAGTGGGACAAAGGAAATGCTGAGTTCTCCTGTGCTTCGCCAGGAACCCAGCTGATGAGACTGAGCTTGGCTGTTCCAGGCTGTAGTTCTGTCACCTGGCCAGCAGACTGCCTGCGAGAGCTGGACTGAGATGCGTTTGTGTTTTCCTCTGTCATCTGGATTCTGCAGAACTGTCCCGTGCCCTTGGAAATGCATACTGCACTGCAGAGGAAGGAGCTAAATGTGACCTAGGATCAGCCTATGGCTTTATCAAAGTACCCTGAATGCCTTTTGCGTCTGGAACAAATAACAATACATCTGGGTAGAAGATTCCCATCAATCTTCTCTATTGAAGAAAGCTAAACACGGGGTCAATGTTTTCAAACTCACCAGTTAAACAAACCTAGCTAGACACACGTGGAAAATTTCCTTGAGTCTATTATATACAGCAATGCCTTCCCCATTATGACAAAGACAAAACACCCAGCAAAGTCACGCTTACAAGTTTGGCAGCGAGGCTGTAAGCAGAGATGACATTGAACTGTATAAATGGTATTTATTCAGCCATACCTGGGGAAAAATATTTTTCCAGAGGTCAGCTGAGCTTTGCATGTGCCTCGACAGAATTCCCTGATGCCTGCTGGCAGCCCAGCAATTCCTGAAGTGCTGCAAATGCTCCAGTGATGGAGGTAGTATGTGTGGGGTTGCTTCCAGGCACTTGCAGTGGGAGCCAGCTGTGGTGCTGCAAAGCCCTCACGCTGCCCATCAAGCACGAACGTGCGCAAACAACTTAAGCTAAAGCATTTCTGTCTTGATTGATGCTTAAGAAAAGAGCGTAATTTACTTGTAGCATCAGGTTGTCCTCCTTGTCCTCCCAGAGAGGAGCAGCTTGAGGAACAGAAAGCTGTGGGTGTCTGTCCTCCTAGCAGGTCTCTGTAGATTTTCAGAGGTACTGCTGCCTTTCTTGGCAGTGTAGTCTCCTTGTGCTCTGCTTTAAGTCTCTTCTCATTGGCTTTTGCCCCCTTTCAAGCACCTCATCCTCAGCTGTGGCTTTGTCCTTGCCTTTTCTGTTTGCTCTGCTGCTTTGAATAGCCTTGTGCTTTCCAGAGACTTATCCCCCAGTAGTCTTCTCACCAGAATTTTCTCCTGGCTTTTTTTGTGTTCCTTCAGTGTCTTCTTCTCTGGGTTTTGTCCTTTGTGGAGACCTTTAAGAGCTTCATCCACAGCCAAACATATCTATCATCCCTTCTCTTGCTAATATTACTTATGATCTGTGCTCAGTTGCTGTCCTTTGCTTTCCATCTTCAGGTGCAGCTGCCTGGGGAAAATACAGGGTAGGAAGGAGACTGGCATAGCTGCAGTCCAGCAGGCTGTGTCCTTGCCCTATGGCCTGTATCCACACCTCTTCCAGATCATTCCAGACACGCAGAAACTATACGGAAGGTGTCCTTGCCCACAGGGATAGTTTCTACTAGAGCTCTACTATAATCTTCGTTTGTGCCCTGAGCTAAGAAATATCAAATTCTTTCTCAACTTTTTCTCTGACTGGATTTTCCTGTTCTTCCTGTACATATTCTCTTTGTAGAACCACACGGAGTTACTGGCTGCTAAGAAATCCTGTGGCAGCACATTCCCCAGGCTGTTTTGCATTGTTCAGATGAAGTATTTGGTGACCGCAGACAGTAAAATTTCACCCTAGCTTGCCTGTAACAGCAGCAGAAGTATGGTTTGTAGGTGACCCTTGCATTGACCACTCCCATCAAGTCCACAGGTTGGGATTAAGAATGGATGCTGTGCATTGATTTCTGTGAGTGGGCAAATTTATGATGCCACATTCATCTCTTACAATAGGTAAGAAGGATAAGTACTGATCCCAAATGGGAGAACCTCTCTCATATTCTATAAATTATGTACTAGCAGTACAGCAGACATTACACTTTAAAAAAACAAAAAACAAAACAAAACAAAACAAAAGATG
The DNA here is from genome assembly GCF_013377495.2 of Cygnus atratus. NCBI lineage: Eukaryota > Metazoa > Chordata > Aves > Anseriformes > Anatidae > Cygnus > Cygnus atratus. The sequence continues at coordinate 107,815,571 of NC_066364.1, read as the reverse complement.
ACGTGGTGATTCCTAAATCTTAACAATCTGATATGATGGGAGAGACCAAACAAATGCCTGTTTATACTTGTACCTAGTTAAGGAAGCCTTCAGAAATGCTGAGAATGGCTTAAGGTCACTACAAGAAAATATTTGCTTACCTTCTTTCTAGCACAGAGAGAATGCCAGTCGTTATTAGGACCCATGCCATAAATATAGACTTTCAAGTAATCTTCCTTACTTGACCTTCCTGGTAATAAATTTTCTCAGACATTCCAGAGGATTTATGACACCTGAGACCATCCTCCTCATACCAAAACCTGTCAGGCAGCTTGCAGCTCTGTCTTCACAGGACTGCCCTGTCACTCCCAAGGAGCCCGATACAGCTTTTGAAGTGCCGGCTTGAGGAATGATTGCCACTCACGACTTGCTGTCACCACATGTCCGAACACATGGCTAACAATCCCAATTGCAGCTGCGAGCCTTCCCAACGAGATGCAGGGAATAAGGCAAAAGCTGAGGGAAAAAAAGGACACTCTCCTTTGCTGTTCAAAGCATGCACAAGAATCACTGATATTTCCAAAAGCCTGCCTGAAAGTTTTAGAAATTATGCTTTGGCTGAGAGAAAATCCCTAAAAGGTCACAAATGTTAGGAGAAACTTCCAGGGTCTTAACAAAGCAGACATCAGCATATTAGAGAGCAATTTCTGGTAGCTATCCATACTGCTAAGATAGCTGAGGCTTGTATTTTAGCAACAGCTTCCTCCTTTTTGGTCCTGATTTTGCTCCTGGGATTATAATGCCGTATTTACCTGGAATCTCCAGGTATGTTCCAGGTATGGGATCAGTTTGCAGCAATACAGAAGAAATGGATGTATGATAGCTGAGGTCTGAAGAGGTCTGTTTTCTGGGAATTTTTCCACTTTTTCACTTTACGAGAACATACAAGGTACCTCGATGGACCAGCTTGGCATTCAGGACGCAGCAGCGGCAGTAGGAAATGGGGTATGTAAGCATGTCAGTTTTCTGCAGCGCATTGCTAGAATACGGATATTTTAGTCACTAGCTATTGCTGGTACCGGAACGGACGTTTTATTTGTTCCCTTTTTGGCCGGTAATCATTGCAGTGGAAAATTGCCATGTGCGTAGGGGAGCTCTGTGGCAACATAGCCTCGCCTTTGCATGTCTGTGGAGATGAAGAGATCAACACATAAAGATGTTTTCTCATATGCTACTGTAAGCTTCCCAGAGGGCTAGAGGGAACATATGAGGGGGGCAATTGTATCTTAAACGTTGCTAAGGCTGATTTATGTTTCAGAGGACACTTGACCATGCTGCCGCCTGGAACCGAGCCCACCCGGGGCCTCGCCTCAGGCCGCCAACAAAATGGCGGCGGGCGCGCAGTGCCCGCAGTAAAGATGGCGGCGCGGAGAGGGGGCGGCGGCCATCCGCGGTGCGGGCGAGCGGCGCCTTTGTCCTCGGCCCGGCTCCGGAGGCGGAGATTAACGGGGGCGGAGCTGGGGCAAACACGGCGCTGAGAGAGCGGCGGCGGCTGCTCGGGGGGAGCCGTTGCTGCCGTCTCCGCCGTCCCGGACCACCATCACCGCCGCCCCCCTCCTCCCCGGCATGAGGAAACGCAACGAGTCGGTCACGGTGGAGCATGAGCGCGCCGCCGCCGCGCCCGCGCCGCTCGACAAAGGCTGCAGCCTGAGGCACAGCCTCCGCCTGCCCGCCGCCGCCGACACGGGCATGAAGCGACCGCTCGGCAGGTGAGCACCGGGGCGAGCGGCACCGGCACCGAGCGCCGTGCCTCCCCCGGGGGTGCCCTGACCGGGCGCCGGGCGCTGCCCTGCCGCGGTGCCCCGGGATGGGGCCGGCCCTGAGGGGAGCCCCGGGGGGGTGTGTGGTGTTCGGGGGTCTCGGGGTGTCGTTAATTTGAGAATTAATTAGAGATCTGGCCGCTGAGGGCCGGGAGGGGCTGGGGTTGGTACCTGCACACGGCCCGGTAGAGTCCCTTGGGCACGGAGTCCTGTCAGGCAGGGAGGTGTGTGGGCTTTGCTTTTTTTTTTGTAAAAAAAAAACAAAACAACAACAACAAAAAAAAACAGCGAGTGGGATTTAGGTGAGGGTAGAGGAAGCTTATCTACGTGGCTGCACAAGTAAAGTGTCTAGCTGCGTTAGTGTTTTTAACATTTTGCAGATATTTACGCTGTTGTGCTAGGAGAACGCTTGTGCCCCTCGGTACAAACAAAAATCTGTCACAAGAGAAGATGCTTCTAAGCTGGAGCCGCCTTCATGCAACATTTCAGGGGGATGTGAAGACTCACTGATGCTTTCGAAGGGTAGGGAGGAAAAAGACGCAACCCTTGAGGCACCTCGGCGCCAGCACAGTGCTTTTCCTTCGGTTGCGTTTTTCCTAAGTGTGAAGAATATTTAATGATCGCGGTAGCTGTGTGGTTTGGGTGGCTGATGCCAAATTGCTGTGCTTCAGGAATACAGCAGCCTATAAACATCCAAAAGCAGTCGACAGATTTCTAGAAAATGAGTTCACGTGGCTGCTCCTCTGGTAAATTTTCAGACACTCTTTCTGTTCTCTTAGACAAAATTTAACATTTGAAGATAACATTTTCCTGCTGATGATGTAGATTTTTGTCGTGTTCAATGACAGAGCCCTTAAAGAGTTGTTATTAATCTTGATGGGTAATAGCTATTTGTTTTTATGCCCTGGGGGTAAACCTTTGGGAGCGCTCTGTTCGTGTTATGACGAGCTTTTGGTAATTGAAAATGGCGCTGGGTTGATCTCTCCGTTTTAATGACTGTGCAATAGATCAGACTCTGTCAGTGCTCTGCTTTTATAATAACTTTAAAAACTCAGCATATTTATTCTGTTTGTTGAAGTGGATAACTTCTAGGACTAGTGGTAATCAAGTGATGGCTTGATCGCTTCTTCAACATCGCAAATAGCGTCGAAGTACTTCTTACTGAAGCAGAAGCGCTACGTCGGTGGCGGGCTCTGAACAGGTCCTGAGCGTGCAGGGCAGGCTGTTGGCATGGTCTGGCAGGCAGGTACTTGGTGGAAGCGGTCACCAGGCACAGCACAGCCATTAGAAATGCAGCATTGGGAAGGCCAAACTAAAAGCAGGGAAAATATGCTCCTTGTGGAAAGTTTTCTTGCATTTATTTCTCCTTCAGCGCTTTTAAAAATGGTCAGCAGGCAAGTTGTCCTTACTTTTCTCTGTGTTGAGCCTTTGAAGCCTGTTTCAGAAATCCTTGAAGTCCTGTATGCGTTTTGAACCTCTTTTTGTTTGTTTGTTTAGTCCTGTATTCCTTATACAGCAGTGTTTATCAAACTCTTGGTGTTGTAGGAAAGCCTTATCTGTTTGGAGCACGCTTTCCCTCTTCCACATTTAAATAAATAAAAAATAAATAAAATCTCAGCGACCATGCTGTGCAGTGTTGCAAAAATGGTGTTTGTTTGCAACCGAGTAAGAGCGCAAAGTGGAACAATCACTTGCTTATATACTTCTGTTACTTTTTTCTGCTCTCCTGGTATTTTGTCCTTCTTACTGACTTTCAATGGACCTCCTTTGACTGCTTCATCCCGTGAGCCTTCAGATGGTGTTTTGCAGGCAAGACGTCTGGGTCTGCTAATACCCTCTGGTTATGTTTTCTGCAGGATAGCAAATACACCGCTGAAGTATGAACCTGAGCCTGCAGGAACAGGAGGTCTAGGCAGAAGAGGGTATGATGCCCAGAGATTAACGGTGTTGTCCAGGACAACCACCCTGAGTCAGGTCATACGGCTGCCTAGCCCCCTGTCTCACCTTTGGCAGCAGGTAGCAGTGGGTGTTTCAGGTAGAGCACAAGAGGAGGGTACATATACAACAGACCTCCCTTGGGGGTGGTATTCTGACAGTCATCAGTTATGTAGCCAACAAATTGCAGTATGATCACCTGGATCCTCCTGTTTTAGTATGCAAAGTTGCGCTGTTATTGCAGTGTTCATTATACCACTGGATATAAAATGAATATTTGATTGCGTTGCTGTTTTTCAGCATGCTTCTTCGGTTTTACTTCCCAGCTCACGGAAGCTGGAAAGAGGTGAAAACTGGCTGAGGCGAGGTTGCTGGGATGGCGGAGGTGATGTGGTATAGGGAGCTGGGGATTAGTACTGCAGCAAGCTATTCCTAGCAACATACTTGTTGTTGAGATGATTAAAATCAGCACTTCTTGTGGCTGTGGGTTCTGTGTTCAGGGGAACTGGGGCTGCCTGCATTTCATACAGCTGTTAGGTAGGTCTCTCTGGATGTGGCTTTTCATCTCGTCTTTGAAAATGACATGAACCACTGTTTAGAAAAGCAAACCAACCCCCCAGTAGCCTGAGGTGTCCGTGGCAGATCCTGTGGCTGTGGAGCGTGGAGGGCTACGGGGGCAGCAGCATCAGGGTTTGTAATTGCAGTGGTGACCAGGGCATGTGCACTTCCCCAGCAGGGCTTTCTGTTTGTGTCCAGTGCCTCAGCAGAGGCTAAATAGCACTGTAACAGCAAATGTAAGCACTACTTATTCTTTCAACAGTATTTTTTATTTTTCACTAGCACCGTATTTGTCCCTCTGTTTTGGTTCAGACATATCATCACGCTGTGCTCATTCATCCGAGAGCTGAAATTCATTCTGAAGAGGTGGCCGTGCATTTGAACTACTGTTACAAAGAGCGTGTGTGCGCGTGTGCATATAATGGAGATGGGTATCTGATAAATGAGATTTATGTGGTTTAGGTGAGTGCATGCTGGAGTTAATGTGGCTTTTCTTAAGTGGTTTACAAACGGAAAGGAACAAATACAGGTGTTTCTGTTATTCTTCCAAACATAGTGGTAAATACGATATAATGACTATCTAAGAGCGGTAGCTGCTTCAACAGTCAGTGAACAGTTAGTTTTTTAAAGAAACTGACACATTTTGTCTGAAACTATTAAAGGCAATATTCCGGTGCTAAAGAAACAGCATGTGGTACCTGGATTCCCTGGTATGTATGTTTTGTGTGGGTAGCCATTCCTGTAGTATTGGTGTTATGATGCGTTTTCCACCTGGCGGTTTAAAGTACCCACTAGCTGGTTATTAAGGTAGCGCTGTGTTTTGGGGATAGCAATCACAGCGGGTTCGTGTTTGAAGGGTGGTTGTAAGGCCGCTGCTGTAACCCGTTTTTGTGATCGGTGGCCGTGATGTTCTGAGGAAATGCGTTTGAATAGCCTTAGGTATAGAAAGCCTTTATGCGAGAGCAAGGAGAATAAAGAAAGCCAGGCAAGCTTTTAATAATGACTTTGGTATCAAAGCAAATTCTCCTATCTCATTTCTGCTGAACCCTGATCCTGGAGGCAAACAGTCATATGAATATTACCCTTCCCTCCCATGCCTTAGTCCTTATTTGTACCTCATTAGTCCCAGTCGATAGTCAGACTATAGACCTGAAGTTTTTAATTGTCATTCCATAGTCTCCTACGCTGCTAATGATAAAACCTAGTTCTGTCTCTTTCTGTGCTGTGAAGCAGTGATAAGCTGCAAACCCCATATGTGTAAGCTCTGTACCTTGATATTTTTGTCTTGCTGCTGCATCTCTGGAGAAGCCTGCTGTCCTGTAGCCTGTCTCTTCACTTATCTCGGCTGTCTTCACCCTTATTGGCCCCTATTCCTGGCTCAAGTCCCCGCAAGGTGTATTTTTGGCAGCCTTCCTCTGGCCGTCCAACCCATGGATCCCACAAGCTAGATCTCTTTTTGTCTGAACGTACGACAATTTGGTGTAATTTCAGTTTGACTGTAATCACCTGTGCTTGCCTCGTGCACAGTTTTCTCAGCCTTTCTCTGGAAAGGGAGAAGTCTTACAGTACTTTTTGTGTTTTGTTTTTTTTCTTTTAATACAGTAAAATGATGAAGACTGCGAGGCTGAAGGCTGCTGCTGCAGTCTGGTGCCGTTCCCTCTGATACGGCTGAATTTTTACTGTATGTTCCTTAAGAATCTTTTTCCCATTAAGTTTTGTGCCATCTTTTCCCTTCAGTTGCTGTCTTAAGGTCAAACCTTGCTAGCGTTCTTCAAGGAGAAGAGGTGCTGCTTGTATGGGGAAGTCTCAGCGGTCACGTAACCTTTTCACCAATTCCACCTTCCTGCTGAGTAGTCTCTGCTTTTGCAGTTGTTCTTGGGCAAAGTTCACAAAGGAGCTATAAAATGGTTTCCAGTTTCTTGCCCGTGCCTTCTTTCACAGTGAGTACAGGTTGAGCCACGGTTCCTCATCTGGGTGTACAAACAACTTGCTGTGTGGTTTTCTGTTTATTTATCTGTTTTTGCTACAATCCTCTTTGAAGAGGATACACAGTAATGTTTTGCTAGGATCTGTCAAAACTGGGATTGTGTAATTACTGCCACACGTCTGGCTGGCTGTCCCATGAATGGCAACTCAGCGGCTGGGTCCAAAGGCAGGCGTCGTTGTCGGCCACGTGGACAGCTTATGACTGCGAGTGCCTCTGAGCTGCTTGCAGGTTAACCAGTTTTGGGGATTGCACCTCTTAAATTTCTCTTTCCTTATGCTCATCTCCCTCTTTTCTTCAAAGATGTGTAATTCATACAGCTGAAATAGCAAGACTCCCTGCAATGTGGAAGAGTTATTAGGTGTATTTTGTTAGTGTTCTTTTTTTTTTCTTGTCTTACTGATTTGTGAGGCCATCGTGTTGATACGTGCCTGACAGTTCTGTGCTTCAGTGTGTACCGTTGAAGCCTGTCTGTTTCCATCGTGTTCATCACTGAATTTGGTTTTTGTGTTAAATAGAAAACACAAAACTCTTTCAAGCATCTCTTGGGACTCGTAGCATTCTGCTGCAGATCTTTCTATATGATCTAAAATTTCTTTCCTCGGATCCAATCTTCCTGTGAGTCTCTGGATTTTCTGTAATAGAGCACAGCACTTTTCTGCTGCGTTTGCTTCATGCTATGTCATCCTACAGTCCCTGAGCGTTTTTCTCAAGTTCCCCACGTTTCTCTCAGAGAACTCTGCTTGAGCACGCTTGCCTCAGACTCTGCAGACCGTTTGCTTTCGGGTTATATCCGAGTTTTGTGTGGGTCTCCTCGAACTCAATTTCAGTGCAACACCATCCTTCTGACATCACTTGGGCCCCTGGGTTCAGTTGTTCTGCTTTGATAGCTTATGTCTGAATTATTAATTACTGCATTATTATTAATCACTGCTGCTTTGTAATTCTCATAAGTCTCTCTTCTGCTTAGGGGCTGTATAAATTGTAGAGCTCTGCTTGTTCCGGTATACCTAAATTTCCCAATTTAGGGGTGGTTCTGGGTAACTGCTGGTACCACAAGGACTTTCTAGTCACCCCCGGAGTGAAGATGTCTTTGTGGAGATCAGGATCTTCTCAGTGTTATCCCAAAGCTTTCCGTCCTTTCTTCTCAGCTGGCTGCTCTGGGTTCCTCTGGTCATACCAGTGACTATAACCAGGGGCTGTGTTGTCAGTTGGTGTGATGCTGTGCTGCGCAAGCTAAACTGAGCTTCAACATCAGCACAACTCCTCGGCATCCAGTATGTGCTTTTCCTTCTGGAAGTCCTTTTTGCCTCCGATATCCCCACATCTACATCCGGCCTGTTCTTACACAGAGAGGATCAATGGCCTACTTACGACCAGCTCATTTCAGAAGATGACTTGCTTTCATGCTATAAATGGCTTGGAGTTGCCTAGCCAGGAATCTAGTTCTCTGCAAATGCAGCCCCAGGTCATCACGGCGAGTCTGTAGGTTTTCTCCAGGATGTGCTAATATGGATTCCTTTTTGTTGAAAGCAACGTTGTGGGGTTTTAATGAAAATTAATGACGGTGGCATCATTTCCTCTGCAGGATCTGCTGCTGTGGCACAAGCAAGAGGCCTGGTACACCCAAGCAAGACTTCTGCGCTAATGAGGGTCCTGTCCTGCCTGTTGAGCCCAGTTTCCTTCTAAAGGCACCGTGCTACTGTGATGCTCCTTTAGGAGGCTACAGCTAATTTACCTTATCCTTGCAGGCCTGAAGGGTGGGTCATGTTATTTTGGCAACCGTATCAGGATGTGAAATTAATCAATGGGCTTCTACCACGGTTCCCTTAGAAATCCTTGGGTTTTGGAAACGCTGTGAGAAGCTGTGCTGTGAACGTCACGTTGTTGGTGTTGCAGTGGTGGATGACTTCTGACACCCAGGGCAAGGGAGTGCAAGCAAGGAAGGCTCACTAGGGCTGTAACGTGAGAGCACTATGTTAATGTGGCTGTGACTGAATCAGTACCGCAAGAAGATTAAGAGAGAGTACTTCTGGTGTTTTAAAAGGGTAACAGGAGACCGAGGAGACTTTAAAGTCATTAGCCTGACGTGGAGTCTGTGCAATTTTAATGGTAAGAGTTAATTTGTGATTCAGGGGAAGAAGATTTAGCAGCTAAATGCATATACTGATGAAAGTAGATTGGCCCTTTGGAAGGCAAGTGTAAACTGTGACAGGTTTGTCAAGATTATGGCCCAGCTGATGGAAGCACAGTTGGTAGAATGGTTTCTCCAAAGCGCTTGACTTTGTACCGCGGTTTATTTGTTTTATTTAAAGGGCTTGGATTGCTAACAGAGGGCATAGTAGCTATACTGGAAAGCAGCTCGGGCAGAGAGACAGCCGGGGATTGATCCCCGGGCTGAAGGGTGTGTAATTTGTGTATCAGCCGTAGCAGAGCAGAGATGGTTACTGCCGGTAAAACCGGGAGGATGAGGTAGCAAGCAGGGCAAGTCAGCAGCCCGGGGCAGCTGGCGAAATAGCCAAAAGTTCACCGGGAGCCAGGTGAGATGCATGGGAGAGCACCGAGCCCGCAGCCATGGGATGGGTGCCGGGCACGGCGTGGAGTCACGCTGCGTGGTCACCTCTGCCCGCGGGCACCAGCCCTGAAGGCTGCAGCCCACCTTGCTTCTCGCTGTCTCCCAGCAGTGTTGGTCAAACACTCAGCTTCAGAACTCCGCTGCTTTAATGATGGCAATTAAACTTGTGAGCAGAGCTTCCTATTTTTAGCCCGCGTTAAGTGCCGTGATCATTTAAACTATGATTATTGAAGGGAGCTAACAGGAAGGATGTCTGTGTTTACTTTTCGAATCAAACTGTTTGTTTAACCCAGATTTATTTTAACGTTATAACTCTTACTGAGTGCTAAAGCAATAAAAAAGATCGCTGGGCCAGAAATTTAACTTTTAAAAATAAACATTAGAAAATATTTGAGATGTCCCGCAGCTGCCCTCTCCTTGCTCAAAGCAATTATCGAATTGCAGAAGGAGAATTTTCGAAATCAAAAGAAAAGCGTGGGGGGAAAAAAACAGACATCAAAGTTTTCTTCTGAATCTAGCAAATATCTTAAATGAAACCTTCCAACGGAGGGCATGCGGGGTTGCATAGAGTAAGTAGTTCAGTGTCTACGGAGTTTATTTTAATAACAGAAAACCAAAACAAGCTTCCGCCGACAGTGGCCGATGTGCCTATTTGTGGTAAGTCACTGCCATGGCTGAACGTGTGCTGAATGGCTTTAGGCACGGATAACAGGGCAGCTATTGCTCTTTTAGCCTCGTGCAAGCCCGGAGGTGTTCCCTCATGTCACGACGGGTAAGAGGTGACTGTGTTCTTCGGGTACCTCTGCCTCATTTTTATTTAGTTTTTTTACTAGGAGCAGTGTGTGAATAGCGAGAACTGGTGTTCCTTTGCTGGTTGGCCGGCCAAAATGTGGGCTTTGCCTTTCGCTTGTCGTGTGGTGCTTGTCTGTCCCGCACGGCACGTAAGAAGGGCAGCCAAGATATTCCTTCCTGCAGCATCTGGATGGTAGTATTAAACTCAGGTTTGCAGCAGCTGAAAGTACAGCTTAATTCTTCTTGCAGAAGAGATTGCTGTTGAATGATACTCGAAATGACGTCGTGTGGAGTCTCATCTCTCATTGCTGGCAGTGGGCAGGATAAAGGACTTCATGTGGCGTAACTGGGGAAAAAAACCTGCTTGGAAGAAAACTTCTTTTGAGTGGGGTTTAAGCAAGCTGAGAGCAGAGAACAGCAAATATATTTACCCCATCTAGAGGCTGATTTGCCTTCCCCTTGCGGTAAAGCTTCCCCTGGGGTGACTGCTCCAAGACAACGAAGCTTCTGCAGATGAGGGTGATGTAACCGGAGTTTCAGTCAGGGCTTCCAGCTCGCAGCATCCTTGCTTGGGGAGGAAAGCGTGTGCGAGGTGTTCAAGGTGCTCGAGTGCATTTCTAGACTGCCTTGGCATCCTCACGAAGGGAAGCCTGGCTCTGTTTTCTCCCCTACAGCAGTCCTATCTCTCTCTTTGCGATTGGTTTCAGAGCAGCTTTAGGAAGCAGGAGCAAAGCTGACAAGGTCGGTTTTGTGCTGCTGGATATAAAATCTGCAAATTGGCCACGGTCATTGGAAATACCCTGTTCTTTCCTTTGCAAACCCAGCAGAAACACGACGAATAAGCTTTTCTTTCAGGTTCTGATAGCTTTGTGCTGTCCCTGTCATAAAGCACTCTTTCCCCGTTCCTACCAGAGCAGGGAGCACATACACTTTAAGCTGTGCGGTGGATTGAGTTCTAGTGCTGCAAAACGTTCAGTTTGCGCTGGGTTTAAGTAGAAATATGCCAACGCCCGCTTTTCACCTTCCTTGGGTGTGTTTCCTGGCTTGGCTCTTCAGATCTCTGTAGTACTAGTGAAGGCTGTGGTGCTCGTTGTCAGCTTCAGTTTCCAAGCTTCGTCCTTGCGGAGTTTTTCCCTCCCCAAGGCGATACCTACAGCTGGAATCCTCGAACAAAGCGCAGATGAAAGCAGGAATGGATTCATCTCCCTGGCTGCATGCAAAATAACCTGCTGCTCAAGGTATGTCGGCGCCTGGCAGCAGCTCTCTCTGTTCCTGCACCCGTTCTTTAATCACGGCTGTCGCTTCACGGCCCTGCACTGTTCACCGAGCCTCCCTTTTTAAGCAGGTCACAATTTCAGAGGGCGCTGTGACTGCCAGCTAAATGTGACAGCGATCAGCTGATGGCCGGCATATGTAATGTTTTGGCATTGTTTAATGTTCCCGTTCGCTTGTGTGCCTCTAACAGGGAACTGTTGGCTCATTGTAATCAAAATGTTTCACTGGTGATGTGCTCTGCATCTAAAAGGTGGCTGTATCGCTGCTAATACAAAAGCGTTTTTTTCCCTGCAGGATTCCAAGGCAAATTGGTTTCTGATCTCTGCCAGCAAAGGCAGAGCTGCTTAAATGGACAAGCGTGAGGTGACCATCTTTGTGCATTTAGAAGGAAATTGTAGGCAAGTGAGAGTGCTGCCCGGATGCTTTAAAAGAGAGCCAGAGCCACCGAGCATGCCAGGAGTGGTAATTTCCAGGCTTGGCTGGCTGGCGGCCGTCTCCCAAAAACCGCTGTGGGAAAAGGTTTCATGTTCACAAGGCTGTGCAGCTTGGAAGCATGGACCTGTTCCTACATGTGTATCCATAGGAACTGCGTCTGAACCCGTGTTGTTGCTGCACACGTGGTGGTCTGGCAGATGTACAGGACGTGAACAGGTTTACGTGGGAGCAGGGGAACTGGCTTTTTCAGTTATGGCCCTCTGTTAACAGGCAAATGGCTCTCCGTTCAACTGCAGTTAGGAACTGGGGTGGAGTTTTGCAGGTCTAAATTGGTTTTACTCTCCACCCTTTGCTTTTGCACCCCAATATAGGAGAGTGTGAGAGGGAAATGAGCGGCACTGCTTCAGTAAGAATCCCTCTTGGCTGCTCTCAGGCTCCTGTTTTGCACTTCCAGTGCTGTTTAAGCCTTTTCTCGATTATCTTTTTTTTTTTTTCCCCTTCCATTTTCAGACAGCCTTGTGTTCCCCAGCTCACGGACTAGCCGAGGGTTGTGCCTTTAATATAAACCAGCTGTCGGCTGTGAAATGAGTGGAGAACTTAAGAATTCAGTAAACATTGCGGAGGGAGCGTGCTTGCACCACAGCAGTATTCTCAGTGCCAAGCTCGGCTAAAATCTCGCGTGGGTGACTTCAGCTTTGATAAGTGTCAGCAGCACTGCTGCGGAGCTCTGGAGGAAGCCTGTTCGGGGAATTTAAACGAAAAGATTTATCCTGGAAAGGCTGTGGTGCAAACAAAGCTGCTGTTGCACAAGATGCGTTGAGAGCAAGTCAACAAGCTCAAAACCCCAGTCCCCAGGCCAGCTTTTCTGTCCCAACAGTCGATTGTTCAATTGCCTAGGGTATAATTACTCATTGTTTGCTTCGTGCTTAAAATAACAGAAGCCTCTGCTCCTTTCCTCTTAAAACACAGCTTTCAGGTGAGTGCTGTCACGCACAATTAACGCGAATGCCTAATGCCCTTCCAGCTAAGTATTGAACAGTAGCGTGGCTGTTGTTCAGTGGGTCAGTGTGCACTTTAAATAAATCACTGCTCTGAGAGGAGAACGCAAGGCATGGGTGCTCAAGGGGGGGGGGGGGGAAGTGAGGTGTAGCTCCTGTGCCCCCATCCCATGGGGTGTGGAAGTGCCTGGGGAGCCTTTCCCCACCTGGCTTCATTTGCTCAGCTCTTTGTAGAAGTGTTTCAGTGCCCAAGGCCCGTACGTTGCCTGCGGGCAGCTCTGCTATTTCTGGGCCATGCCCTCGTGTACCTTTCCCTGCCTTTGTGGGCTTCCTTTTCTCACTGCTGCTCCCCGAGACCCTGCCTGACCCTCCGTGGCGTTTCATTGCTGTCAGCTGATGGGCAGCGCCTTCCCCTTCGCCTTACCTTCCCCGCTGCCACCTCAGTTCCCCTTCTTGCTGCAGCACGGTCTTGATTCCTGCAGTTCCTCCCCGAGGTCATTCCCTGTTCTGAAAGTTGAAGCTGGTTTTTGAGGTCTTGATATCGGGAGCTTGCCCCTTCCAAATAAAAACCCCATTCATTGAGGTGCTCTCCTTTATTTAGAGAGCCAGATGTTGACTGGCAAGATGATGTCCTTCTTGGGGATGGTTGCCTTAAGTTAGTGCCTTCTCACTTGCTCGTGGTCAGAAGGAGGTGCAGAAGCAGTCTGAGAGCCTGTGCTGTGAGAGGGGAGCTAGGCAATGAGGCGGTGGGCTGGAGGAATTTGTGAGCTTCAAGTTTCAAACCTCATCTGTGCTCAGATAGTTGGAGCAACGCTGCCTGAAGCCCTTACCCCAGCCCAAAGGAGACGTCCTGCGTGCAACAGCTTGCTTTGGGGCTAAAGTGGGTAGGAAAGCCTCAAGGAAGAGCTTGGGAGCAGACAGTTTGCTGTGGGAAGTGGGGAAAAAAACAGCACAGAGCCTGTCAAATGGACTTATCTGCTTTAATTGTGTTGTGGTTTTGTTGTTATTAAAAATATGGTAGAAATTCAGTAAGGTAACGCAAAGTCACTAGGCATTTGATTGCTGTCGTTAATGTAAAACAAGGGGTGGGATGCTGGAAGTGCTCGTGAGCATCTAGCCAAAATATGCTGCTTGTCAGCAAACACGACCACAATTTCTCTGGAGCTGTGCGTGCAGCTTTCACTCTGTGATGCTGCCACGAACAGAGAAATAAGCTGCTGCTTACGGCAGCTGTTTGCTGCCCTACAGAAATAGCAAAAAATAAAAAAAGGGGGTGGGGAGAAGAAAGCTTTTTTTGTTTTTTTGCTATAATATCAACAAAGAAAAGAATAAACTTCAATGGCTGGCAGTATTTTTCTCTGCTTGGAACCCCTCGAATTTCCTGCTACTATAAAAAGTTTTGTGGGTGTGCTTCCAGCTCCTGGGCGATGCAGGTCTGACAAGCTTTTCCCTCTGCCAGGACGCCTTCGCCTTCCATCGCTGCTGGTGATGGGTGTTCAACAAATCCCTGCCGCGTATTCCGAGGCGCTAGAGGTGGAGCTTGCATATTTGAAACCGTTCTCGGAAAGCATGGCTTGCCTTTCTCTTCTGTCTTTTAATGAAAACCTTTAGGGTTTAAGTGAGTTGGCTTTCCACTGCCTTATTACTCCCATTACTCCCCTTGCTCTGTGTCTAATTAAAAGAGGAACAGCAGGGCAGAGTTCACCATGCCCCGTGCAGGTGGCTGGTCCTGGGCTGAGCCTTGGCGGGCAGAGGCTCAGATGCCTTGTTCCATCCTAGCTTTCTAAGGTCGATATTTAGAAAGCGTTTTGTTTGCCACTGTCTTACACTTTCTCATAGGTGCAAATAGAAGCAGCTCAGCCAGATTCAGAGGTTCAGTTTTTGCTATCTCTGCCTACCAGGTAAAGCTTTATTCAGCTTTTAAAGCACCCAGGCACGCTCAGCTTTTCCTAGGAAGGCTCGCTGTTGGGTGAGAGGCTTTATTGGTTTTATTTACAGACGGTTTCATACCTGAATTATGGAGGCTGTCAGAGAACAAATAGGTACCCAGCTTCCCTAGCTCATTTTAATAGCTGAAATCTCAAGTTGCCTTTTGCGACGTTGGTAACAGTCAGTAAATCCCGTCCTGCCCTTGGCAGGCATGGCATGTGTCAGTAACAATTTATTCTCTGGTTGAAAACACCACAATGTTAGCCAGTGGATTGTAAAATAAATAAATAAATAAATAAAATAAAAAAAAATTTTTTTTTTTGCTGTGTTTCAGTAGCCTTGCTCTGGAAGGGAGCCTACGGTTAAACAATGAATGGGAGTGGAGTGGTGTTCGAGTGCTTGACAAATCCTCGAGTGCTTTACCCTTGTAAAAATGTGCTCGGCACAGCTCTTTGCAATGTAGTGCCTTCGGTCTGTTTTCAGGAGCTTGCGGTCTTCCAGACTCCTTGTGTCCGTAGAGAGGTGCGCTGAAGTGGTGATACCGTCCGGCAGGCTTGTGTCTGAGAGAGGTTCGAGTGTTTCTTCAGAGAGAGACAAAGTGCAAGATTATTAAGAAGGTGGTTTGTTTTTCTTTTGTTAAGAAGGGGCAAAGGCATCTGGTAGATTCAATTTTCTTTTTTGTTTTCCACACCTTGAGCAAAGATTTTTAGGAATTGGTTGAAGCTGCACATACCAGGACAGTTTGTCTGATTTTTTTTTTTATTGCTTTATTTTATGGAACACACTTGGAAAAAACATGAATACTATTTTAAATTCGTCTTGTTTCCAGGATTATGGTTTTGTTTATAGTTTTTTTTATTATTATTTTATTTAGATGAATGCTTCATCTCTGGTATAGCAAGATGAGTTTGGGGGCCTTTGACTTTTATTTTTGAGATGTTTTGCAGGGCACTGATGCTGTTTAAAAAGGACCCTAATGCCAAGCGGGGAGGTTGCTGCGATTCGTAACATCTGAGACTTTTGTGTTCCCACTGGCTTTCATGAATTCAAGGGAAGATCAATTGTCAGGACTGGGTGGATTTTCTATAATTCAGCCTCCTGCTCTTGATACAGTGCCTCCAGTGAAGCAGAACTAAGGCTTGGCCGAAGACTTCATTAAGGAGAATTTTTGTATAGCCGGGCCTGAAATAAAAGAGTCACGTGAGGGCCCGTTTGCCTATGCGACTTCGTTCTAGCACGCAGAAGCCAGGAGGGGACAAACCCTTTGACGTTAGCATCTCCTCAGTTTGCATTTGCCCGCACATAAAGCGGGTTTTGCAGCAAACCAGGGGAGAAAAAGACCCAAATTATTCTTGCGGTGCAAAACTGCTCTGTTGCACGTCGCTGCACCAGCTGGCCAGAAGCTGCTGTAGTGTTTTGGAGTGGAGATGAGCCCCCAGCCTGGCTGTGAGCTCGCGATCAGGAGCTGGGAGGCTCCCTCTGGATGTGCTTTCACGCAGTCGGAAGGCTGGTAGGCTCGCTTTTCTTTTCATCGGCAGGGAACAAGTGAAATACAACAAAAGGCTAATCAGCTTGGGCGGATCGGATGGCCTGCGTGGAGGGAGAAGAATGACCTGGTGCTCCTTTCCTCCTCCAGGCCCTGCAAGAAGGAGGAGCCCTGTGCAATACCACCCACCCAGACGGCTGTAGGGAGAAGATGGATGCTCCTGAAGATCTTACCTGGGCTTGAAACCACTTCTTGTTTAAAACAAGACCAGCAAGGAAGGCTTGCCAGTGCTCTTGATCCTCCTCTCTGGGGAGGAATGTACTGGTTTTTATTTTTACTGAATATTTTCTGTTAGAGAAGTGGGGGAACATGTACTTTTTATGCCAATATTCATGTTGTTTATTCTTTCCTCTTTTAAAGTCACTTTTGCCACCTGGTAATCAGGAGGTACTTCGACCAAAAATGAAAATGGTCTTGGCTGTCCGTGTGCCACGCTCTGAGTTCCTGCTGGGACAGGACTGCTGGTTTGCAGTTTGAACAGCCGATGGTTTGAGGGACACCAGCGAAACAGCATTCACTGGAACAAATGCAGATGGATGTCCTCAATGTCTACGAGCGCTTTGTTTTACCGTTGTCTCCCCTAGATGACAAAGGGCACGTAGGCTATGTGTATACTTGTCCATATGTCCTTCTGGGACTGCAAGCCCAGTGCACGTGTATTTCTGATAAATGTTGTCCCGTTCTTGCTAGAGTGAAGCTCTCACGGTGTCAGTGTCCCATTTCACCCTAGGGCTGTCCTTTCACCATGGTCGTGCAGCTGATAAGGAGATCCTGATGGAAACTCATCTCGCGCTCTTCTGACAGAAGTGATTCAGGTGCTCTCCAGGGGAGGTGATTTTAATCTGGATCTGGATGCAGAGCATGCCTCAGAAGTGAGGTTATCGGGCACTTGCTGCTCACCAGACCCAGGAGTTCTTGGAGGGGAGTTTCTCAAAGGATGTTAGGGCCTGAAGTTCCACTGGCGCTGGTAGATGAAGGACAACACCGGCAAGGGAAACTCTCCTTAGAGGACCCCCAGGTCCTCCTCTCTGGTCAGGTACTTCTGTTGTCTGCCCAAGTGCAGACCGTGATCGCACTGAGTAAATATAGGACCTTTGTCCCCGTATGAAATCCCAGGAAATGTTTCAATTTCTGGTGTCGCACAGAGGAAAGACCTTTTTTTCTTTGGTTTAAGTATGTCTGGAGAGGGAGTGTGTTTTTCGTGCCCACTTCAGAAACCCACGTGAAGCCAGAACTGCTTCAGATTTTGCCTGTGTTTTGGGCAGAGGCCTTCAGCAAATCAATTTTTTTTTCCTGTTTTATTTTGTTTAAGACGTTACCTCCGTTGTTCCTGGAAATCTGTTCATGATATTCTTCAATGCCTTCAGTTTGCAGCTGCTTATTTTCTAACTCACTTGTATTTTCTCACTAAGACCCTAAGAGCAGTTGAGTTTTCTGGGGATGAAAAGTGTGTTGCTGCTGCTTTTGCCTGAGCACGCCCAAAGCTCCCCGTGCAGGGCATTTATTTCTCCTGATAGCTTTTCTGCAGAGCGAGAGCCGTTTAATCGGGTGAAATTGCTTGCTAAGGACTTAATAGATAACTTAAAGCGGGCACGCTTCAGCACCTTGTCTTGGATTTATCAGCAGAGGGGAAGCCGCTTGTTGATGGGCAGAGGCTTTGCCCTGGTTGCATTTCAAGTAGCCATCTCCCTGGTGATGAGGTGTAGATGTCACACTCCCTCGTAGCGTTTGGCATGGGGTACCGGAGACAAGGAAAAGATGTTTCTGTTCGGTCTCCTAAAGAGAAAAAGTGGAAGCTAAAACCATTCCTTTGCTCTGATGGCATTTCTCAGTGTAGTCTTCGGCAATTTCTCTTCCCGATTCCAGCTCGTGCCTGGGTCGCGTTCAGCGTTTCCGCAGGGGGGATGTTTGGAGAACCTGTGGTTTGATGTCTTCTCCTTATGCCTGGAGGGCTTCAGAGCCAAACCCCAAAGGTTTAGCAGGGAGATGCTCTTCTCCTTGAAGAGAAGCAATATACGATGAAGGCTGAGCAACTGAACCTCGGTGATCTCTCTCCCACGAACCTTGCTGAGTGACAAAAAAAAAAAAGGGTGCTGTGTGCTCATGTGGGGGTGGTTGTGGAAAGAAAGCTTTAGCTTGAGAGCAGAGAGCGCTGCGGTTGCCATTTGCCCAAGAGAAATACTGGGCGGCTTTTGCCAAAGTTGCAGGGGGTTTCCTTGTGTGCTCAGCTCACCTCATGGCATTTCTCAGCTCTTTGCTCTGCAGGCGCTGGCTCTGGAGGATGCCAGCTGGGCTGCTCGGAAGGCTCATGGCTGTGGGCAGGCTTTGTGTCCTGTGCCTGTGCCCTCAGCACCTCTGTGCCCTCCTCCTCCAGTTGCTGCTCTCCCTGGGGTGGAGATGGGTCACTGAGGCTCCGGTACCACCAACGCTGTTCTGATGCTGAGCCTGTTCCTCTGCCAGTCCTTTGCTGCATCTGTTTTCCCTAATGCCTTGAGAAAGTGGGCTCGAGGTATGGAAATGTCGCTGGAAGCCTTGCTGGCTTTCCTCAAGTCCCCACTGTCAGGTTTTCCATGGGAAGGATGATAATATTTTGAGCCTTTCAGCATGCCCTTGCTGCAGCCAGGCTTGGTTGTTGATGTTTTAATAATGTTTTTCCTCCCCTTTTGGAAAACGGCAGTTCAGGTCGTTAAGAAAAGGGCAGCGATTTGGAGGGCAGATGTGCATGTAACCCAGGACATGAGGAGACGGACAGGTACCTGTGGGGAGGCAGTAGTGTGGTGGGTGTGGGCTATGTAGGAGGATAGCCCATTCCAGGCAAACACACGAGCAATCGTGCCAAAAGCCTAAAGGCAGAGTTGTGGGGAGGATTTCTTCTACGCTGGGTAGAACGACTGTTGTTGAGACCCTCGATTTTAGCCTAGGGTTGCAAAACCTATTGGGGTCCAGAGGGCTTTGGTCTGTGATTAGATTATTTCAATACTGGTTTTAGCTGTACACTCATCTCCTGGAGAAATACTTAAAAAAAAGAGGTCCTCTGTTTGATTGTTTCAAGTAGCTGACAGCGTTCAAGCCCTTTTAGCACTGCTATGGAGCAAGTTCAGCGTGTCACCTCCTAGAACCGCCAAACGAGAGAGTACTAACTTCAGGGCTCTTGGAAAAGTTGATCTCAGCCTTCAGCTGCTGGCAGGAACTGCCGATAGTGAAAAACGGTTGTTTGCTGGCCTGCGACATGGTTCCTGCTCAGGGCTGTTGGCTGGAGAGCAGAGAAGTGCTGGTGCCTGAAGGGTTTGTGTGCATTTTAGTTCCTGACTGCAGTGGCACTCAGTGATGCTGTCCATAGCGTGTCAGGCAAGTAAATCATGAGAAGTACAACATTGTGTATGCGCACACTCGTATGTATGTAATTATTCTGAGACAGTAAAGCATATTTTGAGAGAACTTGCTTGACTTCTGCTGTGTGCTACTTTGATTTTCTTGAAATATTTTTTCTAAAGGAGCTTACTCTTCCCAATCAGAGTACTTATGGGAAAGTAGAGATAAAGTCTTGGGGGATCTCAGGTTTGGACTCGCAGAGAATTGGTGCCACAGTAGGAAATCTCATCATGTTTTATAACTTAGAAAGATTTCCTTTCCAGGTCGTTGGAAGGTATGACCCCTTTTAGCTGGACAAGGCAGAACCTCTGCTCCAGTCTGTACGAGCGATCACGTGTAATTTTATCGGTCTGAGATCAGGCTGTTTCATTACACACAGTTCCTTAAAGTATACGAAAATGTAACTGGAAAAAAAAATCTTGCTGATACTGCTTAAAATGGTAAGTGCTTCTCTTTGGAGACAAATGTGTCATATGTTTCTCCAGAGATTTTGAAATCTGTAAAATCATCAGGAAAAAAAAAAAAAAGCTGTTACAGAGTGGTTTAGAATGTGATCAGAGGGGAGTTTCTCTTCCCTTTCTCGAAGGCGTGTATCATCAGCTGACAGCTTGCTTGGCTTCTGCTTCTCTCAAACAGCTGAGGCTGCGTCAACGGCTCCAAGTTAGTTTTGTTTGAAGAATAAATGAAGTCGTTTTCCAATGCACCAAGCACACAGATCGTTGTGACAACTGGTTCATAAAATTCCTGCTGTATTCAGGCCTTTCTTTATTTTTTTTTTTTCCTTCTTTACACAGGCGATACGGATTATGGTTCCGGTTGCGGAGGCTAATAATCTGGTTGCTGGGAGTGTACATAGCCATTCCATTTCTAGTCAAACTTTGCCCTGCTATTCAGGCGAAGCTGGTCTTCCTAAACTTTGGTAAGTGACCCGCTCTGTTGGGGTGGGTGAAGGGTGAAGGGGAGGAATGTCTTTGTATTTCATTTGCCTGCTGTAACTCACCCCCCCCCGCCCGTGTGTTTACGGCTTGTGAAGGATGTGAACTTTCACAGGCTGTAAGTTCTCCAAGCTGTGTGTTGGAGAGCGTTGGCTGCGGCCCTGGTGGTCTCTGTAGTGTGTTGCAGTATAAATACAGTGACCAAACTGGAGCCAGCTTCCAGCCCAGATGGTTTCCTTCAGGAAAACTGTACAATACGTCAAATACATTTTTCCAAAGGGATTAACAAAGCTGCATGAATAGGCAGCAAGCAAGTGAAATTAAATCCAGCGCATTGTTTTCCAGGCCATGACTCTTCACCTGAAAGCACTTTAGCAGAGTATTTTGGTTGGGGCAGAACAGAAGAGACCTATTCACGCAGTCACATTGAATGCTTTCTTTGTGTCTGTTTGGCCTCTGCACTTGGTCAAACTGGCTGTGGGATGGCTCTGGCGGGCTGGCTTAGCTCCCAGGGAAGCCTGAGTATCCACAGGGTAGAAAATGACGGAGCATCACTATGAAGGGATGCTTCTTTGCAATCTAAATTTGTCTTTTAAACCTTACTTGGGCTTTCCAATGAAGTCTTAAAATCTTTCCCTTTGATTGTAGAAACCCTGGCTAAGAGGACCAAGTGCATATGCGCTGCTTTTATATCACTTTTGTCATTTTGATTGCATTCTCTGTGTACTCCAACACCTTGGTTCGTGGTTGCTATGAAGTGTGCATGTGTACTTCTTGAACGGGGCCAGCTCTTGTGCTGTGATTGTCAGAACCGACAGCTGGGTAACAGTGAGTAACGCAGGTTGCTTCCATTTTCATCACCGTGCTTTCATTCGTGGTGATTTTCATTTGCCCTTGCGGAGCTTTGTTAGGTCTCCGTGAAATTCCTGCCTCTCTTTATTCCCAAGTGATGAAAATAATTGTCCTGTAACACTCTCTCAGGAGTCCTTGCGCTAAGATCTCTGCGGTATTGTTCCCACTGCTTTAATATAATGGCAGTCACCTATTTACTTGTGACAGTACTCCACGACAACTACTTGCCTTCGTAGTTCTGTAGAAAGAACCCTTACTGGAAGCACACTGGGAAGTCTGAGTGATTGTTCTCCACTGGAGAGCGGCGTTTCTCCTTCGGAGCAGTGGTCGTGTTGCTTTTTAACCTCCTGAGCACGAGTCGGTGCTCTTCCCCCATGTTTTTGCTCCCCCTTTTGTGTAGTTTGGGGTCTGCATCTAAAACAGGAGCACAGAGCTTCAGGAAAGCACTTTCTGGCAATAAAGATTAACAGATACTGCGTATGGGGAAAGTAAAGGCAGAGGGAAGTTGAATAGTTGTCCCAGAACACTGGTAGAAGTGACTCATGCTCCTGTCCAGACCTTAACTACAGAATTCCCCCTCGTGGAGGACCTGCCACCCTGTGGGAGCACCCCCGAGTTGTGTGGTGACAGCACGGTGACCCAGCGGGTCTGTGGTGGCACGCGTGCTTTGGTTTTGGACTCTCGCGTTTGTGTTTGCAGGGGTCCAGGTGACCTACAGATACCCTTTTAAACAAAATAAATGCCTCTGCGTAAGAGCAAACACGCTCAGGCACGGGTTTGCAGTCTAAGGCTCCGGAATTGTCAGGTTAACGCAGCCGTTGTCTGCTGTGGTTTGTGCGCTTGGGGAATGGCGTTTGGGGTAAGCGAAGTGAGATGTGGCTGTCACCGATAGCGGTGCTTGTGTGTGTGTTGATACAACAAAAGCTTTGGTGAGTTAATTGTTGTGCCACTGAATGTCCAGGAGACAGACTTCCTGCTTCTGCCGGAGTGGAGCTCAGGTGGGAAAAGCCTTAGTTAGTGGGAGAACAAAGTCCTCAAAAACTGCTCCGTCCTGCTGGGAGAGCTCTCTCGCATCTCTCTTGGTGGTGTGTGTTTCAGAGGCTGCCTAGAGAGGCCGTACGGCATTGGTGATGGAAAAACAAGTGTTTAGACTAACCCAGTCACCTCACCTAGCGCATCGCTTGGTTCAAAAGCAATGTTTTATAGACGCTGTGCAATAGGCAAAAAGCCCTGAAAATCTGAGGGGACGTTTGACGAGGGGAAGTTTGACTTTCCTGATGTTGTTCACATGTTTGAATCATTGACCATAGCAAGCAAAGCCAACTGTGTTCTATAGGCTGGGAAATGTAAAGCATTTGGAGGAGTGAACTGAGGGGGAACTGTTTTGTTTTCTGGGGCTTCAGAGATGCTCATCTGAAGAGATGAAGTTTCCAGCCTAATGTGGTCTCCTAAACGCTGAGGTGTCTGGGAGATAAAGCAATTATTTTCTAGTCATTGGAGAATTGGTTACCAAACTGCGTATCCTCCTCAAAGGCTCAGAAGGCCAGAGTTTGACACAGTTTATCTTCTTCTTCCATGAGAAGAGCAATGGAGTGTCTGCTATTATGGTACAGTATCTCCTTTAGACTTCTTAAACATAGAGGCTGAAACCACATGCCATCCTGAAACACATCAGACCTTAACTCTGGGATGCACCCTTTGTCCCAGGTGAGTTTGTCCCATCAGTAACTGTCCTTACTACAAGCAATAAAAGGCCAAATCAACTCACCCACCGCCCTGATCCAGCAGGAGTGGCTGTCATGTGCCTGGGAGATTTTTAAAGCAGACTGAGCAGAGATGGTTCGCATCTCTGGTACATGTCACAGGAAGCTTTGTCTGGATCCCCTGCCTCTTTATTTTAGCCTGCTTCTTTTTTTTTTTTTCGGTGGTTGCTTGCATCTTACCTTGCTGTCTTTGTTGTTCATATTTTAGTCACAACTGTAGTTGATTTCATCCTTTCACACAATGAAAAAGGTCTTCTCAGCACAGTGGACTGGTTTGTACAACTCTCCAGTGCCTTGGTAACACTGTTTTGTAAGAAAATACAGGTAAAAATTAAAAGGTTTCATTATTCTTCTTTTTCTTCTTTTTTGTATTTCAGTGAGGGTCCCATATTTCATTGACTTGAAAAGACCACAAGATCAAGGTTTAAACCACACCTGTAATTATTACCTTCAGCCAGAGGAGGATGTAACTATTGGAGTCTGGTAAGGACACCTGCTGTGTGCAGTGTGTGCTGTACATCCCTAGTCTTCCCTTTTGTTCTCAGTATTGCGTGTCCAGTATTTTTGCTGTGCATGCGACAGCCATTGCCCGCTCTGATTTGCGGATGCTTGCGTTTTTTCTCTGCCAAGTGGCTGAGTTCGTGTTGAAAAGCATGCGGATCTCTGGAGCTTGGCTGAACTCGGATCGATAATGCGTGAAACAAAATTGGACAACCTTTGCATTCAGAGAAATTTCATAATTTGGAATCAAAAAGGCTCTGCATTGCTGCAAAGGTCATGCCTCCACATCAGACCAGACCCGAGGAGTTAGAAGTTCTGTTATTTGACTGCCGTTCATAGTTTGTTTTGCAAAGTAAATGTGGGGGAAGATGGGAAAACAGGATCAAAGCGTTCAGAGTAGGAGGAAGAATATTCTGTGTACAAAACATACGTAAGGTTTGGAGAGTGGGTGGGGAAGGAACACGCCGTTTGCTCTCTTAGCAGAACAAGTGACAGTGTCAGTGCTCGCTTTTACTCGTGAAGATTTTTCTGGTCCCAGGCAAGGACAGTTAATTTTAGCTCCTTGTTAACCGGGACCGGCTCAAATGACTGGTTCTTTGTTTGAAAAAGGTCTGCTTTCAGCACTTGCCACATTATTAGGCCAGCTCAAACCAGCTTCTGCATCTGTTCCTCGTGACCAATTTCTACTGTGTCTCAAACCCAGGAGTTTCAAAGCCGCAGGAAAGTCCCTGCTGGCTTTGAACCGCAAGAAGTGCCCGCAGCTTGAATGCATACACAAGAGGAGCAAACACCTGAAAAAATAGCCTAGACACTGTGTCAGGTGTGAAGGGAAAGGTGCTGCTGTTGCTTAATACAGCCAGTGCTGTTAGATTTGTGAACTGTGGGATTTGGAGGGTTTAGCTGTGTGCATGTACCCTCTATGTGTCCTCTAAGGCAGCAAAGTTTCTCTTTGCTTGGGAGCGTATGACCTTTTGAATGGGACCTTCACTAAAGTTTGGAGCCTTGTTTTAATATTAGCATAAGGTTTTGTATTCACTATGCTCCTGAAACAAACTCCTCAGCTGGCTTTGTTCATAAGCTTGCGGAACTACAGAGGCAGAACAGGGGGTCCTACAGCTATTTGGGCATTTTTCCTCCTCAAAAACTCAATGTTTGGCTGCTGCATGCAAGCAAGTAGTTTGTTTTTTTTTCCTAATGTGTTTTCCTATGTATTGGTTTGTCCTCTGATCACGTTTATGTCTGCGGGAAGGTGTGGTAGATGGAATTTGTCTTTCTTCGTAGGAGAAAGGAATGTGAGCACCTTCATACTTCTGATAGCTGTAAGCTGGCCCCTTTGTCAACAATTTGAGATGATTGTGGGCATGTACTCACTTTCAGTGTTTGTCTTCTGGAGTACTTACCCAGTTTGAATGCCTGCCTTCTCTTTGGTCTGTTGTTTATCTCTTTCCATTCCCCACTAGTGTTGAATTCATTCTAACAGGCTGCCCAGCTATGTTTTCTATTGAAGAACAGCTGTGAGTTAAAAATTCCTGGGTTCTCTAGGTTATAGCTTTTCTAGCTAAGATATTAAACCTTCAAGAACCTGGTATTTGAAAACAAAATACATTCTCTTCTCATCAGAACTTGAGCACCTGTTTTTCCTCAAATTGCCTTAGTCAGCTATGCCTCTTGTTTATCAAATGTTCTTTCCAAAATCAGCTGACTTTGGTCATTATTCTGAATATCTACTGACCTAGCTGTGAATCTTGTTTATGATGTACAAGTCTGTTGATTGAAGTAATCAAGCACCATAAAAGCCTATGGGCTGAGATTCTTCCTCTAGAACAGCCGGAAGTTCAGTAATTGTGCTTTGGGTTGGTCTGGGAAGTTTGGTGCCTTGCATAGCCCTGGGTTTTGAAGGCAAAAGTATTGGAGATTAAAATGTAGACATAACACTACTCACTGGCTTTTTAAAATGTCTCACTTGCCTGCTAAGAATGACAGCTTTATCAAGAGTGCGTGAGGAGTTTAACTCTGAGTGAATGAATTGATCAGGGAAAA
Organism: Cygnus atratus; assembly: GCF_013377495.2. Classification (NCBI taxonomy): domain Eukaryota; kingdom Metazoa; phylum Chordata; class Aves; order Anseriformes; family Anatidae; genus Cygnus; species Cygnus atratus. Next base: position 107,790,282 of record NC_066364.1, on the reverse strand, counting down.
ACTCAAAATTTGAGTTGCAGACACTAATTAGCAACAAGGGAATAAATATATATATATATATATATATTTTTTTTTTCCTTCTGGATACAGGCATACAGTCCCTGCAGCCTTATGGAAGAATGCCCGGGGGAAGGACCAGTTGTGGTTTGAAGATGCTTTGGGTTCCAGCCATCCTGTAATCCTTTATTTGCACGGCAATGCGGGAACAAGGTGAGACACAAAACAGTAACGGCTCTGTTAGGCAGTGTGTTTTTTCTGTCTTGCTACAGCTTCAACACGTTGATTAAAAAAAAATAAAAAAATCTAAAAGCATTTTGGTTCTTCTCCTTTCTTTTCAAAAGAAAGCATGTTTTAAGGCATGATGGCTCTCCATTTATTGAATGTGGGAATAGATTTATTGCATTATCAGAGAGATCTGATCCTGCACATGCTTTCTGTCCTCTGCGTGCCAGGAGGCTGTGACGCCTACTCGATCAAGTAGGGAGGAATACTTCTTTCCAGTATAATGGTTTCTGAATCAAGACATGGGATAGTATTACCTCTTCTGTATATATGCTTTTAAGTATATTAAATAAGCTTTCCAGTTCCTTTCATGAGCTTATTTTAGTAGTTAACACATTTTGAGGAAGGAAAATCAGATGGAAAGAGGAAGGTAATGTGCTGGCCTGTTTCCTTATTGCACATGTACAGGATGTTTGTCTGGAACAGGAGCATTTCTAAAATTTGTAATCTTAGCAGCTGTGGTCAAGTTCTCCAAAATTTCTGGGTGCTAAAACCGATTAGTACAGTCTGGGGCTTCCTGGGTGTTTCGCAGTGTCATGGTTTTCCTGCCACATCTCTGCATGATGCAGAGCTTTACTTGAGTTATTAGTGCATGTGGGTTTTTTTCTTTACTAATATGCATCTTTCAAAGAGTATTGGGCTGTGAGCTAGGAAATGCAGGAGCAGATGGGACTTTAGAAACTGTTGTCTTCTCATACTGATGTGTTACAAGGTTTAATCAAATTGTTGCCTTATTTTTCAAATACTGCTTAGTTTTTCTTGTCCTTATTGGGTGTAGCAAATGATGCTAATGGAAACTGCTCTGCAGCTTAACAGTGGTAATTTAGGACCGGTATCTCTGTTGTGTGCTTATTGATTAGATTTACTTCTTGGCTCCCCCAGGTGTTACTGAGATAAAGTGCTGAGCTATGTATTGATTGCGTATCTCACGTTTTGCTTTACTCTGTGCATTGGAGGAAGCCGGAGTCATATTGGCTTTGCCGTTTCTGCTTTAATGTATGTTGCTGTATGTTTCCACAGCGCATCTTCAGTCTCTTGTGAAAGGCCTGGTTAACACAGCCTGCATCAATAAAGCATGAGTAAAAGGCACTGCCTTTGCTTTCTGGTTCAGCTGAGTGGTCTGGAGCTGAGGCAAAAATGATGTTTACCTGATGTCCTTAAAAAAAAAAAAAATTAAAAAAATCATGTGTTGCACTTTGAGGAATGCATGAGAAGTCACCGGTGTGTGCACATCTAAGATGGCTTTTCAAGCAAGTGTATCTTCTTCCTCAAACTTGTTTGATTCAACTCGACTTCCAAGCAACCCCTTACATTTTGCCCTGAGTGGTTTTGGCTGTGTTAGGTATTTTGTAGCGCAGTTGGAGCTGACAGCTTTTGGCTGGCAAGTGCGTGTGTTCTTCGAGGGAGGTCTGGAAAGTGGCAGTTTGGTTTAGAGGCTGCACTGACCAAACCAGTCATAGCGGGAATGTTTTAGGGTTTTCATGTGAGTGCAGACGAAAATCTACTTTTAGCAATGCTAGACTAAAGCTCCATTGTGGATTAGCAGTGTCACAATGGGGACGTATTTTAATGCATGTGATGTCACGTTCCCTCTCCTTTCCTTTTTTAGCCTCTAGTTTTCAATTTATGAAAAAAACATTAAAGCGGATTCTTCCCCTGGACTTATTTCTAGTGTTCCACTCTGGTTTTCTCTGCTCAGTCTTTTTCACGTGTCCTTTCTGTCCCTGTGCTAGGAGCCAGGTGAGAGGTTCCAAGGGCCACGCGCTTGGGTTAATGTGGTGAGGTCTGCTGGGAGCAGGGGTTACTGGCTGGGGCAGCACTGGTGGCAGGAGCTCAGGATCTGCAAAGCCAGCAAGGGCAGGCTGGTTTGGATGTGTTACAGGCTTTGGAAAAGGGAGGTTGGAGGGTGGGTTGAAAAGATTGTCTTTTCCTGCCATGAGAAGAAATTTAAAGGGAGAAGTCGACATTTAAACTATATCCTGCATAGCTCAACAGTGCTGTGATGTCTCCTTGTAGCCTGTAACAAAGCAGCTAAAGTGTTTATATTTGGCATGCATGCTTGCGTTTAGCTGGAATCCCAAGCCTGTCTCTGGAAGCTTAAATGTTGACATGTGGCTTTTGTTTTTGTTTTTCATTCTCTTCATGAATCACTTTTGCCAGAGGAGGGGATCACCGCGTGGAGCTTTACAAGGTAAGTGGCTGCACGTGTTGTCCAGGCGGTTGCACTAATGCAGTCAGACCTGCACAGGCTTGAAGACTGCTCATTACAGCCCACTGCCACCAGGCACACAACCTAGGGTTTTTGGCCCCCTTCTGCCATACACACCCCACATCTAGGGGAGTCTGTAAGCAGTGAGCACGCTTCACCACATTCAAAAATATTTGAAAGGTTTTTTACTTGCTGTTACCTGTCAGCTCCAACCAAACTAACCAGGTTCTTTGCCAGGAATATGTTCAGAACAGTTCGTGGGGAAAAAATAAAAGCTTTATTTAATCACAGCCATGATTTGATTGATCATCCTGGTATGCTGACTTAAGGTACTATTTAGGGGTATTGTTTCATATGTTACCAGTCTCTGTATAGTCACTGTTGTGACACAGCGCATCCCCAAATGTCCCCAAAGAGCCATAATTATTTTTGCTAGTTCATTTCAGAGGGATTTGAGGCTGTGTTTTTCCTATGGATTTAGCTTTCATTTCTTTCTCCTTATAATTGGTGTCATTGTTGGCATTCGTAAAGACTTATTGCAATGCAGCTACTTATGCAAGATCCCCTGCAGTAAAGCCTTTTTTTAATTCAGGTCACTTAGAAAATGCCATTTGGAAGTTTCAAAGAAGCAGGTGATGCTTTTTCCTAAGAAAAAAAGGATGTGCTAAGTTACTGAAGGTTGGCACATGACAGCTGGGGAGACTGTCACGTATGCTAAGGTAGTTGGCTGACTCCCAGAAAAACAACCTCTGCTGCAATGCATTTTGTGTTGGGCAGGACAGGCAGAGGGAGTGGTTCCGGATTTTGTCCGAACTAGTACTGGACCACGCCAGAAACTCTGGGTATGTGCTTATTCCAGCAGAATGAACCAGGTTGGCTTGCTGGCCCTTCAGCCTCTGGTGCTCGGACCCTGGAAGCAGCAGGGGAGAGCCCTCTAGAAGAGGCTCAGAAGGGAAATAACTTGAGATGGATGTGTGTTGCACTTGTTCTCATGGGGGACTTCAACTTCCCAGACATATCCTGGAAGCACAACACAGCCCAGAGAAAGCAGTCTAAGAGGTTTCTGGAGAGCGTGGAAGATAGCTTCCTGACGCAGCTGGTTAGAGAGCCTACCAGGGGAGGTGCCCCGCTAGACCTTCTGTTCACAAACAGTGACGGACTGGTGGGAGATGTGGTGGTCGGGAGCTGTCTTGGGCAGAGTGACCACGAAATGGTTCAGTTCTCTATTCTTGGCGAGGCCAGGAAGGGGACCAGTAAAACTGCTGTCTTGGACTTCCGGAGGGCTGACTTTGAGCTGTTCAGGATGCTGGTTGGCCGAGTCCCTTGGGAGGAGGTTCTGAAGGGCAGAGGAGTCCAGGAAGGCTGGGCACTCTTCAAGAAGGAAATCTTAATGGCTCAGGAGCGGTCTGTCCCCACGTGCCCAAAGACAAGCCGGCGCGGAACTAGACCGGCCTGGCTCAACAGAGAGTTGCGGCTTGTGCTTAGAAGAAAAAGGAGGGTTTATAATCTTTGGAAAAGAGGGCGGGCTACTCAAGAGGACTATGAGGATGTTGCGAGGCTGTGCAGGGACAAAATTAGAAAGGCCAAAGCTCATCTGGAGCTCAATCTGGCTACTGCCATTAAAGATAACAAAAAAAGTTTTTACAAATACATCGACACAAAAAGGAGGACTAAGGAGAATCTCCATCCTTTACTGGATGTGGGGGGAAACTTAGTTACAAAAGATGAGGAAAAGGCTGAGGTACTCAATGCCTTCTTTTCCTCAGTCTTTAGCAGCAAGACCAGTTGTTCTCTGGATACCCAGTACCCTGAGCTGGTGGAAGGGGATGGGGAACAGGATGTGGCCCTCACTTTCCACGAGGAAATGGTTGGCGACCTGCTACAGCACTTGGATGTACGCAAGTCGATGGGGCCGGATGGGATCCACCCGAGGGTACTGAGCGAACTGGCGGAGGAGCTGGCCAAGCCGCTTCCCATCATTTATCGGCAGTCCTGGCTATCGGGGGAGGTCCCAGTTGACTGGCGGCTAGCAAATGTGACGCCCATCTACAAGAAGGGCCGGAGGGTAGACCCGGGGAACTATAGGCCTGTTAGTTTGACCTCAGTGCCAGGGAAGCTCATGGAGCAGATTATCTTGAATGTCATCACGCGGCACTTGCAGGGCAAGCAGGCGATCAGGCCCAGTCAGCATGGGTTTATGAAAGGCAGGTCCTGCTTGACGAACCTGATCTCCTTCTATGACCAAGTGACGCGCCTGGTGGATGAGGGGAAGGCTATGGATGTGATCTATCTTGACTTCAGTAAGGCTTTTGACACCGTTTCCCACAACATTCTCCTCAAGAAACTGGCTGCTCGGGGCTTGGAATGGCGTACGCTTCGCTGGGTTAAAAACTGGCTGGGTAGCCGGGCCCAGAGAGTTGTGGTGAATGGAGTCAAATCCAGTTGGAGGCCGGTTACTAGTGGCGTCCCGCAGGGCTCAGTGCTGGGGCCGGTCCTCTTTAATATCTTTATCAATGACCTGGATGAGGGGATCGAGTGCACCCTCAGTAAGTTTGCAGATGGCACCAAGTTAGGTGCGTGTGTCGATCTGCTCGAGGGCAGGAAGGCTCTGCAGGAGGATCTGGATAGGCTGGAGCGATGGGCTGAGGTCAACTGTATGAAGTTCAACAAGGCCAAGTGCCGGGTCCTGCACCTGGGGCGCAACAACCCCAAGCAGAGCTACAGGCTGGGAGATGAGTGGTTGGAAAGCTGCCTGGCCGAGAAGGACCTGGGAGTATTGGTTGATAGTCGGCTGAATATGAGCTAGTAGTGTGCTCTGGTGGCCAAGAAGGCCAACAGCATCCTGGCTTGTATAAGAAGCAGTGTGGCCAGCAGGTCTAGGGAGGTGATTGTCCCCCTGTACTCGGCTCTGGTGAGGCCGCACCTCGAGTACTGTGTTCAGTTTTGGGCCCCTCACTACAGGAAGGACATGGAGGTGCTCGAGAGAGTCCAGAGAAGGGCAACGAAGCTGGTGTGGGGTCTGGAGAACAAGTCTTATGAGGAGCAGCTGAGGGAGCTGGGCTTGTTCAGCCTGGAGAAGAGGAGGCTCAGGGGCGACCTTATCGCTCTCTACAGGTACCTTAAAGGAGGCTGTAGAGAGGTGGGGGTTGGTCTGTTCTCCCACGTGCCTGGTGACAGGATGAGGGGGAATGGGCTGAAGTTGCGCCAGGGGAGGTTTAGGTTGGATATTAGGAAGAACTTCTTTACTGAAAGGGTTGTTAGGCGTTGGAATGGGCTGCCCAGGGAAGTGGTTGAGTCACCATCCCTGGAGGTCTTTAAAAGACGTTTAGATACAGAGCTTAGTGATACGGTTTAGTGGAGGACTTGTTAGTGTTAGGTCAGATGTTGGACTCGGTGATCTGGGAGGTCTCTTCCAACCTAGACGATTCTGTGATTCTGTGTTTGGAGCAGTAACCAGAAAAAAGCTCACTCTGGGGGGTGCTTTCCTCTGCTCTGGACACATGGCCAGTTATTCTTTGCTTGAGCCTGGTTTCCAGATACCGTATGTACTAATATATTCAGGGTCACTGTGTTGATACAAATTATTTATGCTTTGAATATTGCAAGTCAAAACACTTTAAAACTCAAGACAAGAGTCCTCAAAACCCTTTAAAATTCAGGACAAGAGTCCTCTTCTCCTAGCTACCCTTGTCAGGAACAGGCTACAGCGAGCTCCTCTGCGATTCAGACTTGTATGTTGAGGATTTGGCGGTGAAGCTTTTGGTCCTTGCTGCGTTGATGTGCTGGGGGATTGGAGAGCTGATGCAGAGGTTTTTTTGCCAATCACATGAGATTACCCAACTTTATAGCAACAAAAGAAACAATGGGATATTGTTATAGGGATGTAAGTAATTGCTACATATAAAACATTTGTCACTGCTACGCTAAACATCCTGTTAAGGGCCAAAGGAAATGCATTATCTGCAAAGGCAGCTGAAGTCTTATTAGTTTCATCTGAGACTTTCCGAGCTAGTTCTAGAGGGAGAAACAAGAAAGGGAAATACGCTTTTGAAAGACAACACCACCTAAACCAGAAGAGGCTTAATAGCCTCGGGGCATAGGATTGGGACGCTGCCATATTTTTTTGCTTTCCCACAGGGAAAGCGCAGGGGCTGTGCCATGCCAGGCTGTGAGGACGCAGGACTTGGTTTGGGTGGGCGTGTGGGGTGATGCTGCCTGGGCCTGGCTTGTCTCGAGGGGAGCCCCGCTGTTTGCCGGCTGCTGCGCAAGGGCTGGTGCTTTGGGCAGGAGCAGCTAGCGGCCAGGGCAAGTGCCAGGCAGATTCCTCTTGCTGCATTCCTGGTCTCTACTCCGCGTGTTTGCTTTGTGTCGCCTTGCAGCACCTGGCTCCCAGCAACAAGAGGAGAATTTAGCTGTCCCTCTTCAGGACACTCTTTCCAGGCATGGCCATTCTCAGCGGTGGGGTTTTGAACCCCCAGGCGCGGCCCTGCCTCCGACTCAGGTTGGGGTTAGGGAAAGCTGGAGGCTTCTCCATGGTGGTCTTGGCCAGGAATATTGTGAAGGTGGTGGCTGGTGCGGGTCAGACCGATGCTCTGAGGAGGTAGATGCAGGGGGAGAGCTAAGGGCTGTTTGCAGAAGACACAGAGGGGGAGAAGTTGGAAATCCAGATGGAGGAAAGTGGAGCTGCCATGGGAATGGTGAGCGGGGATGAACAGCGATGCTATCCCGCCGCACACAGTGAGGTGGGTGCCAGTCCTGACAGCACAGGTGGGAACTGTATATGAGTGTAAGCGTAAAAGAAATCTAGGATAGAGATCGAAAAGAAAAAAGGTTTAAATTGGGAACGTAAATAAAGTGCTATTAGTAATGGAGCAGAGAGAAGTGGAGGGAATGGTTGGTTAGGCAAGGGTATGCGAAACGCAGGGCTCTAGAAGAACTGGCATGGATTGACTTTGTAAATGAAGCAGTAGTCCTATCTGTGTGATGGCAATGGATGCGTTAAACTCGGCAGGTTTTTTTAAGAAGAAATAGAGGAGTGTAAAAATCTTTCTTACCGTGCTGCTAATTAAAATAAAAGTTCATCTCTTTGTTACTCAGAAGAGATGCTGCCGGTGCAGCCAACACAGCAAACATATCAAAGATAGCTAAGCTGTCAGCAGGTTAATTAACAGTTGATACTTAAGAACAATAGATAATAAATTGGATAAAATAAGGAAACAAATGCTACTGATGAGACCTCTCCTATGACCAGAAAGTCCTACAGAGGGAGATGTTTGAGGCTTCTTCTTCACTTTCCCTTCCCCAGGTAGCACAGAAGATGACGTAGTCTGTTCCAGATCCAGCGAAGTATCTGTTGCATAACTTTGCTTTCACTGCTCTGTTTTATTATCATATATGTAAATGTGAAAAGGGAACGATTTAATACAGTCTTCTGATCTGGAAATCATTTTTAATGGTCTGGAAAAGGCTAGATTGTGTGTGGTGACTTAGCACTAAAATCCCATTGCAAAGCTGAAAACCAGGCTTTGCAAGAAAGAACTTGGTGCTCTGCATGCCTGGTCGGGGGGTCCAATACATAAGTGGACGTATCAAAAGTGGCATTTAGTAATTCTGGTGGAATCAGCTGTCTTGCAGCACCTGATGTACTTACTAATATTTTACCTGGTTATTGTGTTATTGTTACACGGTTTGCAGTGGTATTCTGTACTGTGGTGTTGTGTTGATAAATACATAACCCCATCTGCCTGCAATGTTAGCAAGGTCATCTGCAACAGAATACGGGAATAAGAGTAACTTGTTCTGCCCAGGAATCTGCACTCACAACTTGGTATTTAATACCTCCATTGTGTAAAGGGCCTTTGCCCTGTAAGCACATGCAGTACAGGGCAAACATCTGGGGAACCCCCTTGGAAGGATTTAGAGCCAAAGGAAGAACCAGGAATTGCTTGATGAGACCTGACTAGCAAAGAGCAAAGGGGCTTTGAGGGAAGGAGTGACTTTGAAGCTGGTGCAGTTGCGACTGATAACATAAATTCTGGGTATGTGCTAGTGGGAAAATGGCAATAAAACAGGGGGAGTGGAGTAATATAACTCCATGGTAGTGCCAAGAATTACCACAACTAAGTAAAGCAAGGGTGAGCCTGATATAATGTGTTAGACAGTCCCCAGGGGGTGCCGGCAAGCAGCAGGGCAAACTCTGTGATGCACATGTGAAGATAGCAGCTTTTTTTGTCTGCAGACAGCCATTTAGAGCCGAGTGGGACAGTGGGATTGCTCTCTCCATTTCCAGTCAGCGTCCAGGCGTCTGTGTAAGATACAGTATTTGTATGCATACTGTGTCCCCACATTACTGTAAATTGTCTGTTTATAGCTCTACCTGGTAATGTCAGCTATATGTAACCTTAACCCCTGTTAAGGTTAAAATTATACTTGAGAACAATTGTTCTTACAGGAAGTACAACTGGACTATTCCAAGAGGTAATGCTCAGTGTACAGGTACGTCACTTCAGCTGTATGCTGTGACACTGCCGGTACCATTAGATATTTTTCTTTTTTAAACAATTTTAACAAATACTGATCACCCAACAGCTAATCCTGGCAGTCCAGCTGGTGGTGCGAGGAGCCTTGAAGGCAGCGAGTGTTGTACACCCAGCAGATGCCCAAATTGCTACGGCAGCCCAAAGGATGCATCACTGCTCCTTCCTGCAGTCCCCCTGAGGGTGGTGTCCTGCAGTTACAGGAGGTCTGAACTTGGCCTGGCATCCTGTAGCTCTCGTCGTAATCACTATAATGCACTTATTCGTTGCGCAAGCTGCACTGGCTATAAAATCAGACACTCAGCAACAAATTAATGCGTTACAATGAAGAGCTGTTTGCTGCCCTTGGACCTGTGCAGATTGCCCTGAGGCAGCTGAATGGGTAGCTGCCTCCGAGGAAATCCACTGCTCATTCCTGGAGAGAAGCCTCGGGTCACAAGAGGGTTTGCAGTGTAAGAGGTTTTGCAGTATCCTTGCTGGGCTCATGAGCGATAGTGCGCAGCTGGTAAGCTGTTGAAGAGGGAAATTGCAGCCTCGTAGCCCCATGAATGTAGCGCTGCTATTGCTGGTAACATGGCTGAGGCTTGTAAAGCTTCCGAGCTTGCTTTGGAGCCCCCTGGAGCACTGTTTTCGGCATGTTTAGCCCTAACAGCAATCGTCTAAAGACCAGGTGACTACTGGCTAGCTTGTTCTATTTTGCTGAGCTTTGTATAATGATGTGGTTTGGCTGTGGCCGTAATGCAAATAGTAACAACTCCCGCACAGACAGTATTAGAGAGAAAATCTGTCACATTTTTATGTGCAAGCTGCAGGTAGTTACTCTGTGTCAAACGAGATGCTGATGGCAGCCAGCATAGTGACGCAGTGTAGAGGAGCGCAGGCCCCGTGCGACAGCAGAGACCTTGGAGATGGGGACGCAGGGCACGTTGCAGAGTAGTGCAGGTACGAGTGGGGCTGGGAGGGGGCACAGCCCAGCCGTGGGGACAGGGCTGGGAGCAGCTCGCCCGTGCTCTGCAAGAGAGATGCAGAGATGGGTTTAGAGGTGAGGAAGAGAACATGTCCGATATGTCTTAAACACATCCCGCAGGGTAATTTGGGTTGTAATGTAGAGTCATAGACTGGTGAAGAGAAAGTAGCATGTTGTGCGCATCAGAAATGTACAAAGATTGATCCCAAGCGGATCTGAGAAGGAAAAAAGGAGATACTGTCACCATCGTAGTCCCCCCAGCAAAGGATTTGGGTTGCCAACACCCCTCTTCTCTGTATGGTGCTTTTTTTTTTCCAGTACTAACGAGGCCTAAACTTGTAACAGAAATCATTCAGACTGTTAAGATTTCACTTACACTAAAAACAACGTGTTGGTTTTACGCGCAATTTCCTTTGGTCCATTAAAAGATTTAGAGTGTAATGTAATACTAAGATGGCTTTTTTATTACACATCCTACAGAGGTCACAACAGCAGTTTAATCTTTTTGTGACTGATTTTTATCCACTGCAGAGATGTTAGAGTTATACCAAGCAATGGTAGCTCAGAATGCCAGTACTGTTTTTACCGAGGTACTTTTTCTAAGGAAGTTGATCTAGTGGGGATATTATTTTTACTTGGTTTTAATGGATTTTACTAGGATTACCACTGTTCGTAACATAAATCTTCACGATAGAGCAATTTTAAGTGTATAGGTGTATATGTTTAAGCCTTCTGAAACCTGAAACAGGCCTCTGTATGTTGAGCTCACCTTTATGCAAGTTTGGATAGTATAAATGAAGCAGTTGTACTGTTTCACTGGAAACCCCGGAAGTTTTTGTGTGGGTTTTGTTTGGTTGTATGGGAAACGGTCACTGGGTATTTGTAGATATCAAGGGTAAAGCTGTTAAAGGGGTGATCTACATCTTGGTCCAGGAGACAAATGGAGTAAAGCCAGCAGACTGAAATGTCTGCTGCTCGAAAGCCCTGCGCCTGCTACGCTGAAAAGCTCTTAAATTACTCCTTTACCAAGTTGGGCTGATAATGTTATAAATCAGGTCCCTGCACCTTGGCCTGAGGCAAGAGCACGGCAGAGGTGGCAGCCTCTGTGAGAGCTTTCTGTGTGTTTCTCTCTCCCCTCCAGGTTCTCAGCTCCCTCGGGTACCATGTGGTCACGTTTGATTATCGAGGTATGTGGGCTTCTGTTATTGTGAAACGCTTTTAGCTATCTTTCTTTTCTAAGTAACAAAATAATTGCTTTTCTTTGTAAGATAATCTCAGGGGAACTGTTGTTTTACAAACAGTTGCTGTTAGCTAATCAGTTGTGGTTACTGTTTCTTTTTCAATTTTAAGTTCATCCTTTTCTCGCCTTTAAATTGTACAAACGAGACATGGTTATTTTGTGACGTGTAACTATGTGCTGCCCTGTTGACAATTCAGAGAAGCTGTATTAGATGCTGCAGATGTTTCTGATCTGTAAGGCATTTCCAGAAATCTCAAATTTCCATAATAAAATTACTCCAAAGTGTAACAAAAGGCACGAGAATTAAACAAGATTGTTATGAAATACTGTTTCTGCTCCCCAGATAATGGTACCTTTGATAGAATTCCTACTTATTAATGTTCTTTCAGGTCTCACAGAGACAGCGAGCTGGTCTGGAGTTGTTGTGAAGCTAAGATACATGGCAGCTCATTGCTAACATCCTTGGCAGGAGCTGTGACCATTTTGCAGCTCTGTGCCACCAGTAGTCAAGTATCTGCTGCTCTTCTCAGAGTTTTATTTGTAGGAGCTTGCCCTGTTTTTCAGTCCTGCTGGCTGCAGCTTCTCTGGCTGCTCTGTAGGTGTCAGAAGGGATGTGGGATGCTTCCTGCTCGGCGTGAGGTGTGTAGACACACTGTAATAGGGATAGAGCCAGAGAAATCAGGAGGGTGGAAGATTGCTGGCGGGCCCTGATCGGACACCATGGACAAGCTGACGTTGCAACAGCTTTGTGAAATGTGCTTGGGTTTTGATCCCAAGGATCCACTTCGTATGCTTGTAGAGACTGCACTTAGGAATTGGTTACGTGCATGCAAAAGCAGCTGAGGTCTGGGAGCTGGGCTGTTGTGGTCAGGGAGGTGCAAGAACACAGTGTGGCCGTGTTTGGGATCCAGCTGTTGTTTTTGTTGTTGACCAAACCCACAAAAATTTCTTTGCAGCCAGCAGTTACCTTGTTTCAATGACTGCTGATCAGTCAGGGCTTTAACCCCAAACTGTAGACGTGCACGGTGAGATGAGCAGAAACTGCCTGTGCCTGACTCTTCTGCAGGTGTTCTGCATGGGAAGAGCCGTCTGGCTTTGCAGAGCCTTTCATGCAGCTCACAGAGGGACCTTTTGTGTTTCAGGCTGGGGGGATTCAATAGGCAGCCCGTCTGAGAGGGGAATGACCTATGACGCCCTTCACGTCTTCGACTGGATAAAAGCAAGAAGCGGAGACAACCCTGTCTACATCTGGGGACACTCCTTGGGCACGGGGTAAGCATCGAATCCCAGTGGGACTTAGCACCTTCCGACAAACATCAAACACCAACCTTGGGTGAAGGCACTGTTTGCCGTAACCCCCAGGCTGGCTTGGCTTGGAGTCTGTGGCATAACTGCTGCAGAGTAGCTCCCCTTTTGCGCTCTGCAGAGAGAAGGGCTACAGTGAATGACTGTGCAGGAATTGATCTCGAACCTTCATTGCCCGGAGGGATACGCTGGGAAACAGGCACTTAGAGTGTGATGCTATTTGATCAAGTGGAAGGCGAGCGGGACTGCTCTGATCTCTTCCTGTGGTGAACCTATGTCTGCATTTGTCTCTCAGAGCAGAACATCGTGCTGCTTTGATATTCTGGAAGAGCATCCCAGAAAGGCCACATGTGTGCGCAGTTTTCCCTTACAAAATGTTCTTTTTCTGTCCTGACAAACATATTGTGTGTAATTAATATTCATGTAGATGCCTGCATGGCTGCACTGCTGGCCATCGACAGTGTTTACGTGGTCATGCCTGGCACAGGGAAGTAGGAACAGTGAGAAATCTGCAGTCCCAAGTGCCTTTTCCTAAATGGTTTTTAACTTTCCTTTTATGCTTCCTCCCATTCCTGTGCTGTCTGGAGGCTGATCACGCTCAGCAGAAAACACGTACTCTTATCCCATTGATGTGGGGATGAGCAGAGGGCAAATGCAGGAATTACTTTGAAGTTAAACAGTGTGCAGATGAGACTGTTTGAGTCTACAGTGGCTTGCCTTGCTGTCCAACGAAACGTGGTGCTGGGGCAGGGAGGTGTTTCAGGATAGTGCATCTTCATCACCATGGTACTAAATGGCGTGCTTTGTTTGAGACAAAGCAGATTTTATTTTTTCCTTTGGCTCTTCCTCTTTATTTTTGCTGCGTTCAGGATCCCTTTCTGGGTTGGAGCATTCTGGTGACGTTTCCCAGTGCACTGCCATCTGAATGGCCTGTGACTGTGGTCCCCAGCAGAGTTTGCTGGTGACTGTAGCCAGCCCAGAGGTTGAGCTTGTTGAAGTTAACTGTGCTTGGAGGATTCAGCGACTTCTGTAAATGTGTCCGTCCCGTTAGGGAGGTGCGTGGAGGACACCTTTTGGCTTTCTGACCCAGCTGTGGCCAGTGTCACCCTGGGAGCCCCGTGCTCAGCTGCCTGGAGCTCAGTAACCCTCTGCCCATACTCCTGCCTCCCCCTCTCTGCTCCTCAGCCCTTTTACCCTTGGGGTAGGAGGTTGTGTTGCACTACTGTGGGTATGTCAGGAGCCTGAGAGCCACCTCAAAGAGATCCTTTCAAGTGACTACATGGTGTGCTGCTTTCCCGGCCTTGTTCATTTCCCTAAACGCAGGTGCCTAATGCCCTTTGTGGGCATCAGTGGGGTTTGGGAGACCTGTGGGAACCCAAGTCACTGTGGGCTGGCTGCCCAGACCGCAGTGTTAGGGCGTTGTAGTTGTACGTCTGCCCCCTGCTATCACCAGAGCCTGGTGTTTTGCAGAGGGACTGTGCTGGATCAACACCCGTTGTTCTCCTTTCCAGGGTCGCAACAAATCTCGTGAGGCGCCTTTGTGAGAGAGGTAAGTCTGGTGGGCTGCTGCTCGTCCCACCTGGCCCAGGTGCCGCCGATGTCCCAGGTTTTGTGACAAGGCTGTCCTTGGCATGCCGTGGTGGCAGCTGACCCCTGCATTTCAGCACGTTGCCTTTGGCTTTTCAGAAACACCCCCGGATGCCCTGATACTGGAATCTCCGTTCACCAACATACGAGAGGAGGCGCGGAGTCACCCCTTTTCTGTGGCAAGTACACAGCGGTTCTCACAGCAGTGGTGTGTAATCACACACCTAGAAATTAACCTTCAGAAGCGATGTAGCTGAGCTAATTGCAGTGAGTCACATTTACAAGTGTTGGAAATGAAGACCAGCGTGTAAGGCAGTTCCTGGGAAGACCACTGCAGTAAGCAATACCTGACCCATGTGTGGAGTCTGGTGAAATAAAACAGAAATTGGGGTCAGAAAGGGCAGTAAATGCAGAGAGGGTAAGGTAAACTCAGCTCTCAGCAGTGGACGGCCCGCTCTGTGCTGTAGCTTCTCTGTTGTGGGAGGCCATTTTGTGGGCTGTGAGCAAAGTGATGGCAAAGCTGGGCTTCCCCTGGTCACAGCCCTCTCTGTGTGGTCCCTTTGCTTGCCCAGATCCCCCGGTGAGTTCACTCCGACGTGGCTCTCTCTTCCATTCAGCTACAAGCTGGCTCTAAACTGAGCAGACAGCCATGTTGGATGTGCCTGTCCTGGTGAGGTGCCCAGGGATAAAGCTCGCTCGACAGAAAACTGTTCCCAGCGGCAGCATCGTGCCTTGATACTCTGACCGTGCAAGTTCCCCGAGAGCCTGCTCCTGAGCAGGCTGATAAGAGGGGCTTGACACAGGAGAGGAAAAAAGGTGCTGGTGGAAACGTGGCCTGTCTCATTGCAGAGAGCGCAGCCAGCAGCTCAGGGATGTTACAGGGATGGCAGAGGCTTGCCCTGTTCCTGCTGCGTGTAACTGTCCTTCTGGTGCCTGCCACTAACACCAGTTTTTCCTTTCAGATATACAGATACTTCCCTGGGTTTGACTGGTTCTTCCTTGACCCCATCACGATGAGTGGAATTAAATTTGCAAACGATGAGAAGTGAGTGTCTTCCCTCTTCGCTGGGGTTTCAGCTGTGGCTGCAGTGAACCAGGGCGAGCATCAAGGAGCAGACTGCACTGTGCTCTTTTTATGTCGAAGCATTGTACTTGCTGAAGGGATTTCGGTTGCTCTTGCAGCCCTGAATGCAGCACAGCTTTGCACCATGGAGCTCTTTCTTTTTTAATTGGTCTTAATGAGGAGAGATGCAAAAGAGAGCACAGAGACTACTCAGGGATATGCTAATTTGATCCTGGTGATTTATGCCTTTCAAGTGTGCGTTACACGTTAAGCAGTAGCATCAGGACTTTAAAGGTTTGGGATTATTTCTCTGGTGTGCGTTTGCATAAGCCGCCTTTTTGCATAATAACGTCTGCTTTCACCTCATTCAAGAGGCTGAGCACTTAGGAGTTCGGTTTCCAGTTGCGAAACCAAACGAGACCTTGGGGGACGATGCCTTGCAGTGATGTGAGCCACTTTGGGTCTGAGCAGCAAGCAGCTTTTCCAAGGATGCCTTTTGCTAGTAAATCTTCTGCAGACCGAATTAATGGTGCCTGTGTAATAGCATTTTCAAGATCTGAACTGCACTTAATGACCCACAGAACACGTTAGTCACTGCAGCTTCCTTGCAAATCCAGGCGTGTCGGTGCTAGTGCCGGGAGGCTGCTGCGGGCCAGCCCACGCTTCCTAGCCCTGCGTGCTGCGTTGAAGCCTTGCAGTTGTTTGCTTGCTCTATTTTTAACTGGCTTTGCCTGACATCAGTAAGGGGCTCTCTGTGGTAGAAGTAGTTTTGGGCAGGGAGGAAAATGCGTCCAGTCTACCTGCTCCTGATTGCCACTGTTGTCTGCCTTACAGTGTGAAATACATTTCCTGCTCCCTGCTCATCCTTCACGCTGAGGACGACCCGGTGGTACCGTTTCATCTGGGAAAAAAGGTAGGCGTGTGGCTCTGCGAACTGCCCTGGAGGAAGGGACTGGGGTGGCCAGAATAACACCCCAGGGATGTTGATAAAGCCAGGCAGAAAGACAGCAACAGCAGGATGTACACAGAAATGCGCAGCCTGAAGGGACCACAGGTTCTGTGGTGCTGGAGGTGGCGAATCAGTAGTGAGGCTGGGCCAGAGGTTGCGAAGCTGGTCAAGCCAGGACCACCCCGAGAGAGGCAGCTGGTTTGGGGGCCTGGGGGCTGATTTGGGGTGGGATGGCTGGGTTTGAGCTGGGGGGTAGTTGGTTTGGAGTGACACGTGGCCCTCACCTGCTTCCCCTCGGACTCAGCTTTACAACATCGCGGCGACATCGCGGAGTTTCCGAGACTACAAGGTGCAGTTTGTTCCGTTCCACACAGACCTCGGCTACCGGCACAAATACATCTACAGGAGTCCAGAGCTACCTCGAATACTGCGGTAACAGCCCAGCCAGCGGGGTCTCCACAGCATGGGGGGGACGGTGCTTGGGGCTCTGGGTCAGCACTACAGAAGGGGAACTACAGAAGGGGAACCACAGAAAGCTTGGGAGCACTCCCCCCTCTCCGTCTCGTCTTTGCTGTGAGCCGGATGCTCTGGAGGGGCTGTCTGCAGAGCAGCTGCTTCTGCTGCTGGCATTTACCTTTTCTAGCTGGGTGACAGGAAAGCTCACTGCTGCTCCCTCTAGCTGCAAGCGCTCGAGCCCCGGTATTTGCCAGGGAAACAGAAGCCACAGCATCCACCAGAGTGTAGGACAACTGGGAGTCACTGCTGTGTTGTTTCTTTTCCTAGGGAGTTTCTGGGAGTATCTGAACATGAGCATCATCACTGAAGACTGGCTGCTTGGCAGCGCAGAGGTTTCCCTTTCTTTCCTTCCCCTCTCTCTCTCCTTTTCCTCCTCCCTCCCCGTGGGTCAGTCTGCCATTCTTCCATCCCTGGCACGAAAGGAGGTCAGGGATTCCCACTCCAGTCCTGATGTGTACCCTTGGCAACTCCAGCTCCCAGCATCAGCGTCTGTGATGGTAGAAGAAAGAAGTTGATGGCTTCTTTTTCGATGTGGACGGAGGGGTGACAACAACCCAGGAGCTTGTACCAAATGGTGAAAAAAGTAAGCACAACAGAGCCTGGCCAGTCCAGCGCGGTACCACTGAGGACAGACATTCCTAGGACACGTATGTCATGACCAAGGGTGTTTCTTTCGCTTCCAAACACTGCTGCTGTTTTTTGGATCACATACAGACTCATTTTGTAGGTGAATGGCTTTTGCCGTGTCTCCGTACCACAGTCGTCTTGCTTGAGTTTGAGGTGTTCCCTTTCTAGGAAATACATGTTTTGCCTTCCCTTTTTTTCCGCTAAGTGGCTGTAATTACAAATACACTGAAGATCCAGGTGGTGAGAGGTATTTTTGTTTAGCTCTTCAGTCACAATGTGCTGCAAGTGTTGGGCTAATTGCACACATTTGGAAATAAAGTGAGATTTTTTTTTTTTTGTTCTCCCTTTTCCAACATCTATCTAAGGGGAAAAGATGAATACCCTTTTTTTCTGTTCCGTACAGTTTCCCTTCTGGACACCACTTCTGCTCCCATCCCTGTTATCCTCAGTGGAGCTCCTCCCCTTCCTCACATGCACTTCTTATTAGGGACTGAAGTGGCTTATACAGATAAATTACAGAGTTGGGAGTTTAAGCTGGAAAGCATAAGATCGTGTTTTGCCTGACTTCCCCCTTCTGCGATCAGCATGGGCCCAGGATGTGGGAATGGGTGTCTTCCATTTTCCCTGTACACAGCCAGCCAGCTATGTGCTTCCTTTGGGTGGGAAGAACTCTTGTATTTTTATTTCCCCTCATCTACTTTTTAATTCCTTTTGATTTCCTGTTCCTGGTGGCTACGCTGTTCCTCTGTAGTTATAAGCAGGCAGTGACACGCAGTTCTTGATGCAAAAACAAGTCTGGGGTTCTTCCACCTTTCTCCCGTGCCTCCCTGCTGTGTTCTGGGCACCACGGGCACTTTCAGCAGCAGCTTTCTCAGCCCCATCACTGCTGTGTTTGGAGCACGCTGTCCAGGACTGTCCAGGAGAAAGGAGTGGTGCTGTAGGTTTAGTCACTAGTGCTCAGAAGTGAATCGTGCTGTCTGAAGGGTCCATTAAGGGGTGTACAGCGTAGTATAAACTGCTCGGCATGCATCCCAGTTATACCTGCAGGATCATACTAGTTGCAAAGCAGACAGTAGCTTGTTCTTGTACTGAGATTCTTCTGCCATTAGCGTGGTTATCCCTGAGGTTTCTGACCCATGATACTCATAAGCTAACTGTGCCACTTAAATTATGTTTGATGCACTTGTATTTATTGCACTGACAGAAGAGGAACACTTACGTGGCTCTGTAGAGAGTGACCTGCACATTCCAGCTAACGCTGCTGCCGGCAGCTGGCTCAGAGCGAGGCAGAGCCGGAGGCTGGCTGCCTTCCTCCGGGGGCAGAGCTGAGGGTCCGGCACGGGGACGGCGGCTGGCGGTGACCCCAATGCCGCCAGTCCCTGCAGTAGGCCAGTGAGATGCTTGGAAACTTAAACTGAAATGTTTGTCTAAAAGTGGTGTAGTTTTAATAAAGGCATTGACTGCTGATCACTTCAGCTTTCACCTGTTTTTGGGATGTTTTCCCCACTTGGGCACTTGGGCAGGCCAGCTGGGCACCAGGTGGGCTGTGGGATGGGAGAAGTG
Organism: Cygnus atratus; assembly: GCF_013377495.2. NCBI lineage: Eukaryota > Metazoa > Chordata > Aves > Anseriformes > Anatidae > Cygnus > Cygnus atratus. Next base: position 107,771,438 of record NC_066364.1, on the reverse strand, counting down.
GCTTGCAGCTGGGCCTGGACAGCTCTTTGTGGTGGTACTGCTGCCAGCTCTGGGGGAGCAGCTCTCCTGGAGCCCGGCTGAGGCTCTAGGGAAACCAGGAGCTGCCTGTGGGACTTCAAGCAGAGCAGCCCCCTGTGCCATTTCCAGGCTAAATCCAAGACCGCAGCCACCATGCCAGGGTACAGGGAAATGGTACTGGCCCAGAGCAGCCTCTGGCCTCGTCTCCCTCCTGTCCGCCCGGGGTGCTGGCCAAAGAGCCCATTCTGCATGGGTATGCTGTCCCCATGACAGTGCCAGCACCCGGCTGGTGCTGGCTGCAGGGGACCGTGTCTGGATCTGTGGTGTCGTGGCACCAGGCTGGAACCCCAAGCAGCGGGCAGTCACACCGAAGTCAAACCAACGCATGTTCGGGTTGCTTTAATGAGTGGGTGTCACACAGGAGTACTGGTGCTCTACATCGCACTACAGGTGTTAAACTGACCCCAGCCCCACGAGGGATGCAGAGCAGCACGGCCCAGCTGGGGAGGGACAGAGGAGCTGTCATGCACTGGGCTGGGTCACCACCCAGCTGGCAGTGGCAAGCAGAACCTGTTCCACACAGCTACAGCTGCTTTAAAAAAAAAAAATATCAAAAAAAAATAATCCCTGGAGTGGTTCGGCTACTGGGTTTTTAATTAATAGGTGGGGAGGAGGCTACAGCAAGCTCTGTGATCCCAGCTGCTGATCCCTCTCCTCCTGGACCACAGTGTATGGAAGTGGCACCTGCACTGGAGGCAGCTGATCTAACACCCAGCCCCTTCTCCAGGCATGCTGGGGGAAGGGGGTGGCTGGGAGGGCAGGCCGCAGCCTCTCCTTCCCCTTGCTGTTGGGCTGGCACAGCCCCTGGGGGAGGACCCGACGCTCGGTGTGGTCTAAAACCCGTTTGTGGGGCAGGGAGGCCAGGCCACATGCAGAGGGAGGGAAGGATTTAGCTGGAGATCCCTTGTTAAGCGTGGAGTGCGGTTGCGGAAGACTGATCCGTGGCTGTCTCACTAAAAGCGATACGCAGCACGTGCAGGCTGGGTACAAACACGGGGTCCTTTCGCCTCTCCCCCAGCTCCCGCTCCTCAGTCAGGGCTCCTCCTCAGAGCACCGTTCTACCCCCGAAGGAAAGGCCTCGCTGCTGCAGAGCCAAGCCCGGCCAGCTGGCGGTGAAATGCGGGTGAGGGCTCCGGGGCTGGGCACCCATCCCTCCTTCCTTCCCTCTGTGCTTGCGTCAGTCCCGGGGGAGGTTGGGTGGGGGGATTTTTGTGGCGGAGGGCTCCACCCCCCAGATCTCCTGGGCGTACTCGGTGATGGTCCTGTCACTGGAGAACTTGCCCGAGCAGGCGATGTTCCTGATGACTTTCTTAGTCCACTCCCGGGGGTCCTGGGAAGAGGGGAGGCAAGGGCAGCGGTCACTCATCCCACCCCGGCGCGGCTCAGGCTTAGGGCACCGCTATGCACACTCGGCTGCTTTAAATAACATGGTGTGGGGTTGCTGAAGCCTCAAAACCCACCTCACCCTGCCCCGTGCCCCCACAGGTGCTGTGGGGTGTGAGAAGGGCTCCACAGGGGCACGCTCAGCCCAGCTGCCCCTTTTCCATGGCCAAGGACCCCCGCCTCTGCTGAGGCTGTGGGCAGCTCTTACCATGAACAGCTGGTCCACTTGGCCTTGGCATTTAATGTAGGCTTCGTAGTCGGCAAACACCTTAAACCTGAAAGCCGGAGCACAGAGTAAGGCTGGGGTTTGTCGGCTGTGGGGTCCCAGGAGGGCAAGACAGGGCAGCACAGACATCCTCCATGCAGGCAGGGCCACGAGAGCAGCCCACGAAGGGGCTGGGATGCGTGCCAGGCCTCACCTGTCGTGGTGCATGAGCATGTTGACAACGTCCCTGAAGCACCCGGGGTCTCTCGGGGAGAAAAACCCACTGCTGATCTGGTCAATGGCCTGCCGCAGCTCCGGTAGGCGCTCGTAATACTCCAGCGCGTTGTACCTGCGCAGGGAGGAGGCACAGACGGGCTGTAGGGGCTGGTGCTCTCCCCCGGGGCCCAGCACCCAGAGAGCTGGCATGTGTCTAGGGCAGAGAGGGCAGCACGGTCCCCAGCACCAACCCTTTGCGATCCAGGGCCTCCACGTCCTCCACCCGCATGCCGAAGATGAAGAGGTTTTCTTCGCCTGCCTCCTCGGCCATCTCCACGTTGGCTCCATCCATGGTGCCGATGGTGAGGGCCCCGTTCAACATGAACTTCATGTTGCCGGTGCCCGAGGCCTCCGTGCCAGCTGTGGAGATCTGCTGGGAGAGATCCGCTGCTGGGATCACTGCCGGGTGCAAGAGAGGTGGGAGTTAGCCCTCGGCTTGCTGCAGCTCCCCCCAGCCTGGGCCCAGGACAGCAGAACATCTCTGGGCAGTGGCCTGCTGACCCTTCCAGCTCAGCCCCGAGGCCAGACCCAGGCACAAAGGCCCAGCTCTGCCAGGACCCCATGCAGCTGCTGCTGCTCCTGCACCAGGCTCCTGCCCCATGTAAAGCCCTGCAGCCCTCAGGCCCTTCCTGAGGGTGCCCAGGTGGCCTGCTGTGACAGCCTTCTGTCAAACCAGCTTCTGGGCTCAGCTGGGACACGGGCAGCTGCTGCCATGTGCCTCCATGCGCCACAGACGTACCCTTCTCAGCCAGGGACACGCGGTAGTTCTCCAGGAAGATGACCTTGAGCTTGTCCCCCACGTAGGGATCGTTGTTGATGACCTCGCCGATGGAGGTGATGAGTTTGATGATCATCTTGGCCATGTGGTAGCCGGGGGCCGCCTGAAGAAGAGCAGCCCAGAGAGAGTGAAGGCTTTTAAGGAAGGCAGAGCACGAGAGGTGCCAATGCGGGGTCCTCACTGTGGGGAGAACCTGGGCCTCACCTCTGCTCTCCACATGGATCAGCCAAAACCCTACTGGGAGAAGCCCTGACCCCCAGGAGGGGAGCGATGGGGCCCTATCAGCCCAACTAGTCCATGACAGCACTTCCTGAAGAGCCCACCAGCACAGACCCACGCTGGCTAACCCACAGCAAACCCAGCAAAGCCCCCCAGAAGGGACCAGCACCTTCCCCACATCCCAATACCGCGCGTGCACTGAGGCTGGGAAGCACTTTACCTTTCCTCCGATCATAATCGTCCTAGGCACAAAGGATTTGGATGGGTCACTTCTGATGCCTGGAAGAGCAGGGCATAAACAACTGAAGCAAAGACAAACCGGGCAGAGCTCATTGCTCGCATCAGAGATGGGCTGCGAGCCCAGCCCGCGTTGCGTGAGCCCAGCACACCTGCAGAACCCCGAAGCCCAACCAGACATCTGCCAAAGCTGTGCTGGGCAAAATCGGGCTGCAAAGTACTTGGAAAGCCACTCCAGACAGCCACGAATCAGAGCTGCAATGACTTGCCTCCCTTTGGGAAAGGGCAGGGGGATGAGGCAGACGCTTGGGAGCAGGATTTTAGCTTGCACCAGGCCAGTCCTAACACCAGCAGTACGGGTGCGGGGGTGAATGGAGATTTGGGCTGTGAGCTTTTCTGAAGAGCTCTGCAGGACCCTTCAGGTACTCTGTCCTCCTCCTGGAGGAGAAGCCCCTCGTGACAGGAGGGAACAGCCAGGCTCAGGAGTCCTTTGGCCACCAGCTGGCGTGCATTTTCATAGGAACGCTGGCAGCAAGGGGCTGCTGGGGGGCACCCCTGGACTACCAGCCCCTACCAGGCAGGACTTACGGTTATAGAGGGTGATGGCATGCAGGCAGTTCAGCAGCTGCCGCTTGTACTCGTGGATTCGCTTGACCTGAACATCAAACATGGATGAAGGGTTGATCTTGACCTTGTACTGCTCCTCCAAGTAGGCTGAGAACTTCAGCTTGTTCTCCTGGCAAGAAAATCTGATGAGCAGCAGGCCTTGTGCCAGAAGTGTGGGCTGGCTGCTGGGATGTTCTCTGGGAGCATGCTGCCTCTACCCTTCTTTCCCCCTCACCTCCAGCGCTCATTACCTGTTTGACTTTTGCCACATCCCTGATAAACATCTCGTTATCGATGAAATCCAGGAGCTTCTTCAGCTGGCTCAGGTCTGTGACAAAGCCTTCCCCGATTTTCTAAAGGAAGGAATCAAAAGAGGGATGTTTCACCTGTGAGACATCTCACCCCATCCACAAGTGCACTTCCCCAACCACAGCCCTGTTGGGAAGAGGAAGAAGAGATGCTCTGGACAGGAAAAGGGGCACAGTTTCCTATAGCAAATTGATTTTCCTGTATCAGGGAGCTTGAAGGTACAGGGGAAAATGGGTACTTGCAAAAATCCAAACAAGTCCTTTTCTCTCAAAGAGCTTGAGAGGAAGGGTGTGTGCACGTGTACCAGGGCCTCCTGGCAGCTGGAGAAACTGATGGGCAGGACATAAACAATAACTTCACAAAGGTTTTCAGCTATTACATACTCCAGTGTGAAGCAAAAATAAACAAACCTCAAGGGCCTGCTAAACAGAGGAGACAAAACTGGGGCTGGGGCTCTGAGGGAGCTCCTTTGTGGCCATGAAGCTTGAATGCTTTTGCAGACACCCCACTTCTACACACCGCGGTGCTGCCTGAGAGGTTATCTGCAGCCACTGCGAGGGGAGGGAGCCAGATCCAAATGTCTGCAACTCCTTGGCCAGCTCTTCCTCAGAGACTTCAAAACTCAGCCAACCTCACACCCACATGTGCAACAGGCATGCTCCTACCAAGCTGTCCTCGCTCACACCTGCCAGACCTTTCCCTCAGGCTCTGTTGAGACTTTGTGAAGTGCCCAGAAGCAAACAGCAGGGATCGCAGCTCAGCCCCTCACTCCAGCTGCTTGCGACTCACCTCGGCGATAACATCGGCCAGTCCCGGGTTGCACAGCAGAAGCCAGCGTCTTGGCGTGATCCCATTTGTCTTGTTCTGAAATTTCTCTGGCTCCAGCTCGTAGAAATCCTTGAACCTGGAACATCAGGGAGTAGGGGCCACACTGAACCACTCTGCCACCACCCAGAGCTTCAGCTGGGTGCTCCTGACATGCTCCTGACTCAGGACAACCTCTACTGATCTCGTTGTACGATCGTGAACTCTCTGCACTGCCTCTCAAACCCTTCCTCGGCTGTAATGCCTAGGATTCCACCAGCTCTGAAGGGAGATGAGTTGGACCCTGTACACTCTCAAATAAGACTGTCTCTCCAGCCCGCTGTGCCTAGCAGGACAACCGAAGCAGGCCTTGATACCTGTTTGCCCCAGCCAGCCCCCCAGGTTTGCAGGCGAAGCTCAGTGAGCAGAGAGGAGAGGGGAGGTTTGTGCACACCGTGGGTGTCCCCCAACTCACACTGAGTTCTTCACAATGTCGGAGTGGATGCGGGCCACGCCGTTGACGGCATGAGAGCCGATCACACAGAGGTGTGCCATGTTGATGCGCTTGCAGTCCCCTTCTTCGATCACCGACATCCTCCGGAGACGGTCAACGTCCCCTGGGTAGAGAGCTGCCACGCGCTGCGGGTGGGCAGGAAGAGGGCCATTAGCAACCCAGCTGTAGGGCCTGGCAACATTCCCATCCTAAAAGACAGCTGGAGCGAAACCCACAGCCCGTGACCAGCCGAGTCCCTTACATCCAGATGCATTTGGTTGAGGGCGTAGACGATCTCCAGGTGACGGGGCAGCAGCTTTTCAAACATGGAGACTGGCCAGCGCTCCAGGGCTTCGGGCAGCACAGTGTGGTTGGTGTATGCACAGGTCCGTTTTGTGATCTCCCAGGCCTGCACGCAGACAGCAGGTTAACACACACATGCCCAGGCCAGGAGGGGGAAGAAAACCTTATTTAAGGGCAGGACAGCAGCTCTTGCCCCTGCAAGGTGTGGTATGCACCTTCCAGCTCTGCTCACCTTGTCCCAGTCCACCTTCTCCACATCCACCAGGATCCGCATGAGCTCTGGGATGGACAGGGCAGGGTGGGTGTCATTTAGCTGAATAGCCACCTGCAACACAGACTCGCCGGGCTCAGATGTGGCAGTGACAGGGCTCTGTCTGTGTCCCAGCACAGCCCCCATGGGGTCAGGGTTGGGGGAAGACTCAGGTCTCTTCTTATAGCTCACAGAACCACACATCTCAGAAACAGACAGAGCTCCCATAGAGCTGTTCAACCTTCAACGGATTTGCTCCAAAATGTATTTTTTCCCCTGGAAAATGGGCCCCGAGATCACTTCTGTGTTCCAACCCAAACTGCCAGAGTCTTTGTATACAGCAAAGCATCCTGCTCTCCCACGCAGTGGGCAGGTCTGGCTGAAACACCCCCGGGCCCTCTCTGCCCACAAACTCACCTTGTCCGGGAACGTTTCAAAGCTTGTCCTCACAGGGTCTCGACAGCCAAATTTGGAGGACTTAAAGCGGCGGATGATGTCTTGGAGGGTTGCGGCCACCACGAAGTACTCCTGTTTCAGGCGCAGCTCCTTGCCTTCGAAGAACTGCATGTGGGGGACACGCAGGTGTCAGTGCTGCAGCTGCCATCCCCAGTTGGCAGCCCAGCCCCTGGAGATGCTCCTGTCCAATCTGATGGGCTTCCCAACAGCCCTTACGTGCTCTGCACTTTGTCAGGCCAAACCTAGATGTTACTCATCCTGCCTCTCAGGAGGCCAGCCATGCTACAGCTCCAGCTATGCTACAGGCTGCTGTTTCAGCTGCCTCCAGAGGGCAACAGAACCTGACACATCGGTGCTGCTCCCACAGACCAAGTACAGCTCCCTCCCTCGCTGCAAGGCCCTCTACAGGGTTTTTGGAGCAAGGATTTTGGACTCCCTGCAATAGCCAGGAGCCAGTGTCATTTACAGACACACCAGCTGCCTCCGGTGCGCACCACGCATCACGCTGTTCTGTTTTAAAACACCAAGAGAAATGAGTGGGTGGGATAAAGCCCAGGAGATGAGCTTTTCCAGCACAGACACTAATCCGTGACTGGGTGCACAATGACTGCATGGCCTGGGACAATTCCTGTGTGAGAAATCCCTTGAACTGGGGCTGGAAACGAGTGCCCCCTCATAGATGCCTCTAAAATAAGGACTTACTTTTGCAAACAGTAAACCACGTAAGTTGGCAACTGCCTTGAGTATGAAGGCAGACAGCAACTATATGATACAGGCCAGGCTCCCAGCTGCCATCCGTCAGCAGTGACACTGGGGCCAGCAGAGCTGTGTCTGTTCATTGAGAATTACAGAGCCGACATGTTGTATTAAAAATCCTCAAACCAGAACAATAACCATCAGGTGGCCATGACCTTCCACTGCCTGCAAACAAGGCAATAAAACTACAGGAAGGATGAACCCAAGCAGCAGGAAAGAGAAGCAAGAGTCACTCACGTTGTCATTTGGGTACAGGACTCTGGATATGTTTTCTGCCAGGTTTCTGTCCAACACTGCCTCGATGTAGTCACCCACATTGACTGCAGTGAGAGAGAAATACACACAGCACTGCCACAGCTGCAGAGATTCAGACAGGTCCCCAACACCGTGCTTTTCCCTCTTTTGTGGAGATTTCTAGCAGGAACATGACGGCTGGTATTAATTAAATGTGAATGGGAAAGGACGTGTGTGAATGCACCCATAGAGACAGGAGGAGACGAGAGAAAGGTACATACCCACACAGTTTCTCAAGACACACGGTCTGGAAAGGACAGAAGACAGAAAGTGAAGACGGACAGCAGACAGAGAAGGCAAAAAAAAAGGAAGCGAGTGAAGCAGCCGTCTTGCTTCAGGACTAAGGAGAAGTGGTGCAGGGCAAAGAAGCACAAAGACCACAACCACAGCTAACTCCTAAAGGGCACAAAAGGCCCGCCTGAAACCCAGCTCACAGCTGCCGATCAAGAACCGATCAAGAACTCAGTTCTCTGCGTCCCACATAAGTTCCCCTGATGGGGCTGCTTGGACACGCACGTCTTGGTCCTTCCAAGTATGGAAGGATGAATCCAATCAGTCTTGTCTAAAACATTCCCCTTCTGTACAGCCTAGCAACTGTTAGTTGCCCAGTACGTGTCCTTCAGCACTACAGTTAGAGCCTGAAAAATACAGTAAGGGTCACACATGGACTCAAAGGAAACCAGCAGTAAGGAAGGAAAATGCTGCCATTTTCCTTCAGCACTAAAGGATGCTGCTGCATGGAAATGGCTCTCCATGGCACCTGGGTGTTTGCAGCTCACCTGGCGATGTGCAGAACACACTGGCACATGGTTTATCACTCGGGGAATGCACAGGGCAGGTTTTGAGAGCAAGGCAAGCATGAGGGGGGTGAAACGAGGATGGGTGCACAAGGGTTCTGGAAGCGGTTGGAGACCATGGATGTGCACTCAGCACTGTGTTTTTGAGGTAGCCAGGAGGTATGGATAAAGCAGGGCAGATGTGGAGTGCTGTGCCAGGTGCAACACACAGAGGAATAACGATGTCCCAGCCCCAGAGCCCACTGGCCAGAAGATAGGCAGTGGAGGGATAGCACTTACACTCCTGGAGGTTGAAGTCATTGGGTGCTTTTGCAGACCACAGCCTCATGGTGTTCACAGTGTTGTTCTTGTATCCTGGCACTGGTGTGTCATACGGCATGGCGAGGACAACCTGCAAAAGGACAGCATTTCCCTCTGTTTAGCAGCATGACATCCTCAGAAGAAGGTTCAAAACGTCTCCAGAAAGAATCCAGAGGACACAGACAACTTCTGGCTGTGGTAAAGATCCCACGTGCACTAAAACACAGCTGCTGAGGTTCACAAACCTGCTTGTTGTCACGGGCACTTTCAGCACCCGCTAGGAAAGCATTAATAGGAGAGGAAGAGTTGTTTGGAGCTTCACTGGCAAACAGGAGTTCCAAGCTCATTAACGAAACAACAGGCTTTCAAGCAACCTGCTGACCTTCCCATACCAACTGGAGTGCCTATTAACTATTCACCAAAGCCCTGCAAGCATCCTCAGCTGGCCACTGCTCTTCTGCCTGCGCTGGTACAGTGCTGGGGCACCTGGGTGTTTCCATCTGGGATAAACTGCACAGCCTGAATCCTGCCCAGAAGCCCTCTGCAGCCTCCCAGGACCAACCGCGACCACCAAAGCACCATTCCCATAGCGGTTCATCCAAAAACTCCATTAAACGTACGTTGGAGCCACCTGGGTAAACACACTGAGATCTCCAGCACCGGAACTGAACACGCGTGAACAACTTGTGCAGCCTTTCAGCCATGCTTAAGCACTGGGATGCTGCCCAGGTGGCTTAGTGCTACAGAGAACACCACCGGGGCTTCCAGTTGAGCTTACACTAGCCAGGCAAGGCGCAGGTGTGCTTCCAAGCTTGCATGCTCCTGCTCACTGCTGTACCAATGTCTCCGTGCCTCCAAACCAGCTGAGCAGGGAGGCAAGGCACCGTGCCCCAGAACAAAGCCCCTAAGGGCTTATGCCAGCAGAGCTGAGCAGTGCTTGCAGAGGAAAGCCCTGATCCTGCAGCACGGGGCCTGGCCACCTCTGTCAGAAGGAGCTTACAGCCTCCTAAACACATCAGCACGCAGTGCTGTGACAGCCCTGCAGCCACAGGCTTTCCCCAAGCACAGACACAAAGGGCAGCAGAGAATGGATGGAGCTGTCCTTACAGGGCAGGGAAAAGCCAGGCGGATCGGCACGTCGGCCCCAAACAGCCTCTTTGTGCTGGCGTCAGCAACACCTCCCCTCTGGAGAAAACCAGCAAGAGCTCGGGCTCTCCAAGCTGGTATTACCAGCTCCGAACACGGAAGCAGGCAGGCAGAAAGCCTGCCCTGTCCGAGCCACGGGACCGGGGCATGCATCCCATTAACTGCACGATGCTATATTTAGAAACTGCATCTTTGACTTTTTTTAAGCCTTTCCACTCTGTTCCTTCAATAGCACTGGCTGAAACCTCACTTTCTTGTCAGCAGCAGTTTCCCATCGCGCAGCTTGGGATCCCTGAAAACCCCAGAGCAACGCTGGGGTTGGAAGAGGAAAGCACGCAGAGGATAAGGCATTCAGTCCCCAGGTGGATGTCTGCTTCCCCAGGGAGCTCTGGCACAGTGCCCCGTGGTGTTCACAAGTGTGTGGTATTGAGCCCTGCCAACCTGCCCGCACCTCGCTGCCTTCAACAGCTTTGTGGCTGTATGCTCCTCAGACAGACCCTTGACCAAAGTGGGAACAAGGCTAGGCCATGTCCGTAAATCCCAGAGAAATTCACAGTCCTTTCCTCCTTAGGGCTTGGGGCGGAGAGGCTGAAACTTCTTCAATCCCCTTGGTAAATCCACACTTTTTCAGAGTTTGCCTCCCTCAGCTGTAAAACTGGAACACGCTTATGCTGCAGCTGCACGTGCCCCTGGCAGGCATGTGCTCCCGAAGCACAGCATTACCCCTGTAATTGCGACACTGCCTCGCCTCAACCCGAGGCAGGGGAATGCAGGAGCTGGAGAAGTGTTTGCTCTCCACAGAGGTGCAGAACAAGGCCTCCAGGCAGACTGGAGACTTGAAACCTCGTCTACCCACCAGGTTGGCCTGGGAAAGAGGCATTTGCTCTGACCACAGGAGTTGAACACCCGCTGGATTGCTGCGCGGCTGCCCCAAGAGATGGATCTCCACCCACAGCAGTGGTGCCAGAACCACCTGCAAAATCACTGGGTTTGAGCAAGCCGTGGCCAGGAGCGGCGCAGAACGAGCCAGGGCTGCAATCCTCCCGACATAAATCCCTGCAAGAATGGATGAGAGGTTTCACCCTGGAAATTGCTACAGATTCAGGCACCAACTCCTTCTGAAGTTACAGCTGTGACTGAACATCGTCCCCCTTTTCCCTGCCACCATTGGAGCCGATAAAAATGAAACTGCAAACGTAGCGGAAAGCGCTTTACCAGAGCGGGAGAGAAGCAAAGCCTGACCTCGGTTAGCACTCTCCCCCTCCACGCCACCCTCCCCAAGCCCAGCGCGGAGGCAGACTGCTGTACCTGGGTGTCGACCCACTTCACGCCCTCAGGGGTGTGCTCCACGCGGCCGTAGAAGTGCACGGGGAGCATGTACTCGGGGCGAGCTTTCTCCCAGGGATTGCCGTAGCGTAGCCAGTCATCGGCCTCCTCCACCTGCAAGGGGCAAACGTGGCTCAAGATGGGGCTCGTGTCTCCAAGGGAAGGCTAAACTCGGCTCTCCAAAGGGAGACGGTTTGAAAAGCAAAGCTTTGGTAAGGTGGCTTTAAAAATGGATACACAGAGGTCTCTAGAAGACAGCTGGGCTTTCCAAAACTTGGATGACTAAAACCCAGCTGATATAAATCAATCTTTATTGCCTTTGCTGAGCTGTGCTGGTTTAAACCATCCATACAAACCACACAGACTCCTGCACCCAGTGCCTCGAGGGCTTTGCATCCAGTTTGATGGTGCAGTTCGTGGTTCCCTAGGAGTCTATCGGTGCTGCTCCTGGTCACAAACCACCCCCCTGTAATCCAGCTCTTGCTAACTGCTCTGCCCTCTGCCAGAGAGGATTTTTCTGCTCTGCTCCTGACATCACCAACAGGAGAGAAGTGAATTCAGCAGAGCAAACCATGCTGATGCGCACCATGAACAAGAGGGGCTGAGGCACCTGCAGACACTGCGTCTGCAGGCGCTTCTCTGCCAGGAGGGAGCTTGGTCTGAGCCACCACTGCCCCTGTTCTTTTTCAAGTAACATTAAACCAACTACAGTTGCTTTTTGCCTCTTTTTTTTTTTTTTTTTGCCTCTTTTCCACCATTTACAGGGCCTAGCAGCACAGCTTCTTTGTGGAGAAGGAAGAAAAACCAACCCTCACACCTCTTACCCTACCTGACTTATGGAGAGCTGTTTTAAGGGGAAAATAGGGTCCTTTATGCACAGAAGCAATACAAGTCTCCTAAGAGAAATCATTTCCACACATACATGAGGAATAACCACCACTTGGGGCAGTTTTTTAGTCTACTTTCACTTGCAAACTATTACGATTGTTAATGCTACAGGGGAGAGTCCCCGTTTAAGGCCCTGCTGCCAGTCTCCGAGGGACCCCACATGAGCAGCAGCACCCCAGGTTAAAATACTGAGGTTTTGGGCAGCCCAAGGCCCCACGTGCTGTTTGTGTGGCCGGGTCACACCCACAGGCAGAGCCGGCCATCGCAGCATGAAATAGAAGGGGATGGGGCGACCCGTATGTGCCAACAACGTACCTGCCAGCCGTCAACAATCTTCTGGTTGAAGATCCCGAACTCGTAACGGATGCCGTAACCGTACGCTGCCAGCCCCAGCGTGGCCATGGAGTCCAGGAAGCAAGCTGGAAGAGCAGAGCATGATCACACTGCCAGCAACCTCGCCCCGGCTCGCTGCGGCGGCGTGCTGTGCGCGGGGCTGCCACAACCGGTGCTGCTGGGAACGTTTATTGCACAGGAATCCCCATGCAGAAGGGACAGGAGGGGACAGCCTGCACTAGGGTCCCATAAACTTGTTAGTGAGAAGGGCAGGACTCCCACAGGAGTGAGGCCCTTAGCATCAGGCCAATGCCAGGGGAGATTTGGGAGCAATGGTGCTGACACCGGGAGCGCCTGCAGCCTTGCGTGATGAAGGTGCAGGTGCAGCAACCTTCCCCGTGCGAGCAGATGGGCACAGAGCAGAGACCAGTGGTCATCAGAGGCAGCAGCAGCTCAAGCCAGGTGAGTGAAATGCACCTAAATGCAGCGTTGTTGCAGCGAGAGCTCTTCTGAACCTGCCTGAGAAACCCACGCCTGGCTCGAAGCCTGCCTGCCATGTAAAGCAGGGCTTCTGATCCTGACTCACCAGCTGCTTTACTACGAGCTCTGTCAAAGCAAAGCTTTCTGACCATCGGTCCAGGGCAGCTCTGGTAAAGCTCAGCCCTGGCACTCCCTCTGTCAGGCAGCTCTTGTCTCCAGCAGTCTTTTGTGACGGGCAGATCAAAATAGCAGCCAACAATTCGCCTACGTGAGGGCTGCTTGTGTGCCTCAGAAAAAAACCAAAAGCTTTTACAGGGAGGTGAGGAGAAAGGCTTCAGACAGCCTCTTTCAGCCACAGCCCAGCTTGCTGTGCTCCAGTCAGGCACCAAGGCATCTCCTGGATGCTGGCTGTGTGTGGCTGAGGCCCTGCTGTGGCAGGCAGCCCCAGGTGCAGGAGGTGACACAAAGCAGAGAGCCCTTGGGAGGCTGAGATGAAGACGTGACGTGCTCACAAGGAAGGTAAACTCCATGCCCTTCCTCTCGGGCCACCCTTGGAGCGAGGACGGGGCTCCCCTCTCCCCGTGTTACCTGCCAGGCGGCCCAGGCCTCCGTTTCCCAGCCCGGCATCCTCTTCGATTTCCTCCAGTTCCTCCAAGTCCAGACCCAGCTGTTGGGGAAACAGCCCCAGGAGAACACGTCAGTACCCAGACCCCGTGCTCTGAGGGTGCTCTCTGAGGAGGGCACACACAAATCCCAAACCAACATGATTACACCTAACACAAACCGCGTGGGGCTCTCCCCGTAGCCCCTCCCTCACCCCCCAAAGCACCTCACCAGCTTCTGGCCCCCGGGGGCAGCCTAATTAACTGGAAAACAATCCCTCATCAAACACGGCTTTCCCACGAAGCAGGTTTCCTTAGAGACACCCAACAAAACACTAGCCTCCTGGCAGCCCCTCCGGCCGCAAGGCCCTCCCACCGAGGAGGCCGACACGCGGCCAGGCGGCGCGCAAAGGGCTGCGGAGCCCAGCCCGGTGCCTCGAGGAAGGTTACGGCCATTTCTGCAGCCTGTGGCCGCGGTTTCCGCCGTTACGCTCTGCGCCGTCCCACATCCTGAGCACCCCGCTGCCAAGCTGCTTGGCCGGGGCCCACGGGTGGAAGTGGCTGTCTCGTCTTCTGCAGCTCTCGGGGTTTTTTCTCCTCTAACCCAAGGGCTGGCTGCCTCTCCAGGGGTTGTGCCTGGTTCAGGGAGAAGCCTGCCAGCAGCAAGGACACTTGGGGAGCCAGGCAGATGCTACAGTTCCTCCCCAGACCGCCCTCCCAGAGCTTCAGCTATCTCCATGGCGTGACAGGGGGCACTAATACCAAGGCAGTCTCTCTTCGTGACAAAGCCATGCTGGATACGAGACCTCCCGTCCCAGCTGGCCATCACGAGCTCCAGGAACTGGAGGCTACAGCACGGGGAGCCTTGGCTGCACAGCTGGCCAAATCAGCCCGTGGAAAACGCCTGGCAAAGGGACTCGAGGATCCTGCCTGAATAAAACCAGCCTGTGCTCTGAGGCTCAGACAGAAAGTGCTGGGTGCCTCTCTGGAAATCCCTTCCCATCCCTCAGCAGGGAACGTGCTGGCCAGGGCATTTCGTCAGCAAGCTTAGCACCTCATTTGGAGGGACAGTGAGTGACAGAGCCCAACTTCTGCTAGAAATTGTAACGTGGAGTTACAGTCTGAGGGGTAGGGAAATAAAGCTTTTGGGTGAGGAAGCCCCCAAACTCCTATTCTGTCAAAAAGGTCACTGTCCTGCTGCAGATGGCAGCGAGCCTAAGTAAATATGGCCTGGCATCTGTGATCGACTCGGTGGTACTCAGCAGTGGCTGTATTTTTTCCAGTTCAAACCCATCCAGTGACATTTTAAAAATCAAGCCATTTCCCCACCCCCCCTTCCTGGCGATTTACTTTCGTCTGTCAGCGCTGCTGTAGGGCTTTCTATGTATGTGCATGCACATATGAACTGTGGTTTGGTGGTTTTGCGCTTTCCTTTTTGGCCCAGCCTCCCTCAGCAGACTACATGACCCGTGATGAGCCATCACCTCTCCCAGTGGTGGGAAGTTGTTTGCCCCTTGGGATTCCCTAGTCTTTGGGGACTCTTGGAGCTGCTTTCTGGATGCAGAGCCCGGCCACTACAGGAAAAGAGTGGTCTGAGGAATCTGTAGCCCGGCTCTCGAGGCACCCCAAGGTGCCACCACTGCCTTCTTTGGGGGTGGCAGAACACAAACAGAGGGCCAAGCCTTCATTTAGTCAAAATAAAACATCCTCAGGAGGAGGCCTTGAGAAATAAAGATACCCAGCCATCCACATGGAAAAGTCTGGCCAGTTCTTCAGGGGACCCCCGTACCCCAGGACTTCACCTGGTAAATGGCTTCATCGCAGGCGTTCTGCAAGCCCAGGTTCACCATCGTGTTCTGCAGGGTGCGGCCCATGTAGAACTCCAGGGACAGGTAATAAATACGCTGGGGAGGCAAAGCAAGACACTTACAGCACGTTTCACCCCACCTTGGGAGGCCTGCTCATCACTTGCTGCACCCAAAGGATTTCACCGAAGTCACTTAAAATTAAGATCAGGCCCAACTGTTTTTCAGAGCAAGGGACAGCCTCCCAAAGCGGCTCTTGGCGCCCGCTTCTGAACAACATGCACCACAGTTTGTTTGTCAGAAGGAGCCTTGCACGGGATGCTAGCCAACTCCCCGCTGCACATCTCCCTGCCAACAGCCTTCTATAGAAAAATCCCGTTGCCTGTTAAGAGTGTTTCCCTAATTAACTTCAGGCAAGAATTATCTAGGATACTGAATTGTATCTTTATGCGCAGCCAAGCTCGCCCGAGGTGATGCCTGCACCGGGCTCTTAAAAGTTTTCTCATGCTCCGCTGAAGCCGATCCACAGCCTGCAGCAAGCAGGGAGCCCCCCGCCCCTCGCATACTTGGCCCAGCTTCAGGCCAACCCCCTTCCTGCCAGTGATTTTCCAGCTCTCCTCTCGCGCTTTTTGAGCTGGGAGAAGATAAGCCAGCCAGGTCACCCGCGGCAGGACAGCGGGAGGGAAGGGAGAGGGCACTTGGGCACGCAAGCTCAACCTTCCCCAGCCTGTTTTCGGCGCTGAGAGTGTTTCCCATCGTTTTTCTGTCCTGGCTGGGGCACCCTCTCTCTGCTGGGGAGCTCTGCAAGAAAGGATCAGCCCGGCGTGCTGGATTTTAGGCAATCTCCGAGCAAGATGGTGACAAATCCGACGTTCCAGGTGTTGACAGCTTTAGACACATGCTTCAAAGCCACCTGAGGCTGTCGGGGGCTGAAACAATACGTGCTCACCCTTCCTTGTGTCCTCCCCACACTGACATGCACGTTTCACTCTGCTGAAGGAATGAACTGTCCCACGGGTGGCAGAGCTCCTGGCACAACTGCACACGAAGGACGGGTCTGCGGTGACCTCCCAAGTTTCGGAGGAACTACTGCCCGTGTGGTGAATGCTAATGAAAGCCTGTTTCTAGGATGCGCAGCGGGGAAGCAGGCTACGCACGCTTTTGCCCTTACTCGGATTTTTCCATCCCTACAGATATTTTTATACGTAAACAGGAGTTTTAACAGAGCAATAGCCTGACTTTGAATCATGCTTCCCCTTGAATCCCTTTCCTTGGTAGCCGGGATCTTTCCAGGCCAGTTTTGGAGCACTAAGCGGCAGGATTACCTGCTCTGGGAGTTTGAAAGGGTCCTTCTGCTCTTCCCCTCCTCTCCTTGGGACTCAACAGAACGAGTGAAAACATCACACGGAGGCATAAACACTCTGCTCACTTCAGCCTCCCACAGGGACGTGGTTCTAGCGAAAATCTAAGTGCATGGGACAGAGAGCAACCCCTCTCCAGGCTCCTCTTACCCTTGATGGGACTTACACAGCACCTTGGCGGTGCAATAATATTGACTATGGTATGTTTGGGTGAGCAAGGATAACAGGGAAGGCTCCACACACAGGCGTAACTCCTAGAGCACGTAGGGCCACGCCGGCATGCGAGCACATTAGTTGAGTGCAGCTCGGTGCGTCAAGGCAATATCCATAACCCCGAGAAAAGAGCTGACTCGGTGCCGCCGCCACTGGCAGGCTGGGAAGGGCCATGCCTCCTCCAGCACACACCTGCCCCCCGGGGCTCCCCGGTTTAGCGCTGGGGCTTCTTAATTCAGAAGGGTCAGGGCTGAAGGACGCCCTGCAGCCCCCAGTGCCCCCAGCCCGCGTGGCAGAGACGTGGGAGCAGGCGCGAAGCCAGCGAGGGGCCCGCCGAGGCGTGGACGTGACCGTGCCCACGGCGATGCCCATGGTGGCCTTCGTGGGACCACACTCACAGGAGCGTGAGGGGGGCTTTGAGGCCAGAAAGGGGACTGGGGACGCAGCCAGGGCGAGGTGTGAAGGTGGGGATGGGGTCGCCCGCCGCAGGCGAGCCGGGCAGGGCAGGGCAGGGCAGGGCATGGCGGCTCACCTTGGGGTCCCGCTCGTAGTAGTGCTGCTGGGTGCGGATCCAGCGCCCCACCAGGTGGTCGCGCACCGTGTGCGCCAGGGCGAAGAAGTAGTCGCGGGGGGTGGCGACGTTGCGGTCCTTGACCAGGGTGAAGTGGAGGTGCCGGTTGAAGCTCTTGCGCACCTCCGCCACGTCGCCCAGCCCCGCGATGCCCCGCACGCTGATCTGCTTGCGCTTCTCCCCGTCGCTCAGCGGCGCCGCCATCGCGGCACCTCCGCCGGGATCCGTCCCTTTCCCCCCCCCGTCCCCGTCCCTCTTCCCGTCCCCGTCCCTGCCTCCGCCGCAGCCGGGGCCGCCGCGCCTGCGCCTCCTCTGCCCGCCGCGGCGAGGCGGGGCCCGACCGGGCCGGCCCCCGGTGAGGGGAAGCGGCCGCACCGCCCCCGGCCCTGCCCCGGGCTCCGGGTTGGGCTGAGGGGACGGGGACGGTGTGAGGGGACGGGGACGGTGTGAGGGGACGGCGTGAGGGGACGGTGTGACAGGATGGAGTGAAGGGATGGGGACGGTGTGAGGGGACAAGGGACGGTGTGAGGGGATGGTGATGGAGTGAGGGGACGGGGACGGTGTGAGGTGACAGGGATGGTGTGAGGGGACGGTGATGGTGTGAGGTGACAGGGATGGTATGACAGGACATGGATGGTGTGAGGGGTCATGTATGGCTTGAGGGGGACAGGGGTGACATGAAGGGATGGGGATGGCACGAAGGACAGGGATGGTGTGAGGAGGGACTGGGAGGTACCTTAAAGGAGGCTGTAGCGAGGTAGGGGTTGGTCTATTCTCCCACGTGCCTGGTGGCAGGACGAGGGGGAATGGGCTAAAGTTGCGCCGGGGAGGTTTAGGTTGGATATTAGGAAGAACTTCTTTACGGAAAGGGTTGTTAGGCGTTGGAATGGGCTGCCCAGGGAAGTGGTTGAGTCACCATCCCTGGAGGTCTTTAAAAGACGTTTAGATGTAGAGCTTAGTGATATGGTTTAGTGGAGGTCTTGTTAGTGTTAGGACAGAGGTTGGACTCGGTGATCTTGGAGGTCTCTTCCAACCTAGATGCTTCTGTGATTCTGTGGTGTGAGGGGGACAGAGGTGGCATGAGGGAACGTGGGTGGCATGAAGGACAGGGATAGCGTGAGGGGACAGGGATGGTGTGAGGGTAACGGCGATGGTGCAAGACAGCAGGGGTGGCCTGAAGGGACTGGAATTGCCCGAGGGGATGGGAACGGCCTGCAGGGGATGGAAAGGTGTGAGGGCACATGTTTCTCAACCCATCCACCTTGCGGGGTCTGCCAGGCTTTGGCGCTAAAAGTCACACCACCACCACCACCAGGTCTTCAATTGTAGTTTTATTGTCAGTAGGGTGGGGTTCAAAATGTCCCCCACAGGCTCAGCTGCAGAGCCAGCAGCCATGCACACCTATATTGTGTCTCGCTGCCCCAGGGAAAGGACAGGGCTAAGTCCAAGAGAGCCCACGCAGCAGGGCACACGCTGCTGGCTCTCCTGCAGGCTGGGCTCTTTTACAGCCCCTAATGACCACTCAGGTCTGCCTAAATATCCATACAAATACAACACAATTCCACGGTCGGATTACAAGCAGCGCAGCATGTGCTCTCCAGCTCGTGCTGCCTCTGAGATCACTTCCAGCCTGTGTCCAGGACACTGCTGGAGTGGTGCATTGCAGCTACCCTGCCACAGCTCAGTGCAACGACAATACATTCATTTATCAAAGTGAGATGCGTCTGCAGGAAGTGGCACCCAAAACACCATTTATCCTGGGCCCTGCATAAGCCTTGCCAAGGCACAAATGCCTGTGAGGTCCAACAAGCTGTGCTCAGGGTTTCTTTTTTGTGGCTGCATCTTGTTTATGGATCTTATGCTGACCTACTCCAAAACTGTCAATTCCATCCTTAGCCCTGTACCAAACTTCCACCCCGTGCTCATCTTGATCCAGCACATCTGGTGTTGTCTTCCACCACCAAACTCCCAACAGCCAACATACCAACTTGAGGCTGTAGGCATTAACCCTACAGGGCATACAGGCTCTGATTCATGCCTGTTTGTATCCAGCTTCAATAGTGCTCCTGAGCTTTGCTAGTCCAGCAAGTGAAAAGCAGAGCTGAAACTTCCACACAGCGTTTCTCAGCTGCAGCCTGTCAGCAGCACAGCCATATAAATGCATTGTCTTCACACATACGGATGAGTTCATTTTCAAACATGTAAGTAGTAAAATAAAAATAATTATCACTGGAAACTGCTGACAAACAGGAAAAAACACCCTGAAATCAGGACAGTAGAGTTCCCTCTGGAGTCACTATTTCCTACGCTGACCAGCACAGTACAAGCAAATAGTACAGGCATATTCCAAAAAGGTGTGGTTTTCTCATAGAGATCATAGATGTCCTGCAGGTGTCCTGGTTTTCCTTCAATGATGATCCACTTTTGCATCAAGTTGACTGCAGATGCTGTACAATCAAGGCTTCTTTAGATACTGCACTGTGCATTGTAAAAAAGAGCAAGTGATGGAGGGGACCTCACAGGGGGTGGGAGGGAAGGGGCCTAGCTTATGGTAACGTCCCAAAGGACTCCGGAAGCCAAAACCAGACCCGTTCTACAGATTCTCCTGTGTTGGTTTTCCAGAACCTGAGGTTCCCAAAATTGCCTTCAAGAGCTTTAGTACTGCAGTCTATTGAGTGAGTCGATGTAATGGAAAGTGGCTCCCAATGCCCAGCTTGTTTCAACATTGTTGATTTTCCGGGCAAGCTGAAGGAAAAAAAAAAAAGAAGAAGTTTAAACACAATTCTCTGACAGAAGGGGAAGTATGCAAGGTGAATATAGTGTTGAAGGTTATATCACAACTGGTTATCACAGTTGTGGGGGCAGTGTTGCCCCACCTCAGTCACAGAGCATGCGTTGTAGCAAGAAGGGAAACCAGGGACCAAGCTACTGGCATGATGACTAACGCCTTGGCGTCTTCTGCCCACTCTTCCCAGCAATCTGTTTTTGTGCATTACCTTAAAGACTTGGGTCTTCGGGAAGCCCAGTTCTTGCAGGAGGAAGGTGATGTATGTGAGGTCCATGCATAGAAAAGGGCTGCTTCCAGGGCTGATTTCCATGGTTTTACACACTGAAGACAAAGAAAGCAGTGTATCAACCTAGCTTTGAAAAACCTCAAACAAATCCTTAAAAAACACCTCTTGTAATTTGTGTTCCACAGTAATGGAACCCATTAAAATGACATTAAAATAACATGCATGTGTTTGCAGAAGCCCAAGAGTTTTGGCACACAGGAAGGAAGAGCAAGGCATTCTGTCTCCACAAAGACATCTGAGTTTCTTGTACTTATCAGGGCAAGGACAAAAAGGGCCTCCCACTTTTATTCTACCTACTTTAAATCTCTTAAATATCAGCAACCTGAAGTGTGATCACATCTGCTTTTTACTGAAAAAAAAAAGATGTCAGCAGCTTGGAAAAACAAGCATTGTGAAAAATTTCATCCCTATCTCAATAAAGCTTGAATGCTTAACAGATAGTTGTGCTCCTCCTACTAAAAAATTTCTTGAGCGTAAGCATTCAACTGTTTAAAAATAAATAAATAAATAAATAAATAAATAAAATAAAAACCACTTCCTTTCTCAGAAGATAGTCCAGAAATAAGAACTGCAACAATTGTTCAGTCACTCAGAAAGTTTACCGAAAAGTCACAAGTCAGTTTGATCAAGGCCTGAGTCTGTACTATTAAAAACAAACAAAAACATGATTACATTTGCAAATCTGAGGAGGAAGTTCTCTCTGCAGCTGGTGAAGCAAAAAAGACTATGAATCGTTTTCCTCCCCTTTTCAATTAACAATCTAATATACGAACAAATCATGAGAAAAATTGAACAAATAAACTAGATTAGAATGGATTATGCTAACATGACGAGAACCCCCACATTTATTCTGCAAGCATGGTTTCAGGATAACTGTTAACTGACAAGTTTATTAGTAATTCCCAAGAGGGTTTTTAAACGTATTACAAGAAAACTAAATCTCAAAAAAAAAAAAGGTTGATATTTTCAGAAATACACACAAATCAGCAGAGGTGCTATGGAGAGAGGTGCTGAATATTTACCTGAAACAAAAAATCAGTCTTCTTAGCATGTCACGCATTTGCCACCTGGGTATGAATTTACACACAATTACCAGTCTTGTTTGATTGCATCTTTTACTCACCATACTTAGCTGCAATTTCAAAGTCATTGACAGTTAAGCTTCCTCCTTTTTCTTTATCTAATAGAGAAAAAAAATCATGGTATGTTTAATGTTTTTTTGTATAAAGGCAGTAGTAGACTCAAGTTGTAAAAGACATTTGTAGAGAATGTTTGGAAATAAGCCTTGAGCCAACTGAAATCAATGACAAAACTCACATTTGCTTTAAAGGTATAGAAACATTTATTTAAGATTCTTAGTATAGCTTGAAAACCTAATTCTATGTGGAACTTTCTTTCCTAAAACTATTTTCGTATAAAAACAGAGTTTAAAGACCTCCTCACATTGCCCCATGTCTATGCTGCCCTGTCCTGTAATGCCTGAACGCAGCTAACACCTTTGACCAGATCTGACAGGGCAGTGGTGCTCTGCAACATACTAAATGTGAAATTATTCATAAAACAAAGTGGCTGAGGAGGGAGTAAGTTTGTCCATACTAGCTTGAGATCCCACCGCCTGCTTTCTACTACTAAATGTGACAGCCTTCTGTACACCAGTGTACCACTGGAAAAGAGATGGGATTCATTCTGAGTACATGTTGAACTATCTGAAAATATTTACTCCATCTAAAAAGGTCGGCCCAAGAGAGCAAGTCCGGTCTCCTTTACTGCCCAAGAAAAAAGCTAGCAAGTTTTTTCATATCATCATGAAGTCTTTTTTCTATTTTGGACTGTAATCAGACACCAATCATTTCTGAAATGCAGACAGCTTGTTTAAAAAACTACAAAAAGTTGGAGGTCCTATATCACATCTCCAGTCCCTTCTGTAAAGAAATGCAACAACGTTCAATACTCGCTCGAGACCAATGCACTGTGGTAGCCATGAGAGCTTACCACAGCGTTGTGATGTGTATCAGTGCTACCATTTCTTCCAAGATCTGTCATTTAAAATGAAATGAAAACAGGAGCAAACATACCTATGAGACCAACCTCTGCTGCACGGTCATAGTAGTAGGAGAAAGCATAAAAATCCAAGTCCTTCACTTCCTCAGCTTTATGCACTTTCTTGTAGAGCATCTTCGCCACTTTGTTAGAACAAGACTCATACAGAGGCTCACCTGAAAGAATGCAAAGACACCCAGCATAGTACAGGTAGACACTTAAACGCAAAATTTCTTCAGGATCTGCAAGGAGACAGGCTCCCTTTTGCACAACAGCACTTCTTCATTTCTTACAGGCTCTTCACAGAGGACTGAAACGACACACCTGCATTTTCTCCAAGCAGTAACTGACCATCCTCAGGCGGGGACCAAGTATGTGATAGATCAGAGCCGAACAACACCATTTGAGGCAGAAGGACTTTGAAAAGAGTTCAGGGAGCGCTCAGCTCCATCTGCAGTACTACTAACAGATTTACTGACTGGGCAGACATACCACAGCGTGAGAGGAAAGAGCTGCAGAATCTCTTTAACAGCATGTCAAGAGAAAGCCAGACAGAGGAGTACACAGACGGAGAATTTAGTATCTTTCCAAGAAGCTTAGGGCATATAATTTTAAATACTCTTCTACTAGCATGCTGGCCTAGATAGGAAGAGAGAGCGATAAATTACTATACCTGCCTTCTGTCCTTTAATTTTGTACACTATTTCAGCATGTTGCCATTCAGATTTGAAACCAGGTGGTAAACAAGGGCTGATCAATTCCTCACCTTCCCCTACTGCAGAAGTAAAACAAAGCCACATTAGAGAAAAACGCAAGGAGTTAATTTTAGATCCCCAGCCCTGCTTCATACTGTCTCACACCCTCAGCAATGCACCTCTAAGCCCCAGCCATGGCTCAAGTGTCCCACGCCCCCCTAAGGCTGGCAAACATCCACGTCTCCTGGGATCTAGCAGCATCACCTCCTGCATTTGCCTCAAACACACTCAGCTACGGTGACAGGAATGCACATACCACTCGGGCACCTTCAGCCCAGTGGGAAGGGGACAGACAACCCTTTTCCCCCACAATAGTGCAATGCACTCTGTGATCAGAGCCAAGACTTGAGGAGTGCCCGGAACTTACAGGGTTTTCCCTCAACTCCTCCTAAAATGGCGAGCCTTGCTGACATCAGCCCGAGTCCCAGGTAACTGCAAAGGGAAAAAAAGCCTCTGTGAACAACAAACACCCTTCCTCTGATAGTCCATCGACAACTTGGCCGGGACATGCCTGCCTCCTCTATGTGGTCCCAGCAAAAAGGCTCAAGTCAGCAGCTAATGCATAAGGGGAACAGTGTGACAACCCACCGTGATAGTATCCTTACCCAGAGGGATAATCTCTCCTTGAAAAAGTACAGGGAATAGCTGTCAACTATAACGTCTCTTTAAAGGCTGGGAATGCTTCCCCTAACCTTTCTCCTGCACTCCTCAAAGGCCACACAACCTCCAGCATGGACTCTTTCCAAGCCCCAACACATCCCACAGCAAATGTAGGTGGGAAGAATCTGCTTCCCTCTGCCCAAAGCTTTGGGCGGACAGGCAGCTTCAAAGCCAGGAGCAGAATTAGAGCCCATCACTTTCTCAGCCATCAGACTGCTTATCTGCCTGTTGTTCTGCATAACTGCCCCCTAGTCAGCTTGTGTGGACAGTGACTTGGCTCAGGCTCACCCACTTCTTCTCAGGACTCAAGTGCACTTCAGCAAAACACCTAGATCTCACTGGCTCCAAAGAAAGCTCCTACTTTTACAGTACCTCTTCTTACCACGACTAACCTGTATGAATACAGCTTGTAGGTGCTGTTAAACATCTGAAATGAAGTTGTATGGCCAGCTGGTGATGTCTGGAGAGTTGCCTGGAGGGAAAAAATGATGTCACGGCAAGGTTTCAGCCAGCAACAGCAAACATCAACAAGACAATCTTCCAAAACCTTAGGAAATACACGAAACAATCCTAGCATGGTTCACAGAGAAATGAAGAATTTGCGTGTATCTCCATTTGACCTTTGATACGTAAGATAACCAAAAAACTGGAGCCAGAATAGTGACTTTACATGACAGTCCAAACTGGTTACATTTCTAGGTGTGTCTACACCAAACTCATCTGTAAAAGAATTATTTTAATTATAAGGAGTCCTTATTACAGCTCTTAACTGTTTTTGTCAAGATGCTACAGAAACTGCCTCTTCACAAGATCACTACTAGGGGAAACTGTGCAAAATAATAAGTAAACCAGGCACGCATTAACTTCCTACTCCAGTGAATTCAGCTGTGAACTTCCACAGGCCAGAGGAAAAGCACATCACTGTTCTTGCCAAGGAACAGAGTGAGGACCAGCCTGTGGTCTGAAGAAATGAAAGGACAATTGTCTAAAGCACTGTGCAGCCTGTTCCCCAAGTGCACCACCACCACCAGCGCATTTATGGGGAACACAGCTCAGGCAGCTCATGCCTAGCTGCTCATATCTTAACACCATGTCTAACTCCAGAATTTCCACATCCAGGACTCTTCACATTCCCTGGCATTCTTCTGTGAGAGCACAATGTCCTGATCAGCCCGGGCCGGCACACTAGAAACAGCAACCTTATCCTCTGCTTCTGTGCAGCTTTACTACGAACAGGATCTCTGATCGGGCCAGGACCTTGCTATTCCATATCCACAGGACTTCCTGCTCACAGAACACCTACACTAATGCCGTAAGAGGAAGCTGAGATGAAAAACATCAGCATGTGCTTCTAACTGCATAATTCATGTTACACTTTATAAAGCATTCATTTGCAACTGAGTAAACTCAGGAAAGCCACAAACAAACATCGAGAATGCATCTCATTCTGTTCTTAGAACACAATATAAGCCAAACGGACTTGGATTCACTAACAGCATTGCCTTTGAGGTCACTATAAGCAGCACAAACTGAGTGGGAAGGATTAAGATGCTCAGGACATTGCATTTTCTCCTATATAAAGCAGCCCTGGCATTCACCACATGCACCGACCCACGGAGCTGGAGCAAGAGGACTGACAGAGAGTTGCGCATGTCTCTGTTACCGACTGTAACAAGGCATACGTGACCAACTGATAAGGGTTTTTTTGTCAGAAGCATGGCTTTATGTTACACTGACAACCCCTTGGCATGTGTCCAAGGGAAATAAAACCGAGCAGTTACTGATTTCTGCACCACCATTTCCCTACAGCGTGCACGTTCCCATTACCTCGGTGTGTGGGAGGAAGGTGATCTGTGTTGATCCGCCACCCAAATCCAGCATTCCTACACTTCTCTTCTGCGGGTCATCTAAGCTACCTGAAATGTGTGACAGAACAGAGAAAGGCACAGTGGGCACTGTGAGAAACTGGCAAGGAATAAAACCAGAAGTACAGCTGTAAAGAAAGACGGCAATCCAACTCCATCTGTCAGCTTCCAGCCAGCACTAGATTATAACATCGTCACTTATTTGTGCTTTATCAGGGTGATCTGAAAATCTTCCAAGTGACTATTATTTCTCTGGTGGCTGCTCATGCCCTAATTACAGCAGCTTTGGTTATTGGATTCCTAAACATTCTTCACTGGATGCAAGCACCTTTTTGCAAACTTTACTCTGGTAACCACTTTGAAACACAAAGGAATGTGGTTTTCCTGGCCATCTCTCCCTGATCCCACAGCAGTATTTTGCAGATTCCTACGGCCAAGGGGAGAACAGACTGAAAAGAGCTGGCTTAATAGACTAGCTCTCTCAGAATTCTTCCTGCTGCCGTCCCAGACCTTTCTTCTCTTTAAAATCCAGTTCTTCTCAGATCCTTCAAATACACCTTCCTGACAAGATCAGTTTGTGCCAAGTACCACAGTATACCTCATGAGAGCTAATGTTTGAAGATCTCTGACCTTTCTGATACTTCCTTTGAGCATGAAAAGATTTACAGCACTTGTCATAATGCTCCGCACACTGTGCTGAACAGAGTGCTTGGGTGGCAGACTGGTTTGCTTATTGTCAGAGAAGGCTTCAGTTTAATTTTTTTCTTCAGCTACCCTTTTCCATCTCACCAGTGTAAACACTTAACTGTATTTCTGTTATAAATACGTAAGGAAGCACCAACAGCACTTACTTTCACACTGTGCAGCTGCCAGGCAGATCTACAGTATCCACATCAAAAATTTATGCAGAGCTAGTGGCAGACTATAAAAAGGAATAAAATGCTCTGGTACCTTACAGGGAATTAAAAGAAAGGCTACATGAACGTCTAGGAAAAGGGATTAAATTCCTCATTCTATCAAGCAAATGGCCAAAATCTTAATTACTTAAATGGGGCAGGCCAAAAACAACTGGTGACTTATTTCCAAACCGTTCCAACGAATGAGCAAATATTATACAGGGGCAGAAAACAGTATGAATTTCACAGCATCAGTCATACTTTTAGACACATACTCATGTAAACATACCTGTTAAAAAATTTATTGTGATCCAGGCTGAAATACCTAACAAGGAAAAGATTCAGTAGAGGCACGGTTAGATCACATAATATCAGAAGATGCACTGTTACAGCATGTAACTTCATTTTATATGACAGCAGTAACCATTAAGATGAGCCATATTACAAGGTCTTCCGGCTTTAGTATCTGTTTCACTTGGAGGTATTTTAAAGTTTTCTCAGTTTCACTCCACCATCTAAACAAAATAATCAGCAAACCAGAGCTTGTCATGCAACCATAGAAAGAGACATCAGAGAAGCATGTACCACAAGCTCCCTTGCCCCCTTTGACAAATGGAGGACTTCTAATGCAAAGACTCCAAAGGACACCTAGAAAGAAGGACCTTCAAGAGAGGCAAACAGGACTGGCTCTGCTGAGCTACCCTGACCCAGCCCGCCCCAAAGCCAGTGTTTCCGCAACTGTCAATGGCTGTCATAAACCAAGATTAGAGCCTTGAGCAAAGAGAGTGGCCTTCTATACCAGAGTTTATGTGGTAATAGGAAGAGAAGCCCCATATATGAAATGTCTGGAGAACTCTGTACTTCACAGGCCAAACACTTAGGTGAGAAGTCCCAAAGGCTCTATTAGAGTGGCTTCAGCTCTTAGCTAAAAAATAAGGAAATGACAAACTCTCACATTGTTCATTTTCTAGGAAAATACCCACCAGTAGGCTTTTGTGTGATGTTAGGCATACAATTTTCCTTTTGAATACTAAGAATTTTCATCTTTTCAGTGCTTTATTTTTTCGTACTTCCTCAAAGCATTTTCGTGAACTGCACTGTTGCTGTCCTTTTCTTGTTTTCTAAACTTTTTCTTCATGAATTAGGTGAACTAATGGCCCTTATGTTAACAAATTAAAATATTTATCCATTTGGTTAAAACTAAGGCACGCTAGGGAACGAGGTCCACTTCAACCCTTGGCTGAACCAAGGCTGTCAGAGCTATTAATGAACTTAAAATGAAAAGAATTACAATGTCTTTCTTCCATTAAGCAGTAAAAAAGAAACTCATAAACAGCTCTGAAGCAGCAACTACTTTAAAGTCTGGTTTCTAAGCAGATTAAAAACACACTTCAACACTAAGTTACCCAGAATGTAGACATGTTTCTTTGAATTACTTTAAGTCAAGACTGATTCTGGGTTCTGTGCTCAGCCTTTTTTGATGAACATCCACTTACTTCAATATATATTTTCTCTATGTAACGTGTTGCTTTTTTCAGGTTCAATTCACAATCACACTCATTAGATCAGTTTTAATTAACATTAAGACCAAATACTTCCAGAAAGCTCAGATGAGCATTGTCAAAAGCAGGGCATACAAAAACAGGAGGTGTTGAAGACCACCTCAACAAGCAGATACACAGAGAACCTTCCAGAAGTGCTTACTGCAATTCCCACAGGAATTGCCTGGTAATCAGAGCTTTGAAAATTAGGATGCAGTGAAGGACTTCACACTGGAAAATACAGCACAAAATCTATTTGGCAGGCACTATCTGAGGCAGTATAAAAATTGTATCAAACCTCCTACATATGGGCTCCTAGTACGGTCAGTGGGGACTTGCCACAGCGCAGCAGGAATCTCCAGGATTGCAAAAAGGTTCTTCAGAAGTTAACCTACCTTCATCAGTTCCGTTCATTATCGACACACAGTTGTCCCTCACAAAGAAGGGGGAAGCCTGAAAAATCTCCTTCACCTGTAGTTCAAAGAAAAGTTATGCTCAGAGAAAACTTTTTTTTTCAGTTGAAAAGCAGTTTTTTTAAAAAAACTCTGGCTTTACACAACTGTTCCTTTTCTTGGGCCAGAAATCACAGCCAACAACTACTAGGGACAACAACTTTGGGACTACACCAGGGAATGGCATTTTTAACACGAGCACGTTGACTGTTAGAGGCTTTCTGTACTGCACCCTACGTTAGGCAGCAAAGCCCTACATTTCTGGGTCTTCTAAAGCAACAATTGCAGCAGTTCCAGATGAAATTCAGTGTGGAAAAAGAACAGAGCAGCTTATAAGCAGCAGAGAACAATCTAGACATTGGTTTCAACCACACCACATTTCTTCACTCCAATCATCGCTTAGAAAAAAGACTACAATTAGGGTACAACCAATAACTTCTCCAGCAGCTGTAAGGTCTAGGACATAATATTTTGTTTATTTTTATAATATTTTAAAATAGTAAACATTTTATATGCCTTTAAATACAATATACACTATTCTAATCAACATAAAGCAGAGGAATCTTGCAGCAGCAGGCTGATAACATGGCAGATAACATGGCAAAATGAGAAAGTTCTTCTCAGAAAAGCAGGATTCTGGTCGAAACCACCAACAAACCCACACACTAAGAACAAGCCTGTGATGACTGTTAAAAGTATCTCGTTACACTTATTATGTTTCATGTCATCTCCATGCATATTTGGAGTTGTCATCATTCCTCTGTGTTTGTACTCTTACCATTTCTTACCCCGGACTCATCCGAGATCAGGTGACTATATACTGCTTTCAGAGTAAAGTGACAGGAGTGACTAATGTACATAAGGATAAAGGAGTATATACTTTACGCTGAAGGGACCAATTTTTGTCATAAAATTTCTGGAAAGCAAACCGAAAGATAAGAAACAGTACCTTATCCAGCAATTTCTGAGCCTTTTCTCCCGGCAGCAACCGTAGGCCAGCTGTCGCTTTCAGGACCAGAGGAGTAAACTTCCACAGCTCCATAGGAACTTCCTTCTTTGCCACCTCCAGGAGCTCTTTTATTCCCTGGCCACTCTGTGAGCAGAGAAAGCACAACCCCCAACCAAAGCCCATCTTAGAAACCCTTAAGATTTGCCTTTCTCTGAAGGGCAAAAGGGTGATCAGAGATATGATTCACTGTAAATGTGGAACAGGGACAAGTAAACATCACAAGGGATCAGGAGAAAGCGGATGACTCACAGAGTAAGAACTGGCGGATATAACTGGGATTATCCAGCAACAGGTCAAAGGCAAACAGAAAAAGTCACTTTCTCAAACTGTGCCATGTGCCAAGCAGTACCAAAACTGAACGTTCAGGCTACAAAAGGTTTAAAAAGCAATGTGACAAATCCCTGGGGAAAAAGCCCTTCGGAGCCAGCAAAACAATATGAGCCAGGTGCATGTCTGGCTCAGGAATTCCCTAAATCCCTGTGAGCCAGAAGGTAAGGAAGACAGGAGAGAAGCCACTTAATACTCGGACTGTTTTTTTGACTCTTTCCCTGAGAATCCACTTCTGGTCACTTTTGGAGAAGGCTCTGCTCCAGTCCAACACGGCTCTTTTGCCATATTCTAAAGCCCACAGGAAATCTTAAGACAGAAAAAAACATCTGCTGTGCTTAACTAACATGACCAAGCAGAACTAGATGTGTTCTGCTCCTTGATCTCTGAGTGTCGACCAACTTCTACTGTGAGTTTGTACCATTTGGAGACTGAACTGAGACAGTTCAGCATATTGTACCACGGCAAGGTGTGGTTTGCTGTTCATATCACGAGCAGCACGCTTTGGTGCATGTGCTTTTACAGTAATAGAAACAAAATTACCTTTTCGACATCATCAGCATATGCAGACAGGCCCGGCTTCAGCGCTTTAAACGTCTCATGGGTTAATTTGGGAGTCTCTGTTCAAAAGCAGTATTCCAAAATAAGTACTAGTACAAATCATTTTGCATGCACAAAGCCAAAACCACTTTACAAATTACATCATTATGTGCTAACGGGAGTCAACTGAAGCCTCTGCCTAATGAACGATCAAAGGCTGCCCGACCTTTGAACACAGCCCCTGCTGTGGAATTAGCTCTCCACAAAACCATTTGTTAAAGTCACGATCGTGCTGGTGCCCACCATGCACATATTCTTTATGCACATCAGACAAATGTATCAGATGGGTACACGTTCTCTTCAAGCCCTTACCCCTGCCATGTGCAGCTTTCCAGACTACACGGGTAACAAAGGCCACACATTCCAGCATGCTCTGTTCTGCCTAAACTTGACTCCAGCAGAAGTCAGTGGAAGTTTTACCACCATTTTCAACAGCGGCAGAGGAAGCCAGCCCTAAGTATTTTGGAAATCTGCAAGCAAAACACCATGAACTTGACAGCATCCCCCTCTCGTACCCAACTACACTCCATGAAGTTTCCTGCAATATATTCTGGAATTCTGTTTAGAGAGAAGCAGAGGTTTGGGAATACACTGAAAGAAGAACAAACGAAGTCCATGTGTGGACTGTTGTTTAACATCTTTGGTGGCTAGGCCTTCCACTAGTCCACCCTGCAAACCTACGGTGCTCCCCAAAGGCCAAACACACCATATACCACACTCCTACCTGTTAAAAACATCCTCCACATCACCTACTTAAGTGTTCACATTGTTTCTTTCATCTTTACAAGTTTCACAAACAGGAGCTGACAACACATAAACAAATGAAGCTTACAACTCCAGAGGAAAACTGGAGCTTTACAGTCAACTTCTGTCTTGGTTCTCAGCAAAAATTTTGTCTAAATGCAATACACAGTAATTTTAATCCAATAGGGAAGTGCCACTGAAGCCAAGACAAAGTTTAGTGCCACTAAGCCAGACAATGCAGAGAGAAGCAGCTCACTGCTACGAACTAGAGAGAGCCAACAACCTCATGCTGAAAATCTGGGGGAATGAGGCACTTTGAACTTGCTCCTCTCGCCCACAAATATCGTGATAAAAATTGCTTTTCTTTAAGATGTGTTCCAAAGGTACAGTAGCTATTTAGTTAGCATTCTGACATCACTGCATTTTCCCCCTTGTTGAACATTTTCATAATAAATTTCATCCAAACCCACATGCTCAAATCATAATGCACTTCCTGATGGCTCTCCGGAAAGAGCTGAAGTGCATTTGTTCAAGTACTCCCAAGAATAGAATCATCAATAAGCTGCTCCATAATTTATAGAAGAATTTGTCTATTGTGCAGTGTGCAGGCCATACCTTTAGGCTGCTGTGTAAATTTAAAAATATGGATGCGGGTTCCTGTGCTTCCTGCATCAAACATGATTCCATAAAAGACCGAGAGGTCTGCGGTCAGTGCTTGATGGCTCAGTTTGTCTCTCCTGCTTTCAGCAACTCCTTCTGTTGCTCCCACAACCGGTTTGGAATCCAAGTGCCATTTCATGTATGCGACATAAATAGCAATGCATGCCAAAATCCCAAAAGCAAAGAACCGCTTTGATATCTTCATGGCTTCCATTTATCAGATCTTTTGTTTCTTCCTGTTACCAAATGTTTTATTTCTTCTGTCTCACACAGAACAGGTGGTTTCCACATCACTCCTACATCCAACAGAAAATAAAGCTGCGTTTTACTTTCTAAACCTGTAGAAGGTATTATAAAAAGATCTAAGAGCACGATGGTTATTTGATAAGGGACTTACAGGAATAAACTTGACTTGAGCATTAGTTAAATGCTTAACTGTTAGTGATAAAGTTGAGAATGACTGTCAGAGCAAGCAATTATCCACTGCAACAAAGAGCCTGGTAAAAAACCTTATACGCAGAGTGACAGACTACTGCTTGCACATAAAAGGATTTACGCCTTCAGCTACTTCAGCATCTAGAGTGAGACAGCTGCTGTCTTCAGTACTCTAATCTATCTTGATTAATCCAGGGCAACTTGCAGTTAGATGTGCAAAATTACCCCAGCAGGACGATGCAGAATGCTGCATTCAAAGAGCTGGGATTACCCTATGAATCGCTTGTAAAACTGGACCTAGCAGCAAAATCCCTCTTCTCTCACGTCGCCCGTCCCAGCCACCAAATGCCTCCACGGCAGCTGGATGCCAACATCACACACTACTTTCCTAATGGTTCAGAAGGAACATGTCCATCCTCCTTCAGCAGGTCACTGAGATCTACAGCTAATTTTAAGACAAGAAACAGCATAAATATATTTTTTTTTCCATTGCTACTGAGGCCTTAAAAAGAATAGAGGAAGGAGAGTTCAGAGAAGCTAAACACAGTAACTGAGGTGGGAAGGAACCTCCAGAGGTCTCGTGTCCAACCTCCTGCTCAAAGCACAGGCAGCTATGGGGACCCACCAGTTACTCAGGGCTTTATCCCATGGGATCTTGAAAACCTCCAAGGATGGAGATCCCACAGCCTCTGTGGGCAACCTGAATCGTTTGCAGTTATCTTTGTTAGTTCCTGGATGGTGAAGGAAGTCCCAGGAGACCAGACAAGGACAATTTTAATTTGAATTTAATTTTTAATTTAATTTTAATTTAACAGGCAAGGAGGAAGATCCAGGGAACCAGCCTGGATCCCAACTCCAACACCAGGAAAGACCCAGCAGGAAAGCACAATGCAACAAATACACAAGTGCCCATGTAGGCAATCGATTAAAACAAAGTCATCAGTGATTTATGGGGAAACAATTCCATTATTAATTTTTTGACAGTGTAATGAAGAAGAGAAAGCAAACTAGTTGACGAAGTTGACTTAAACATGGTTTTGACAGATGTAATCTGTTGATGACGGGAATTCAGGAGATATACAGAGGGTGTGAGAGGGAGGAATTAAATTCAAGGTGATTATGGTACATTGTCAAAAACAGCTAGGAGAGGATTTTATAAAAATGGAGGGAGGCAGGACCAAAGGCACAAATATGGGTGAAGAGTAGGTAGAGGGGAAGAGGAACCGTGGGGTGCTGCAGAAGAGAAACTGGGGAAATGGTGTTGAAAAAGGAAGGAAGGAAGGAAGGAAGGAAGGAAGGAAGGAAGGAAGGAAGGAAGGAGAAAGAAAGAAAGAAAGAAAGAAAGAAAGAAAGAAAGAAAGAAAGAAAAAGAAAGAAAAAGAAAGAAAAAGAAAAAGAAAGAAAGAAAAAGAAAGAAAGAAAAAGAATAAGAAAGAAAGAAATAAAGAATAAGAAAGAAAGAAAGAAAGAAAGAAAGAAAGAAAGAAAGAAAGAAAGAAAGAAAAAGAAAGAAAGAAAGAAAGAAAGAAAGAAAGAAAGAAAGCTAGCTCTTTCTGGCTTGCACTAGCAGATGTGGGTGATAACTCTTGCACATATCCGGGTGATTATTCCAACCCTCCCGGTCCAAGAAAGGCCTCCACTGGCTCTAAGTGCCAGAGGGCTACGAGCATGTCCTGAAAGCAAAGCAGAAGGATCCCGGCCCGTTGTGCAGAAAGAGGTCTGTGTGAGGAGAAGGGAGGATGAGGCAGTAACAGGAGAAGCAGCAGCAGCCCCCTCGCGTCTCTCTGAAGGGCAGGAGGACCATTAACCCCGCTCTCAGGGGAAAGCCTTCTCCCGGCGCTGCCTACAGAGCCCCGAGAGGCCGGAGGGCCCCGACCCGCCGCCACTGCCCGCAGATGGCCCGGCAGGGCCCGGTGGCACCGGCGGCCCCTCCGCCCCGGCCCGGCCCGCGGCCCCCGCCCGCCCCGCGCTGCCCGCCCGGCCGCACTCACACCGCCGCCACCGCCGGCTCCGCCATGGCGACACCGCCGCCACTGCGCCTGCGCGACCTGCTGGCTGTGGTGGCGGCTGAGGGCAGCGGGGGCTGCTGCCAGGGGGCGGCTGGGTGGGCGCAGGGGGTTTGGGGGGGTGGTGGGCACCCGGCTGGACACGAGCCTGAGGTGTGCCCTGGCCACTGAAAAGGCTAATGGTGGCCTGGGGGGCGTTAGGCACCGTGCTGCCGGCAGGGGGGATGGAGCTGGTCCTTCCCTGCTCAGCACACCGGGAGTGCTGGAGCGCCTCGCCTGTGGGGGAGGCTGAGCGAGCTGGGGCTGGTCAGCATGGAGAGAGCCAAAGGGGATCCATCAGTGTGTATAAATCCCTGAAGGCAAGGAGGACAGAGCCAGGCTCTGTGCAGCGGTGCCCAGTGCCAGGACAAGAGGCAGTGGGCACAAACTGGAACGCAGGAGGTTCCCCCTGACCATCAGGAAACGCTCCCTTCACTGTG
Source organism: Cygnus atratus (assembly GCF_013377495.2). Lineage (NCBI taxonomy): Eukaryota > Metazoa > Chordata > Aves > Anseriformes > Anatidae > Cygnus > Cygnus atratus. The sequence continues at coordinate 107,736,626 of NC_066364.1, read as the reverse complement.
CAAGTCACAGAGCCCCGGCACAGGCTGCCCACAGAGGCTGTGGGGTCTCCTCCTTGGGGATCTTCAGAACCACCTGGATGTGGTCCTGGGCAAGCAGCCCTGGGTAGCCCTGCTTGAGCAGGGGGTGAACCAGATGGCCCTAGAGGTCCCTTCCCAACTCAGCCATCCCATGATCTGTGGAGCTAGTATCCACAGTGTAACCATGGAGGACTCCATCCTGGAGCAGTTGACTATTTTCTGAAGGGACTGCAGCCAGTGGAGAGCCCACACTGGAACAGATTTTTCCTGAAGGACTGCAGACCATGGAGAAGACCCACTCTCAAGTGGAGGAAAAATGTGAGGAGGAAGGAACGGGCAGAGAGGAGCTGTTATGGACTGACCTCAATGTCCCGTTCTCCATTGTCCCACTCAGGGTGGGAGGGAGGCTGAGGAGTCAGGAATGAAGGGGTAAAGCTGAGCCTTGGGCAGAGTGGTGAGGGGAAAATGTTGTTTTAATGTCATCTTTGTTTCTTACCATCCACATCTATTGTAATTGGCAATAAATTAATTTCCCACAAGTCAAGACTGTTTTGTCTGTGATGATAATTGGTAAGTGATCTCCCCATCTTTATCTCAACCCAGAAGCTTTTTCTTATTTCCTCTCCCTGTCCTGTTGAGGAGGGAGAGCGAGGCAGTCACTGGGTGAGTGTCTGGCAGCCGGCCCAGGACAGCCCATGACAGGGATTCAGGCCTATGTGTCAAGTGGGCAGCTGGAGGTGACTGATTAACTTGAGGAAGTTCTTCTGAGATAATTTGCAGAAAGTTTTCATGTCCTATGTGCCAGTATGTTGATCAAGCTCACACAATAGTTGGTTTTGCAAATAAATCCTTTAGCAACGTTTGCAAATGGTGAGTCATTCCCAGTAAACACTGGGCCTTTTTTGCTTCCTGATCAGAAGCTCAGGTACAGCTCTCCAGTTACCATCCCCATGTTCTTGGTGCACATAATGTATATGTGTTCACAGACATCCCTACAAGCATAGGGAAAGAATTCTTATATGGAAGGAAAATATGTATGGAAAGTAACTATGGACTGCAACCTATTCAAGTCCATCAAGTAGCTCTGTTGACTCTCGTTCCCACAGAACAAGGTCATCAAAGAGATGACTGATAGGATGGCTACAAACCCTCAGCTTTTCTTGTTAGATCCTGTCATGACGAGAACTTGTCACTTGCAAGTTTTATCCAGCTGTGTTCTAGGCAGAGAGTAAGCAAATGACTCCATCAGAAGATTGCTTTATTTTTTCCTCTAGAGGTTTTAATTTTTTCTGCTTGAGTAAGTTTCTTGGTGGCTTTCTTCCACATAAGTCACTTTGTCTTTCACCAACTAAAATTACTTTTGCAGCATCTTGCCAATCCACCCAATCTGGAAGAATTAAGAGCATTGTTTTTTGGAGCAAGGATATGTGAGGGTTCAGCAGGAAACACAGACATGAAGAAAAGAGAAAACTAATATTTGGAAATCAGATGCAGAGCAGCCATTCATGCCACAATGCTGTTTGCTGTGTGTGAGAGGCTCCTATCTTCCACTGAGCTCTGCCGTTTCTCCTACAGTGCTGTGCAGGTGCAGGCCTCTGCGCTGAGAGATCCCACTGTTGGAAAGAGCGCTGAGTCTTGCTGGGTACTATTTATTCCAGTAAACTGCTTCCTTGTAGCACTGTTTGGGCATTAAATTATTTTTTTTCCAAGCCCTATGCATTGCAGGCATTGAGGAATTTCAAATGATCATTACTGTTCACATGAAACTCCCTGTCTGTTTTGCTCATGTAAGGAAAACTGAACTTTCCAACTGTTTTCTAACTTGCTTTAATGTTGCTTAACTATATTTAAAAGGAGTTTTGCTCTTAATGGGAAAATCTTACATAGAAAGATTAAGGCACGAAGACTTAAAGTCTTTAAGATTTGAGGCTCCCCAGTGATGTGATTGCAACAGAATTCACACTTTATTTAGTTTCAAGCCCTCCTAGTTTGCAAGAGAGACCCTGAAAATACAAGAAACCTTATAGAAACCTCTCTGAGTCTGCAGGTAGCTTGAAAAAAACAGATGAGCATGCTCTAGTAACTCCTGTAGGTGCTAATCCCAAAATTGCTCCTGTAGCACTTTGGGGCTGTAGGCCCATGAGGAAGAAGATAAACAGGAGAAGCTCAGCAAAGGTGTAGTCTGACTGCTGGTTAAATACCCTTCATCCCTGGGACAGGCACTCTGCCCCTCAATATGATACGCTGATGTTAAAAAGGTCAAGTTTTACAGTTTTTGCTAATAAACTGTAGCACACAGATGCCTAGTGGCAGGCAGTGTGGTGCAGTGGGAAGGTAAATTGTTTGCAAATAAGCTGTTTTTCAATTTGATTGATCGCTTTTTGGTAAGACAACAAAAAATGTGCATAGTGAGTACTACAAGTCCACAGTTTTCTGGGCAAGGAGCTTCCCAGGCCTAGAGCTGTCCTCTCACGGACCTGGGGACCAGGGAGCTGTGTCATATCCTGTTGTTGTCTCTAGGATTTTGGGCTGCAGTGAAAATTCCCACTTAGGACCAAGTTTCCCAATACCCAGAACAGAACTGCAAGCCCTTGCCTTTAAAAATACACCCCTACCTGAGCTCATTGCATTGGGTAGCCTGCTACATGAACAGCCTATTTTTTCATGTTGTAAGAAAACAGAAATGCTTCTGGAGAGCTAAATACTCAGGCTCAAGTACTACTTATGTTTTTCTTCAAGACAAAAGATTTCTGTGACATCAGGATTGTTTTACTTAGCAATATGATTTTTTTTTACAGTCCTAAATGAAAAGTGCTCCTGTTACCAATTGCTGCAAGATACAATCAAAGAGCCAGCAAAACACTTTGAACTTTCCCCTTTTTGCTAGGTAGGGGGAAGAGAAGACTGTGGAAAGTGAGGTCCTCTTGGAAAAGCAGGCCAGGCCAGCAGAGAGCAGTATTTTATCAGCAACACCATTTCCCTAGGGACAGGGGGAAACAGTATAGTATTTGCCTCTTGTATATTAAACATCCTGCACATATATTTGTAAATGCAGCTTGTAACGTTTTAGCTGTGCTGCAGAGAACCCAGAAAACTGTAAAACTGTAATGCTGTTTTTTATGATTTATTTATTTATTCCTTCTGTGAAAGAATCATTTATGTGCACAGGGAACAGTTCTTGGTCTGCTCTTGGAAACCGCCCCCTCACCTCATCTGGGGCCCTGGGTGGAAGTATGGATAGTTTAAAAGGTTCTGCATTTGTTCTGAAGTTTTCTTACATATAGTACTGTGGTCATTCCCCTAATTAACTCAAGCCATATACTATGAGGTTTGTAACAAATTTTCCAGTATGGTGCCTACATATTACATATATTACATAAATGTGCATTCATACTTTGTGTGTTATATATGCCATCCCTTAGCTAGAATGCAGGTTACTGGGGACCAGTTATTTGAGAAAGGATCTCTGCCACCAGTTGATTCGTGGCCAACAAATGAGTTCCGGCTGCATGATGTGGACCTGGATGCACAAGTGTGGCTTTGAACATCTGCCCTCTGAGACCTGAAGAGTTATTTAAATAATGAAGACCCCCTGTATCCATTGGTGTTTCCTTCAGTGCTGCCCCCCCCGCTCTGCCTGGGGAATGGCTCTTTTGCAGCAGTGCAGGTTTGGGAATGTCAAAAACAGTTGCACATTTAAGGTGCAATAGAGTACCTCAGAGGACTCCCTGAAATGTTTTGTTTAAAGATATTGGAGCTCATCTGCAAGCACACCAGGTACACATCCTCTCTAACGGCAGTGCAGAAGTCAGAACTCATGTCCCATGGCAGACGGAGCTGGGATTGCCTGAAATATTAAGAAAAGGTAACAGCAACTAAACCTACAGCTCAGATTGCCATCCAAGATCAATTTTCCCCCTTCATCTCAAAGAACAAATTTTATTAGTGCTGACCTGCAGCAGAAAAATGCCGTGTTCCTTGAGCAGTGAAAACTAAGCTTATTTCCCTGTGGATTTGAGTCCCACAACCCCTGTATCTCTCCGCTACAAAACACATATCTGTAGTATTTGCTGAGACACTCTGCGGAGTCCCCACATCCTCCCCTTTTCCCTGAGCTCCTACTGACCCTACAGGTACCGCTGCCATCCGATCGCCTACATGAAACCCCAGGTGGTACCCACTATTCCTCCGATGTCTGCCTCCATGATTCCCCATCATTCCTCCCCAACATTTCTAAAAAGGCAGGGCTTAGCCTATATTGTGGCTTCTCCAGAGCTGTGCCCATCCCTGGTCAGAGGGCTGCTGTCAAACATACTAGATAAATGCTGAGTGGCCATTTCCTTTCCCACAGAGAAAGCATAAATAAGATTTTTCTGTTTCCTCTGGGAACGCGCCACTTTTTGACAAACTCATAAAAATTAAATCTCCCTGAAACACTTATGTTTCTGGCAAATGTGGCTGGGACTAGTAACTGGCTGAAAAGTTTTGGAGGAACAGCATGTGTACAAGCCTCGTATTCTTAGAGCTCAGGATTAAAACGTGCCTTTGACATACTAACGTTATTCCTTCACTGACTGTTTTGCACTTCTCTCTCTCTCTTTGTTTATCTAGTAATGTGCCGATGTTTTTTTGTGGTCTGAAGTAATATGTATTTTGTCTTCCAGGCTTTTTTTTTTTTTTCAAGCTGTACATAATCGTGTGGCAATAAACTCAAACTCTGAAGACCTCTAGTATCAGGCCAATTTGGTATATTTTTCTCTGGCTCTGCAGGCTGGTGTAGTACGGCATAACAGATTATATTTGTGGCTGTGCACCGGATTTGTCTGCAATAAATGCTGGATGGGCTCCACCATTCTGCAATTGTATCACAGAGGGTGTCTCCCAGGGGATGTCAATGACTTTTTCAGCTGTGGCTGCACTACCAGAAAATATGAACATCCAAGCATGTCTCTGTTGTTTCTCCCTGCTCTTTGCGATCCACATGCAGAAGCGAGCAGTAACTTTGAAAATGCTGCCTCAACGTGGTCTTTTTGGTGCCCTACAGGCTGAAGTTCTTCACAAATTTATCACGACCTACATAATTGACCTATATTATTTGATAAATAGCTTGTGCTAGTTAGAAACATGAATGGGAATGGCTTAGTGGTTATTTATTTATACAGGGGTGTGCGTCTGTTTTGTGCAGTGATATGTGTGGGGATCATGCCCAGATTTTCCCCTTCTGGACCCCTTCTATATATAACCTGTGCTTGTATGATTGGAATAAAACTGGAATTGATTCTGTTCTCAACAAAAACAACAACAAAAACCATACTATTATTTTTATTGCTTTTCTAGGCAAGGAGCTACATCGTATGTATGTCTGTAAGCAAGGCAGCTAAAAATGAGGGAGGAAATAAAGCAAAATGTTCAAGTCTTTGATTGGAGATCAGTGAGTAGGAGCAAAACATGTTTTGCACTTCAGTCACTTTTTTAGGGCACACCACTAGGGCCCAGGACTGGCAAACAGCGTTGCTGCACCCTGCTGTTATTTGAACATTTTGTCATGAATGGGATTATTTTTTCTTGCACTTCTGCCTCACTTGCAGACCAGTAGGAGTCGTTTAAAATCTGGACTGATGTTGCAATTTGGTGAGCGATAATACCTTTGAGTTTAATGGAATTGCACCTGCTTCCAGCAAATACAAATTCAGCTTTTAATGTTTTAGAAGAAAACCCATCTGATTGGCCTCTAGGGGCATATTTGGATCACAGCTTTTAAACAGATGTCCACTACTACAAACCCTACCGGTTATATTAACAGTGCTGTCAGGCGGTTTCCACTGCTGTGTCCTCATTCATTCGGACAGGGTGCACAGAGTGTAATCTAATTAAGGAAAATTCCCCAGATTTTTTTCATGTCTGTTATCAGTGCATTTTTAACTTCTTCAGATTCATTAGAAATGCATCCATCTGTGGGCTGTCACATAGCACTGTGCTACATATTATCTATAATTCCTTCTACATGCTTATTTTAAAGAACAATTGAGTTGGGTGGAGAGGAGAAGTGAAAACAAACTGCTACCATTTTTAACTGTTCATGTTTTTGGGAATTGTTGCCTGTGTCTCATGCTGAGGATGGCAGTTGAAAGTGTATGTTTTGCCTGTGAGTGTGTGGACAAAGAATGTGTTCAAAAAGGTATGTTATTCATTAGCTCAACCGGTTGTCTAGTGGCACAGGTTTGTCTAACTGAAGAGACAGCCTGCACCTTGACCAGGCTTTTGTTAATAAAGATTTTTATGAACTTGTCATAATCTTGGGGTCAGTTTTGAATATTTTGAGTTAGAGGAAAGTCCTTGCTCACCTTGTAGGACAGCTCCACCTGCAGAAAATTGATCTCAGCCTCTTCTGTAAAGCTCTCGGGACCTATTTTGGCATGATGTATGACAACAATGTTCAGAAATGAAGTTTTTTTGTAAAAATGCCCTGGTTTTAAAAAACATTTTGTGCATGATATTTGAGTCCTAAAATGATTTACTGTCATCTTGAAGTTCCCCTTCTAAAACTAGGATCAGAATTGAAGTTTGGTCAGGTTGCTCAAAGCCTTGTCCATATGGGCTTCTAATATCTCCAACAGACTCTCCAAGCCCTGTCCCAGACTCAACTACCTGTAGGGTACCATTTGTCTCCGGATATCTAATAGGGACTTGTGCTGTCACTGAAGATCTTTGGGAAGAGCCCAGCTCCATGTTCTTTACTTTAGGTAGCAATAAGGTCTCCTCTTTGCCTTCACTTCTGATGGTTGAAGAAACCAGCGCTGAGTGGAGGGGTAGGATCACCTCCCAGTCCTGCTGGCTAACATTTTGCTTACAACAGCCTAGGACAAGGCTGGTTTTCTGCCCTACAGGGGCATCCTGCTGATTGCTGGCCAGCTTGGGCCCCAGGGCCTTGTTGGTGGAGCAGGCCCCAAGCCTGTCCCCTTGCATGGCACCTGTCTGTCCTGGTGCAGGGCTGGGCATTTGCCTTTCTTGGACCTCGTGAGGCTCCTCTTAGCCCATTTCTCCAGCCTGCCAAGCTCCTGACCTCCAGCACATTGACTGTGACTCTCCAGCTTGGCACAGACTGCAAACTTGCCCAGACAGTGCTGCATCCTGTCTTCCAGGTCATTAAGGAAGACCCAGGCACTATTGACCCCTGAAAAATTCCTTCAGTAACCAGCTGCCAGTAGCACTGCTGACTATAGATAGTAGTTGTGGGTTTTGTGTGATCATTTGTACTTTTGTGTTATTTCTTGTTTTCACACTACTTAATTTTATGATGATTTTTTTGTGTGTGTCTTTTGATATCTGCAATGACTTATATAAAGTACTTTAAAATTATGAAGAACAAAAAAATGAAGATTTCTGTCTTTCCTTAATATTGGTACTATTCCGTTGCTGGATGTGTATAGAAAAGAAAGCATGGAAATTAAACTAGTTGCGAACTCCCCTCTAATTTATAAATAAAGGGATCAACTCTTTAAATTATCCATGCCCTGTTGCCTGACCCTGTACACCAGCAAGGAATGCTTAGAGTCCTCTATGAGAGAATGACCCGGAAAGTCACTTTTCTTCTCTGAAACACTGTGAACCCCTCATTTGCTAGAAGGTACTGAAGTCTTATATATGAAATAATCACTTAGAGTGGTCCTTGGAAGAAAGGAAGTCTTTTTAATTATTTGTTTCATGTCTTGGACCAACTACTGATGAATAAATGTTAGTGGCAGCCTGTTGTTAGCTTTCCATCCCTTATGCCTCCAATATTTCTAAACTTCCTTGAAAAAGTAAACTAATGTTCACTGTTTTAGTTCCTACAAAATGAATGTACTTTCTAGTGTCCCGGTGATGAGTTCACTGTTGATTATAAAGTACTTATTTCCAAGGTGAATGCAGAAGTGCCTGGGTGAATGCAGAAGTACCTGGGTGAATACTTATGGTCTGTTAGGGGAAGCAAACACAGGGAATCTCTGCTTGTCCAACCTGAGGCACTTTAAGAAGAGCTTTGTCCAAAAGCAGCCTCCCTGCCCTTTGAGACCTTTTGGAGCACCCAGCTTGGGTACCCAAAAAAGCAGGCCCCAAACGTCATTAACTGCATTTGAATACAGTTCTTTCTCTTCTGTGTCACTTTTTTATTATTATTATTTATTTATTTCTCAGGAAATGGAGTTACCTACCTGTCTTCTAACATCATTTATTACCCCGAGATAAAAATAAATCTATTCTTGCGGAGTATAATCTTAATTTCTGATGAGCTTGGTTACTTTGATATAATGAAGAATAAAAATTATGCTGTGAGATTTTCAGAAGTGACTTTTGACATGAGGCACCTGTGCGCTGGTTTGAACCACCTTAGTGCTCAACATGAAATTGAAACTCTTCATTTTTTTTTTGAGAATATGCAACTGAGCAATTTCTACATTTTAGAATGTTAGAATTGGAATTGTGATTGACTGGAAATGCAGCCTATTAAAAAGTTTAAATATTTTGTTTGCTAAACTAATGCAAAGCTAGAAAAGTTTTGGATAATTCTGTGAAATGAGAAATTATTTTGGTACTTCTTGCAGAAGTACTGGAAATAACCTAAAGGTATTTCTGAAATTCCGGATCAAAGAGCAGACAAGATCACAATCTTCACCTTCCCCACACCCCAGTTGCTTTTCTCTAACCAGTCTGGCAAACTGGGATGAAGGGGAACCAGAACCACTGCTGGTGAATGGATGAAGGGGAGAGAGCAGAGGCTGCATGGGCACGTAGTGGATGCAGGAGCTGGGAAGATGAAGAGGAAGACATGGGAGCTGTGCCAGCAGACTCCCCTACTCCTTGAGACCTTCTGTGCAGCCCATCAGAGCTACCTGGAAAAGAAGCAAGACCCAGGACTTTCCCAGAGGTGTTAAAGATTGTCTGTGCTAGAGACCAAAAAGCCAGAGAATGAGGTTAGTGGAGGGAGGTCTCTCAGTGAGGGTACTGGCTGGCCTCCTGCAGTCAATGCGGGGAGCCCTTCCCGCCAGTGATTCAGCTGTTCGAAGGTCATGGCATCCCAGAGGGACAGAGGATGGATGGAAGGTTCCCAACACAAGGGAAAGGAAAATGCTTTGGGGTTGACCTGGCACCAGCCCGGCTGCTCGTCTTCTGTGGAAACCACTTCACCTCCATCTCATTCTCATGAATAACAGGGGTTTGAATTTACCAAGTGAAGTGGCCGGCCCCTCCAGCCCGCTATTCATTACTCCAATTAACAATCAGTTGCCTGAAAAATGGGCCAATCTGTTTCTTGGGGAGCCGCATAGAAAAATCCACAAGGCAAGCCAATTAGCATACCAGCCCTCACCCTCTAGGGAATTTCATTTAGTTGTTTGGTTGATCTAAGTACCAAAATATTGTTGTTTTGTTATGGAGCATATAATGTTTGTTAAATGAGTGAGATCCCCTGAGGCCCATATGCTGCTGATATTCTCTGTGTCCTCCCAGTCCAGGAGAGGCAATAAGGCAAAACTGTTGTGTCCCACACATGGCCCCTGTATTTTCCTGGCAGGACGCAGCAGCTGGACACGGGCAGAACAAACCTTCGCCACCCGGGGTGGGCGGATAGCTTCCCTCCGAAATAGTTGCACACTTGAGCAAGCCCATTGTCTGCCCAGAAAGCATTTCAACCGCCTCTTGTCGGGCAGCCGCCGCGTACAAAAAGCATGCAGAGCCGGCGCTCGGGCAACCTGTCTGCGCGGTGCATTGTGTGGGGGCAATTAGTTTGCAAATTGCCCGTTTGCACACCCGCGCATGAATTGGTTGGGTTGCTCCCACAGGATTTATTATTATTATAATGATTATTAAGGAAGGCCCATGAATAAATAAGGTAATTTGGCCAAACGCCTTTCTCCCCGCACACATACGGATCCTGCCTCTTCCATGGAGAGTAAAGGCCATGGGTGGGATCCCTGGGTGGAAAAGAGCAGTTCCCAGGGCCTGTGTGTTTCTGAGCCTCTAGGCTGATGCCAGAGTACTGGCAACATGTGTTGTGCAAAGTTTTTTGTCAGTTTAATAGCTTTTTTTTTTTTAATTTTTGTTTCCAGTGAGAGAAAATATATTAGAGCTGTCAGCTTGTACTGCCATTGCTGGTGCACACGCTTTGTGCTTTGAGATGCGACCCCAGTCCTGCAACTGAACTGCTCCTTCATTTGTGAAGAAATCCTGTTGGGGTTTCAACAGCCAGAGAAGTGCCAAACACCAATCTGTGCCATCCAAGTGCCAGGCAGAATATATCTAGCCTGATCTGAAGATGTCGGTTTTATTCTGGTCTGACTTTGCTGGAGCTGGTGGAGTCACGTCAGAACGAAAGCAGCCTGACTGACTGGACTGTCCTGCTCGGTCTTCATGCCACAATTAGTTCTCCAATGCACAAACCCAAACTGCAGATCACTGCTACTGAATCAGTAGAAGAAAAATATAAATGAAATGTGACTCAGTCCGTCATACTTTGGATTTCGGTCAGAAGTTTCAATGAATCTGTAAATGCTTAATAAAGGGTTTGTGTTCTTGCTACCACTGATAATCTCCACAGTTGTCTAAGGGTTTGATTATCCATCTTTGAACCTACTGGTGTTTCTCCCCACAACAGCAGCACTTGGAAGGAGAAAAGCCCTCCTGAGCTGGGTTTTAGCTCAGCTGCCTATCTTGCAGCCTTGCAATCCCCAATGTAACCATTCAGTTCCTGCTATATATATCATGGCCTTCTGCACCATAGGATTTCAGCCAGGAGTCCAGACCCTTGGCAGTCCCAGGGATACTGCTGGGTCTGTGTTGAGTTACGGAAAAGCAAGTTGTGGTCAGGAGATATGAATGGGCTACATGGACATCTGCATCTCATCTGGGAAATCTCAGAGGCTGCTATTGTAGATGCTCTGTAGGAGTAATTTTAACTTCAAGTAGTTGACTGAGTAAAGAAAGAAAATTTACTGGTCTGCAAGTATATTTGACAGCTGCAAAGATTTCTAAAAATACTTTTATTACAACAATTTACTCTTGAAATAGTTGTCATGGTGTCTGACTTTAAACGAAGGTCTGTGCATTTGCACTAGCAGGTCATCTGCTTTGTCCCCTTCATGCCTGGCTCTGCTGACCTGTTCTCTGACATAATTTTGCTTCTGCACATCTTCCTTTGCTGTGCTTAGCATTGCTATGCCTATTTATTACAAGGGAAAAAAAAAAAAAAAAAGATATAAACAGCCCACAGGTGTTGCCGGACAGATACACCATGCCCGATTCTATGGGGTGCTGTGAGCCTTCAGCATTCATAGCTTCCAGAAGGAATTGGGAAGAGCAAGGCAGATATGAGAATCAGACCCATGTCAGATACCCGTGTAACTGGTCTGAGGTCAGCAGTGAAGCATCCTGTGTCACTCCCCGGACAGCCAGCATCTTGCTGCATGAGGCTGGCAAGGTATGACCAAGGCAATAGGATTCCCAAGCTTTTGCAGTTTCATAGGACCCTTTTTTTTTTTTTTCTTCATCTTACTAGTTGTAAGGTAAAATGCCCGGACTCTTCCTCTTCAGTTGCAGAACTCTTTTGAAGGCAAAAGAAGGTGCATCTTTCCTGACCTTCTCTTCCACATTTTCACACGTATTATATTGCACACTGATTAGATGAGTTGCCTTTGACAAATCTCTCTCTACATCTCTGTCACTCAGTGCCCAGGGGCCAAAAAACAAACAAACAAATGAGAAAGAGAAAGAGAAGAGAAAGAGAAAGATAAAAATCTCTCTCTGCCTCATATCTTTGTGCCCTGATTTCCCATAATATCCTTTCTGTGGGGGGAATTATTTTGTCATACAACATATATGTGACACCATATATCAACAACCAAGTTCCCAGTTGGTATAGCAAGAACAGACCATTATTTTGGCTGTAGGTAGCATTAGGGAATACATGGTGAAAAATTTCTCCTTTCTTTCTTAATTCAGAGAGAGAATGCATTCCAGTGATGGTTCAACCATTTCTTCAGCTGTTTCAAGCACCATCCCAAAGGACCATCTCCAGGCTCCATATTCTTCCAAGGAGACGTAGATTTGCATTTGGCTGTAGCTTTCTTAAAAATGATAATGCAGTTCTGCAGGTAGTTAAATTTTGCTCACATATCTGATCTGACCACATGCTATTTAGTGCTCAACTCATTTTTGAATCCTCTGCAAATGTTACAAAAATCTAGTAACATTTAATATTATTTTGCAGCCCCTTGGTTAACCCAACACTGCTGGGTTGAGATAAGGCTGGAGCTGGTGAATTATTTGGCATTGATTTAGGGATTTAACAGTTGCCAAGTTTAAAATTTGGTTAATAAGGGCACAACGAATGTTGTGTAACACTCTTTTTTTTTAAAAAAAAAAAAAAAAAAAGAATGAAATCAAATTCCTTCGAGAAGCTGTAGCATTATTTATCAATATGGTTACATTCTTTGAGCCAACTCCTAATCTGATGAAAAAGGATCATTTATATTTTCTGAAACAGTAAAAACACATTTCCCTCATGCTATTTCCTGAATTCTTTACAAATTAAGTCTTATATGAGCATTCTAGGATTTCCCCTTGGAAAGTTAAGGAGCTGGTAGTTTCCTGCACTTATCACCAAAAGATGTGACTAGTGCTTCTTTCCTTGTTTAAAACTGCAAACATATATTGACTGAAAAAAACATATTCTGAACCATAAATGGGAACTTAACAGTCAGCCTACTGTAGGATATCTAGCTAATGAACAGGAGATATGTTTGCTCTTGGTAAATGTGGATGCCTCCTTCTTAATTTCCTTGACTCTGTTGGTCACAGTCTTTTTCAGTGCTGTCTTTATACTCCTGTGTCAGTACTCTCTGTTCCCTGCCTGTCAGGTTGTAACTCTTGGTGCAATGATTTCATTTAAAGCAATTAAGCATGTGATCCTATGTTTCATACTGTTGACAGTCCTAAAATTTGAGGAGCTCAGGTTGTGCATGGGGTAATGAAGAACCAAGACTCAGCTTTCTTGGTATAGGCCACAGTTCTTTGGTCACAGCTGTGATCCAAATGCTTTGGGGAATGGGTAACTGCTGCATTTTATTAAAGACACGCAACCAAAATAATAATCGGATAAAAGGATCATTTATTGTCAAACGATTATGGAGCTGCATTAAGTGATTTCATCTTTTCCTTCAAAATCTCTGCATTTCAAACCAGCTTGTGGTTTTACTCCATGCCATTAACACTTTGGTATTACACAGGAGTATATTTCACATGGTAAATTCTGTGGAATATGGATTATGTTATCAGAAAATAAACACAAATTTCTCAAGTTGGCCTTCGCTCTGCTGGTGGTAATCAGGAAATTGCTTCTCCTTAAGCTACAACAGAGGATTGGATTCTTAAAAAACGAATAGGAAAAAATGCTTTTAGGGTGATTTCTTTACAAGAAAAACATGATAGTCTTAAAGCTCAGTGATAATCTTTGTGAGTCCGTTCTACGTGAAGCAGGGGAGCAACCAGATTCCCAGCTGATGTAAGTCAGCGTAGTCCCATTAGCTGGCAAAGCTGGGTCAGCTCGCAGCAGCTGAGGATCCAGCCCTTTGGCTTGGAAGGAATCATCATCTTGCTGTCAAAACCAGGGGAAAGACTATAACAGGATTTTGTGAGGGCAAATAATATTAGACAGAATATAAGATGGGCTGGGGACCAAAGAGGAAGGCTGTTTCATTTGCCATTCACTGAGACCTTTTTTATTGGAACATGCACTAATGCAGGCAAGTTGTCTCCCAGTGCTGCTCAAGGCTGTTAACCTTTTTTTTAGTACTATTTAGTATCTCTCACTACAGTGGAGTTACAGTATGCCTTTAATAACAAAACTCCTGAGTTAATCTCCTTTGGAGGTCTGCGTGGCATTACTAGCTATAATCTCACCCTTCCAGGTTATTGTCAATGCACTTATAGACATAAAACCTTCTTTGGGAGAATTAGGTATTTTCTCATTATGCACGCTAATATCTTTTCACTGAATATCACCAAATTTCCATGAAAATCTGTTTGACATTCACTAGCAAGTTGCAAAGTTTACCCAGTTGTTAAAAGAATCGTCTCAAATGAGTTGTCCTCTAGCAACCTTTTTTTTCAGGAATTATGCATGTGAGATACTCCCCAATGAACTGATGAAAAAAGAAAGCAGTTCTCCTTTGAAACAGGCAGATGAGGGATATGTGTGGAGAAGGAAATCCTGAAGGAGCTGAGTCCCTGCTGGATGCAGATCTCAGGTTGCCAGCCTGGAGGAGAAGACAGAGCCATTTTGTGACAGCAGCCTGGTGGCGACACCTAAAGTCTGAGACCAAGCCTAAAGCCTGTATTGGATCTGGTCTTTAACCTCTGTGTCTCAGCTCCCTCAGGGAAAATAATGCTCCAAGTTTAGCAAACTCTGCAGGAAAAGGGCCCTCTCTTGCTTTGCCTGTCAAGCCAATAATAAATAACTACAGCAAGGAGACCGGAGTGACTGTGGCAAGAGGAGTTGCATCGCTAGCAGCAGCAGGCTTCTCCTGCCAAGGACGTGACCCGTCCTTGCACCACAGATCCCATACTGGTCGTGTCCCCGTCTGCGACGTTGAGGAATTTGTGGGAAGCAGGGTTCTCTGGGCCCTGGGGTACCTGGCTGCCTGTCCCCCAGGCGCTGACCAGTGCCAGCTACCTCGCATTTCGTCGTGAGGTGGATCAGGGAAATCAGGTCACAGCAGAGATGGGCTGCAGCTTTGCCATCTGCAGAAGAGTTTGAGAGAGTCCAGCATGCAGGGTCGGTGGCAAGTATCCAAGGTGCTGGGGGTACCGGAGGCTCTCGTCCCTCCTGGGTTACAAAGGAAAAGGAGGACTCTTCTGGCAGATGGCGTCTCCAGTGTGGCCTGTGGTGTCTCGCCTGCACCCATATACAGCTGCAAATCATGGTGTTTGTGTTCCTGAGATATCGTATTGCTGGAATATTTGTATTTATAGAAGCCTTTCTTGTGCTCATAGCTGAGATGTGATTATGTGCCAAACTCTGAAACACCATAAGTGGAACAAGCTGGTGTGTCCCCATTTCTCATCATGGCTTGAGCACAGCTGTGGAGGAGGAACAAGGTGGAAGATAGCATAGTTTTTAGGACCGTGATGCTTGTAAACTTTTTTACAGCTGCACTGTGGAGGATGGTCTCAGCTCTGAGGTGTGGGTGTACAGGACAGACCCAGCAGGGATGTCCTCTCCACCTCCTGTAGAGATTTGAGTCGCCCAAGGGCTTGTTGAGAGCTTTTGGCCAGACTGCAAGTTGAACCAAAGCCTCTTAAGTGCTTGAGACAACTCGCCTCCACCTTCCCTTGCTAACTCGCTCACCTGAGGTCCTGTGTGCCATTCGGCTTGGGTGGCTGCCCAACACTGCAGAAATCCCAGACTGATCCGCGATACTCTTGCCAGCTAGTTTTGCTTTGGTTTTAATTCATTGGTTTTCCTTTCCACAGAGTTGTTCAAAGTGACTTTGCTTGAAGAGGGGCTGAAATTCCTTCACAGGCTCTGCACTGCCCGAGAGGAGGTGTAATTAAGCCGTCTACCTCCTAAAATCACGGCCCACCTTCAAATAAAGAGGGGAAGACACCAGAAGGGTTAAACACTTTATTTAGATGGCTTTGTTTGTTACGTTAGTGCTTTGCTTGTTCTGAGAATTAACAGAAGATAAGCTAAAAGTTCATTTATAAGAGTATTAAAGGATAATTATGATGGAGTAAATGCAGCGGGTCAAAAGGCATTATGATGAACAGAATCATAATATAGAGCTTGGGAAAATAAGCTAAAATATACAATGCCTAACATCACTCAATGAACGCCATGAAACATGTACATCTTTGGTTTTCTCTCTTCTTTATTTCCAGTCTAAATTAAAGTTTCCTCCATCAGCACTCTGCCGCTCGTGTGCGAACATGTAATGATAATCGATTGCAGTAACTTAAATTAAACTTTTGGGCAGGCACAAATATGTGACCTTTTAATATCAACAAAATGATAAAAAAGATTTGGTAGGAAATCTGTTTCAATCAGATTAGAGGAGAAGTGGGTAAAGCTGATTACAAGCCCGCTAAACACAGTATTTGGGCAGTATTTGTTCAGAAACAATAGCGTTAATTCTACTTTAACAAGTATTATCTGAAAAATCAATAATTAATGGGAACCCATTATCAACTTGTAATTTAGCACTCAGATTAAGTTGGGGGAGAAGTGAAAGCGAGTGGGCAACCTGCTTTTACTTGACCTGTCGGCCGATGGATTAGGGGGGCGGTGGCAGGTTTTGTGCTTTTTTAAAGCAGAGGTGGTGGAAATTCATCCATTTGGACCCCTCGCTGCTTGGCTTTGCACAGCCAGGTCGCTGCAGCCCAGGGCAGGTGCCTTCAGTGGCACCAGGTGCTGGGGCACGTGGGGGCCTTGCCCGTGAATCCACAGGGTGCATGGAGCCAACCCGCCACAGAAAATGGTATGGATGGTATGGACGGCTGCGGTCTTCCCCCTCCTTAGCATCTTTCTGCACCTCTGGGCTGGCCCAAGAGCCCCTGCCCACGCTCTCCCCTTGGCTGGCGGGTCTGGCAGTGGCATGTGTAAATGCACGTGAACCGCCAGATCTTTACCAGCCTGCTCCTCCCTCCCCCCCGCCGCATCAGCTCTATTTGGAGAAACAACCTGATTTGTCCTCCGCGCTGACTTTGGACTTAGATGTCGCATGAGCGGGGGTCCCAAGCGCTGTGCTGTTGGAGTAGGTCATTGCAACAGATGCCAAACACATAACAGTTTTGCAAAGACAATATACTCGCAGAGGATACAGATGTTCTGATCAAGGATCTATGCGCGTCTCTCTGGGTATCACTCTGCGTGTTTTCGGAGGCTGGAGCTGGCTTTTAGAAGAGGAGCATTGCTGCTTGCGAAATTTTGGGTGGACAACAGTGAACCACCATTTCCACCTCGCTGCTGGCCTGCCTGTGTTCTCCTCCTGGTCAGAGGGCTTTCGTCCCCAGCTGGGTCACCTACCTGGTTGGGGACAGAGCAGGATGCGGCTCGTGGGCTGCAGAGATTTGGTGGGATAAGGGAGGGAAAGGAAACAGCTGGGGACAGGGGAACACAGCTGGGCGTGAGGAAGGAGCTGGGTGCAGTAAAGTCCTGGGGTTGTCCCACCAAAGTGACCACGCTAGTGGCATGTGTGAGGGACACCACGATGGCCTGGGTTGGGACGGGGTTTTCTCGATGAGCATGAAGGCGGGATGCTCTCAGCAAGGGGAACAGATTGAAGGCAGATTGTGTGGGTGAAGCAGCACTGTGCTCCGCAGCTAGGGAGTGGCTTCAGAAATGGCATTTAATCATTCAACATTAACACAAGACATCTGTCACCATCCCCGGCAGTGACGGGGCTACACGGCAAGACAATATGTTCTGGTGCTCCTAATCACTGGAAAAACACTACTTTTTGCAGAGAGTTCTTTTAGTGCCTGGCACAAATCCTTCTATTTTATTATAGCAATCCCAGCCAAATCCTCCAATAAATGGAGTTTTTATTAATGTGCAGCTGTTAAATGAGAAAAAAAAAATAAAACTCAGAAATAAAAATGAATCCCTGAATAATCGGGCTGATCCCAGGCAGTAAGAACAAGCAGGCCGACCAAATACTTTTTGGTATTATTTAAAAATACGGTCGGAGCTTTTCTTTCGCCCTCTGCTTTATGTACAGGCCTGATTAGATTTTGCTCGGTTCGATCAGAGCCACTTCTGTGCTTCTGTGGGTACAGCAAGGAGGATCGAGAGCTGCTGGGAGGAGGCTCACATCCAGGGCGCAGTCTGATGTTGCTGTGGCGGGTAAGATGGGTGTGGGGCTGGGGAGAAAAGCAATGGGTTAGGCCTCAGCACTCCACAGGTACAGAAGCTGGGCTAAAGAAGTGCCAGGCTGCAGTCCTGCTGGCAACGAAATGGCCCAAAGGAGAACGCTGAGCGAGCAGAGTTGTAGGGACCTGGTGGAGCCTCCATCAGATGTGTCGCATGTTTCCATCACATCCATCGCATGGTTGCAGGTAGCTGAGACCTCTGACAGCCTTGTGGGAGCCCACTGAGAGCAGAGCCTCCATCAGGAGGGCAAAGCCAGCCCGGGCAGCTCCCCCAGGTGAGCCCTGGCCACCAGGATGCTGCCTGCCACCGGTGGTAGGACCTTGGCCACCTGGGGGTGCTGCTGGGGGAAGGCAAAGCGAGAGGGAAAACACCCTGAGCAGATAGCACCCTGCCCACGAAATGGCACGACCACCTCCGCTATGCTTTCTGATTAAATTAGAGCCAAAGTAAAGCCCTAATTCTTCTGATTAAAGCTTAGAAGTTAAGCTCTTTGGGCAGGATGCGTGCCTTGCCCTGTGCTCTCCTAAACCACTTTGTCCACTCAGTGGCAAGACACTAATAACACACCCCTATATGTTTTTTTTATGGGTGTATGACATTCCTGGGGGCATTCCATCACTTCTGTCCAATAAATAAATACCATATTGTGGTATTTATGTATGGCCACCTGACTGTTTTCGGAAGGGCAGAGGTGGGAGAAACCGCTCCAAGCACAGCAGAGATCCAGGTCTGCTGGGGTTTGAGCTTTCCCCAGAGGAATTGCCCTGGGAGAGGCACCACAGCTTCCAACTTCTGCCTCCAGCATCTTGCACATCTCCTGTCCCTCCTCCTCCTTTGCAACACGGGCAGGGGCACAGCCGGGTGTTGTTTGTCCCAGATCAATGTATTTACCCGTGTGGAAAAATGTCATTACCACCAGGGCTCAGCTTTTCTTTCTCTTTGAACTGCTCCTGCAGAGCAAAAGGCATCTCCCAGGTCTTCTGCAGCCTCCTCAGCTCCTTCACCTTTGGCTGGCTAAGCACTGCAGGAACAGCAAAGGAAGGGATGCTGAAGAAACCTGATGGCCAGGCGTCCCTCCTGCAATGTCACTGGAGCTATCTGAGGCACCAAGCAGAAGGAAATGAGAATGCCTGCTGCTGTTTTCAAACTGGAAGAAAATACTTTTTTTTTTTCACCTTCAAAATCCGGCAAAAACTCAGAGACTTGCAGACAATGATCCCACAAGGGGGATGCTTATTTCTTCCTCTTAATCCTTTTTCCTGGAGCGTGACAATACCCATAGTACAAGTCCCTGTTTGAGGTGATTAGGTTCATTGTCAGCAACACTCAATCTGTTCATTTTGGACAATACAGTCCCTTTTGGCATTGAGGTCCACCTTGATTATGTTGCAGAAATCAAATCAAAGCAAAAAGCAGAATCTGGTAGGAAAGCTGGGAAGTCCTTCATGCTCTGTGTCCTTTATTATAGGGAAAACGAAGTGCACACACACAAAATAATGGCTGTGCTTTGCTTGGTGCACATTTTACAACTGGGTGCCTCCAATGAAGGAGCTGAAGAGGCCCGTATGCCTCTACTCATATGAGAAGGAGAATCCATATTTGGGAATACAATTGATGTTATTTTTCTGTTATTCCTATAGGTCCTCCAGCTGGTTTCTTTTTTTTTTTTTTTTTGGTAAAGGGGCATGCTGCGTGTGTAATGCCTCTCAGCCTTTGGATTCGCCTTCAAGCGCCAGGACTTTGGGTGGTGATGGCTGGAGGATTTTGTCCTCGGAGCCCAGCCAGGTCCCACATTTTGGCACCTGTTTGCGCCCAGGAGAGCAGCTCCAGAACGCGGCATTAAAGGGAAGAGTGAGAGTAGCCGCCTGCGTGTGCGGTGTCCCCGTCTTTAATTAGGTTAGCTGCTTTCATGGCAAGTGCTGTCACACGGAGCCGAAAAATCAATACCATATGGCACGGCACTCAGATAGCAAACTTGGAGCTTAATTAAAGGAGAAGGAACCCTGTCAGGTCTCATAGCGCAGCGCCTATTAGGCATGGCTGAACTGGTTTGGAAAAGCAAGGGACTGGGTGACACCTTCACCCAGATCTGAGTTGGGCTCTCCACCATATTGTGGCAGAATAAAGTGAAATCTGCCTTTCCCTGCCCCCAAAAGAGACATTAGAAACAGTGGAATCACCATTTCACGTGTTTGACTGGATTTCACCATGGCGCTCATGGAAAGAGAGGGTGGCTTGGTGACTGGGTGGATTGAGGTGGCTGGGGGAGAAAGGAGGCTGGGAGGTGGAGAAGGGGAAAAGCAACCTTCAAGGCACCAGCAGAGCAGCCGGTGCTCACCAGGACCTCTTCCAGCCAGCCCCCGGGCACTTCTCCATCACTCCTCCACCTCCTGGGACCAGTGCCTCCAAACCAACCCATCTTTTCCAAGCCATAACTGTGGCTTTCACTGGGGGTGGGCATGCCCTATTGCCCTATGTGTTGCTTGAGGTAGCCAAGGCAGGAGAATGGAGTCCTGAGGCCAAGTCGAGGATTCCCGTGGAAGCATCCGGTGTGTCTGCCGTGGAGTCTAGGGTCATAGAATCAAAGGATGGTTTAGGTTGGAAGGGACATCGAGGGCCATCTGGTTCCAACCCCCTGCCACAGACTGGGATGCCTTCCACTAGACCAGGTTTCTCAAAGTTCCATCCAACCTGGCCTTAAACACCTCCGGGGATGGGGCATCCACAGCTTCTGTGGGCAACCTGTGCCAGTGCCTCACCACCCTCATGGTGAAGAATTTTCTCCTAATATTTAACCTAAAGCTACTCTATTTCGGTTTAAAACCATTCCCATGATGACCAGCAGTAACAGCTGTGGCACCTGGACGAGATGCCTGCACTAGGGTCCAGCAGGATCTGTCCCCCAGCTCTGCCACTGTCCCGCTGAATGGCCACGGGCAGGTCCCTCCCGCATGGTTTCACGTGGAGCACAGAGCAGGTTTCCCATCGAAAGCTAACCTTCTGAATGAAGAAACTGGCTGAAAATCTTCCAGACCAGAAGGATGTTAAGACTCTAGGTTCAGTTCCAAACTCACTAAGGTCAGTAAAGCTCTTCCAGCAGCTTTCATTGTCCTTGACCTGAGACCTTCATGGGACCAAACATCTCTCTGCTCTCTCAAATATAAAAGAAACCTAAAAAGGTGGTGTAATGCGCAGCTTTTTCCATTAAAACAAAAAGAAATTTGACTCCATTGCTTGGGAAGTTTAATTTCCAGGGCCTGAACCAGAGTCTGACAATGTATACCCCTCTTTGGGGAGATGCTGATGTAATGAATGTGGCAGCTATTGTGCGTGCTTGGGAGCCTTGCAGCCACTTCTCTTCTGCTTATATTTTCTTTTATTTTCTGCTTTAATGAGTGTTTCTCTAATTGACTTGATGATTTCTGTTTAATTAGCACATTTTGGAGGAATGATCAAGAAATAATAAGATAAAGTAATTGGACAAGCATAGTGCGGAGGAATAAGAGCTCCTTTGTGGGGCTAATTGGAGAGGACAGTCCATCGGCTAGTTTGGGGCTCCTCACAGTCGGATATTCCCAGTCCAGCTCTGCCATGTGCCCAGGACTCCCAAGCACCCACGCAGACCCAGCTCCGGCAGCCATTTCAATTAGCTTTAATGAGCCGTGACGGAGCACCAAGGAGCACCCAGACCTGCCCTGTTTTGCCATAACCCACGTTTTGTAGGACGCTGCTCCGAAGGTTGCAGAAACAAGTGGAGTGGGCACAGGTACCACCAAGGGAGAGCATCCCCAACTCCGCTTGCTCGCTGCTTGCCGACCACGCAGTTGTAGGTGTACCACCTGGATGGTCATTTGTTTGCCCTGTGTTTGGCCAGGAATTAATTAGAGGATCGGCCCCAGGCTGCTGTGACAGCTGTCTGCGCGTGGCACTTCCCAGCAGTTCGATTAAATCTGCAGCACTCCAGATGTGAGAGCCCTGTTCCCCAGCACATGGTTTGCTCTTAAACTCCACTTAAACCGTGACTGCTCTTCTGTTTTTAATCAAAGGCAAATGTCTTAAGACAGAAAGCTGTGAGGAGGAATTAGTAGGGATGTCTCTGGGACGTGGAAAGGGACCCCCTCCAGTGCCAAATTAGGGCTGCTGAAGCGCTCGCCTTAAGCCCAGCTTGCTGCACTCCGGCACAGCAGGCGGAGTGCGCGGCCAGATGTGGCTGCCTGCATCCTGCAAATGCTGCCTTTCACCAACATCAGCGCGGGGCAGAAAGGAACCGCTCCCTGCAGCACAGCAGCGCTGTGAGCACAGATACTGCCATTTGTTTAACCTGTCCGTGCCACCTGCCCCCACAGATCCATCACCCCAAAATGGAGACTATTTGGCCATCGTTTTCCCAGCAGGACATGGAGGAGGTGGAAGAAAAGCCCTTTTCCTTCTGTCTGAGCTTGCTGAGGCAGTAACCTCTCCCCAGACTCTCCCCCTTGCCAAATTGCTGGTGTTCCCATCCCGTTTACCCAGGCAGGAGTTGGATGTGGGGTGCATGGCATGGAGCCAGCAGGGACCGCCTGGCCAAGGCTGCCAGCTCAGGTCCAACGGTGGCTGTGTGCTCCCTGTCCATAGAGCACAGGAGGCTCTTCCACCCTGAGCAGCCACGAACTGTCAGATGGTGCAGACTCTCCTGTATTATTGACCTGATTCATATCTAAACCAGGGAGGTGAAAGCTGCCTTATCCCATTACTAATCCCCTAAACCAGTCCCTTCAATGCCTCCTCCTTGATTCCCCTTCCTCATCGCTACAGAAGGTGGATCTGTGGTGAGTGTGCATCCTTCTGAGGTTTCCCTTCACATCCCTGCAAAGACAGGCGCCCCTAAACCCCGCTGGCTGCTGGCTTGGGACTCACTTAGCGCATACTGTAATCCCGCAAGGACTTGGCAAGGCTCACTCCGGGGTCTGGAAGGGCCAGCCCTGGGCACCCATCCCACCGGTGCCCCTGCGGTGCCATCCCGAGGTGCTGCAGGGTGTGGGTCCCAGGTGCTGGGGCACCCTCGGGCTCCTGGTCTGGTCGGCACATGCGCCCTGCCCGCAGGGGGGGAGGAACCGCAGGGAAATTAGAGCAAGAGCGATGTTTGATGTTCTGCTCTTTAAGCGATTAATAATCTTTCGGCGTCGGAGAATCAGCTGAAAATCTTCCCTGGAAAATAATGAGCAGAGAAACATTTACTGATTAGTCTAATCCCAGATAATCCTATCTGATGAGCGTATATCAAGATATCCTTTAACTGATTTATTGTCCAAAGGACCGGTGGAGATGCCCCTCGGAGATGCCCCTCTCCACCATGGCTTGGGGACCTGGCACCACCCGTGTCCCCCCCTGCCCCGTCCTGGAGCCGTGTGCCCAGAGCAGGCGCATCCCTGGTGCCCCGCGGCACCGCCGCCGTATCCAGGCCACCTCGCCGGCGTAGGGAGATTTAATCGCTATTTCCATTTCTGCATCTATCGGCTTTCTCTTGGGTTTGAGCTTTTATGTTTCATAAACTGATTAGGAGCAATTATACGTGCTTTATCCCCAAACTTTCCAAATGACTAGGCCATATGCATATTTAAGGCTTCATCATCTCTCCCAACAGCTCGGCCTTAACGTAAACTGCTGAAATCAAGCTGATTCTGGGACAACGTCAAAAATTAGGGTTTTATCCACTAATATCTGCTTGGACAGGAAATTTGTTGTGGGTGGTGGCCGGATTAGGGCTTCTAATTACTGTGGCAGATCCTCCCTGCCTAGCAGTGAAAGTCTCCGCTTCCAGCAAACCTGCAGCAAAAACACTCTGGAGAAGTGAAGGTGCCCGAGGGGACGTTGGGTGACCCATCCCCGGGTGGGTGGGGGGCAGCCCTGGGTGGGCATGCCCCAAATATCCCTGCACGCCCAGTCCATGGGGACCTTGGTGGCTTTGGGGGCGCGATGTCCCCCGCTTCCCACCTCCCGTTTGTGGTGTGAAGCGCGATCACCCGAAGGCAACCCCCCCCGCCAGCCCCCAGCGCCGGCCACGGCAATTATCCTAAATGAAAGTTATTGTTCTGCTAATCCCAGGAACAGCTTGCGAGGGGAGATTTGGGTCTTTCTTTAATAATGCAAAGTTAATGCGGAGTCCCCTTGTAATTATCTTTATCAGAAGGACCCTCGGTTAATCTGACCGTCCAGCGGGAAGGCCTGGATCAGGCCACCCGTGTAAGCCGGTTGTAAATCGTTTCCATAAACAGATGAAGGGGAGGGAAGGGGGGGAAAGCAAAGAAAGAAATTGCAGCTCAGGTGCAAGAATCTGGGAGCCAAAAGGAGCCAGGAGGCCAGGCACCTCGAAATGGCCCCGGTCTGAGAGGGTCCTGCCCCACAGCCCCCTGCCACCCGGGGGGACAGTGGGGGGACAGCAGCCGGGCGGGACGCTCCATCCGGGATGTGGGGCTGGAGGGACGAGGAGAGGGGACGTGGGGACAGCACCGAGGGGACCCGAAGGGCGTCGGGGTGGAGAAACGGGAGGGAGCGGAGGGAATGGGATGGAGAGGAGCGGGAGGGAAGGGATGGGGAGGACCGGGAGGGGATGGACGGGGAGGACCGGGATGGAAGGGATGGGGAAGACCAAGGGGAGGGTCCGGAGAGGGGGACCCGGGGGGGAGGGACCGAGGGGGGACCCGAGGGAGGGGCGCGGGGCCCGGTGGCCGCTAATCCGTGCCTCGGGATCGCCCCCCCGCCGCCCCGGGGTGTGCCCGGGGCCGGGCCCGGCGGCGGCCCCATAAAAGCGGCGGCGGGCGGCGGTGTCCGCTGCGGGCCGGGCCGGGAGGCGGCGGCGATGCCGGGCCGGGGGGAGCCGTCGGGGGGCCGGGCGGTGGCGGCGGTGCCGGTTCCCGTTGCGGTCCCCGTAGCGGCGGCCCCGGGCCCGGCGGCGGTGCGCAGCGCCCTCCCCGAGCGGGCGGCGCGGCCGGGCCAAGGGGGGCTGCGGGCCAAGGGCTTCGCCATCACCGACCTGCTGGGGCTGGAGGCCGAGCTGCAGCCGCCCCCCGGGGCCGCCCCCGGGCCCGCCGGAGGCTACGAGGGCGGCGGGGCGCTGGGCTTGGGGCTGGGGTTGCTGTGTGGCTTGGCCGGGCCCGGAGCCCCCTGCTTGCTGCCCGCCCCCCTGCCGCTGCTCCCGGCCCGCGGACCCCGACCGGGTCCCCCCGGGCCGCCGCCGGCCCCCCGTCGCTACAAGGAGAGCGTGTCCGGTGAGCTGCTGGCCCCACGGCCGGGCCACCCGTCCGGGATGGCCGTGTCCCCCGCTGTCCCCCTCTGGGCACCGGGGAGAAGGGGAAGGGGCACCCATGGGGTGGCACTGGGGAGGAGCCGCTCGTCGTGGGGCCAGGGAAGGGTCTGGATGGGAAGGGTCTGGATGGGAAGGGTCTGGATGTGACCGTGTCCCCCCCTTCCCCGTGCTGCCACCAGATGAGGACAGCCTGTCCGGGGATGCCAGCGACCTGAAGATGCCAGCCTCGCAGATCAAGAGGAAGAAACGGCGGCACAGGTAGGGCCCGAGGGCTGGGCTGAGCCCCGGACACCCCGCTGCTGTCCCCCGGGT
The DNA here is from genome assembly GCF_013377495.2 of Cygnus atratus. Taxonomy (NCBI): domain Eukaryota; kingdom Metazoa; phylum Chordata; class Aves; order Anseriformes; family Anatidae; genus Cygnus; species Cygnus atratus. The sequence goes on along the minus strand of NC_066364.1, from coordinate 107,711,109 downwards.
CCCCTAGGGTGGGTGGGTGTCCCCACGACAGCAAGGAGAAGGGGATCTACGGGAGCTGAAGCAGCGGCGGGGGGAGGATTTTCAAGGCATAACCCCAGTGGGGAGGGGGTGATGTTATCGGGAGGGTCTGGACCCTGTCACAGGATGCTGGCTCCTCTCCGCAGGACGGTGTTCACAGCCCACCAGCTGGAGGAGCTGGAAAAGGCTTTCAACGAAGCTCACTACCCCGACGTCTATGCCAGGGAGATGCTGGCGGTGAAGACGGAGCTGCCGGAGGATAGGATACAGGTAGGGCTGCGCGGCTCCTCTCTCCCCATGGAGTCTGGGGGCTGCTGGCACCTGCCGGTCCTCTGCTGTAGGGCGAGTGGGTGGAGGTGGAGGGAGCGCCAAAGTCTCTGGGGTGGCTCCTCGGCTTCCTGCTCCCCGGGCTCCAAGTGGAAATGCAAGGATGGGGGGACACAGTGCTGGCCCAGGCAGCTGCTGTTCATCGCTGGCTCTTCAGCTCTTTCCTCTAGGGACACAACTCAGGCAGGAGTGATGCAGAGGTGCTAGGTCAAAGCTCTCCCCAGCTTGCTCACGTAGCCTTTGAGGTGGTATTTTAGGGCCTGATCCTGCCCCCTTGTGGAGCAGCTCATTGGCTTAAGGACAGGTTGGGAGTTTGGATGATGGTCGGGTTGTATCAACACCTCTTTAGCCATTAAATACAGGAAGGGTGTGGGGAGAGGGACCTGAGCACCCTCTGCCATCACCCATAAGTGCGATGTGGACCCCTTCTGGAGTCGTCGGTGGCTTTGTGCAGAGCCAGTGCAGGGGCTCTGTGGGCAGGCGGCGAGCAGGGGCCGCCCTTGGTGACTTGGGCTGGGGGCATCTTCCTGGGTCAGGGCCAGCCTCGTGTAACGTGTGCTCCCTCTCCCCCCCTTCCTCTCCTCTCTCACTGACACCCACGTGTGTGCCCGCCCTCCCCAAATCCTCCTCCGTGGCTCTGCCCCGGCCACCCTCCCTCTGCCTCCCCCGTGCCCATGTGTACCTGCACCCCACGCACGCGGCTGCCCCTCTGCCCTGGATGCGCTCCCCCGTGCACGATTGGCCTGAACGCCCAACCGTGGGGCCATCTCCTCCCCACATCCCACCCCCTCCGTGCTCTCCTGGCTGTTACCCCTGAAGGTTTGGTTTCAGAACCGAAGAGCCAAGTGGCGGAAGCGGGAGAAGTGCTGGGGCCGGAGCAGCGTGATGGCCGAGTACGGCCTCTACGGCGCCATGGTGCGGCACTCCATCCCTCTGCCCGAGTCCATCATCAACTCCGCCAAGAGCGGGCTGGTGGGGTCCTGCGCCCCCTGGCTGCTGGGTAAGCATCAGGGCAGAACGGGGCAGGAGTTGCAGGTTTTGGGTTTTTCCCTCCCTCCTTGTACCGAACAGCCAGGAAGGGGAAAGCCTTTTTCCACTGTGTCAGATGAGCCTCTGCACTTCACTGTGTGTTGCTTCATTGTGTTAGCAGTCATTGTGGGAGCGGCTGGGGGTCTGGGAAGTCATCACGCCCCTTGCTGAAGACAATGTTAATGCTCTGTCAGAGCTACCCTGGGGCCCCCAGCACAGGAAGGACAGGGACCTATTGGAGCAGGTCCAGAGGAGGACCACGAGGATGATCAGAGGGCTGGGGCACTGTGAAGACAGGCTGAGGGTGCTGGGGTTGTTCAGCCTGGAGAAGAGAAGGCTCCAGGGAGACCTGGGGTCTGGGCATGGGGTAGAAAACATGAGTTTTCTTCGGATATAAGTGAGAGTTGAAGGAAGCAGCAGGAGGGCAGAGCAGCACACTCCCCTCGACTGAGGAGATGATGCTGAGCAGTCCTAGGCAGAAATAAGCAACCGGCACCCTTGGCTTTGCTCTCTCCCCTCTGCCAGGCATGCACAAAAAGTCGATGGAGGTGAGCAGGAAGGCGGAGAGCCAAGAGAAGCTGGCAGATGGCTGGCGAGCGGATCCGGATGAGGAGGAACTCCAAGGGAAGCAGGCCAGTTCCCAGAGGAGCTCTGACAAACTTAGCCCGGCAAAAAATCCTGAGGACACAGCCATTGACCTCTCCAGGACGGCCAAGCATGAGAAGAGGAGCATAGTGAGGCAGTGCATCAACGGGGACCCTGCCGCGGAGCAGAAGGACAGGGACCACTGAGCTTGGGCTGCCCCGGAGGAGGCCAGACCTCACAGCTTCCTGGGGAGATAAGAATATTTATTAACACATATATATATTTTCTTAAGTCATTGAACTTTTATCTGAATTCAGGGCATTCTAAAACTGGACACCTTCCCCCTGCCTCTGTCCCTTCACTTTTAAGCTGTTCACTTCTCAGCAGAGCACAGATGCAGCCAGGGTGGAGGGTGGGAGAGGTGTCCCAACACGGCCAAGAGCAATGTGAAGACGGGACCATGTTTCGGGCAGCATGGACGGCTGCTCGGGAAGAGCTTCCCTTCTCCTCTGGGATGTGAACGTGTCCTGGGCCATCCAGGAGCACAAAGAGCAGCAATGCAATGGGAATCGTTCCCTTCCCAACCATGTGGGTGCAGAGATGGTGCAGGAGTTTACAGACGCCTTCTCTGAGCGCTGCCATCCCTGCACAGCACCCGTGTGGCAAGTCCCTCTGCTTCAAGCACACAATTCTTCCACCTCAACCAGCAGTGGGGTTTTTAAACATGGTAGGGTCCCTCCTCAAGCTGGTGTAACCTGACAGGCCTGCCAGTTTATACCTCCTGAGGATCCGGCCTGCCAATGCAGCCTTACCACTGGATTTACACTGTGTAGCTTCCTTAACTCACGTTTGGGAGAAGGGGGTAAAGACGTTTTTGTTATGCAACAATTTTGTACATTCTTGAATGTTACCTGCCATACTATGCATACTAGAACAGACCTTTTTGAAAACCAAGCCATAGTACCCTGGAACAATGAAACAGTTTTGTGAACTGACATAAGAAAATATTTTGTAATTATCTGTAAATAGCGTAATGTGAGAGGTGTTTCTTGGTTGTCCTATATTTATGTCTAAAAGCACTTTAGTGATCTGGATTTTTGAATGTGGCTGTTCCTGTTTTGTCCGTTTATTTATTACGCATCCGTAAGTAAAATTGTGGTGTATCTTTGGTTTTCACGCTCTGCATTGTGATTTCTTTTATTTTACTTTGGCAGGTGTTGTGGTAGTTGCTAGCTTAGAGAAGATCCTGGGCAGACCCATGCCTAAATGGGGCTTGAGTGCTGTGTAGTCACACAGGGGAGCAGAGTGAAGCCCTCATTTGTCTCTCCAGAGCTGAGGTCCAGTTCAGTGGCCTCCACATGCCCAAAGGTGATCGATTTTCACCAAAGGTCTGAGCTGATCCAGAAACACCTGCTGCCCTGGAGGGTACAGAGCTGGGCCCCGTGTCCCCATGTTTCATGATTAAACACAAGGAGCTCTTTTTGGGCTAGGTGAACCAGCGCTGCAGGAACCGGTAGGGTACCTCAGCCTCCCTAGCAAGTACATGGAGCAGGACAGCTCCGGCAGCCCCATGAGCATCCCCAGCCATGACGGCATGTGCAAGGGTGCTGTGGCCATCCAGCTGTTCAAATTTGGGCTCCTCCTCTCACTGCCATGCTGAGTTGGCCTGTGTGTGCACTGTGACGGCTATCCTGGAACACCTCCAGCTTTATCTGCTGGCCAAAATCTAACTGAAAATTATCAGAAGGTTTTATTACAATCTGAGTAATCCCAATTTGGAAAGTTTCCTAATGCAGCTCAATGAGAGCATGGCTGTGTAATGATGCTATCACCTGTCCCTGTCCCTGCCGCTGAGCCTGGTGGCAGCTCTTCGCAGACTTGGTGCTGTGCAGGGGTCTGGGGGGCACGTGGGGAGACGGTTGGCTGGGAAGAGCAGTGCCATCATCTGCAAATATTCCACCTTCAACCCCCCCTCTGCTCAGTCAGGTCTGCTGGGGGGGTGGGAGGAACATATGCATGGTAAATACAAGCTTTGCAGGAAAAAAAAAATACCCATATGATGGAGTGGGGGGAGCACAGTTCAGGAAAGGACCAGCCAGGGCTTATTGCAGCAGCAATTAGGCTCTGTGAGAGCCGAGACTTAGCACATTGGAGGCCTAATCCTGCCTGAGCAGCATCTGCAAACCCTTTATTTGGGCTGTGCCATGCTGGCACTGGATGCCTGCAATCCTTTTTTTTTCTGCCCTGCCCGTGTGCAGATGGCCTGGCTCTCCACCTCTAACTGGGCTGAGCACTGCGAGCTACGACCACAACGTCACTGCAACAAGGGGACCACCATGGTCCCCTCCCCATGTGGGGCACAGAGCTTTCCTGGCAGGGCCTGGTGAGCTCCCAGCTCTCATTTTGTGCTGCGAGGGGTGCTGCTTCACAGAGAGGACTACTGGCCTGAGGCATGGTTCATAGAGGGATAGGATGGCTTAGGTTGGAAGGGACCTTAAAGATCACCATGTTCAAAGCCCCCTGCCAGGGGAAGGGACACCTACAGCTAGACCAAAGCTTCAAAACCTCATCCAGCCTGGTCTTGAAAACATCCAGGAATGGGGCATCAAGAGATGGTTACAGGACTGGTGCCACAGACAGGGGTTTGGCTACTTAGAAATAAGGACTTGCACTTAGAAGCATGCTCTGCTGGGGGCTGATGGTCAGCAGTCAGCTCCACCCCGGGAGTCTTCTCTCCTTAATGCTGACCAAAGGAGACCCCTCAGTCTGCCCTCGTGTGCCGTGTGCCCTGGTCCCTCACCCCACAAATGCCCTGGGCTGGGCCCACACTACACACATCAGTACCTTTCCTGTACTGGGGAGACCAGGAGGGGATGCAGGAGTTCAGACGCCATTACAAAAACGCCACCAAATAAGAGAGCAAAGTTGTTTTACTGATTTATTTTTTTTAATTGTTATTATTATTGTTGCACTTTGAGTCCCAGTCTGGGGAAGAACTGGTGATGACGCATCTTGAATGGACTCAACGCTGCACTCCGGCGCTTCTTCCTGGCACACCTGAGGACTTGTGCTTCTCCAGTGTCTGCATCACTGCTTTGTCTGATCCGCTGCTGTTCTCTGTGCACCGCCATGGAGGGCCCGGCTTCGTCTTCAAGCACCTCCTCATCAGGCAGCTTTTCGTCCTCAGGCTGAGACAGCCAAGGCCCAGTGCCGGCTTGTGAGGGGGCCTCCTGCCGCCCCGGTGCAGCAGCCCAAAGGAAGCCGAGTCCACTCTTGCCCACTCCTTGGGACTCTGTGCAGAAGAGATGACACCTCTGCCCGAGAGGTGGGGATGGGGCATGAGGGATGTGGAAGGAGGCCATCCCGCAGGCAAGCCTGCTAGGTGTTTCCCGGATGGCCTCTCCCAGCTAGTGGTGGCGGCGGAGGCTGTGCCAGGGATACGGAGCTTTCCGGGCGCTCCTGCAATGGTGACGTCTTGCAGGTGGGAGCCCTGGCACGGTGACGCTGTGCCAAACCACAAGGGTTGGAGCTGGATCCACCTCCATGGGCTCCACCTCAGCAGCCACGGTCGCTCTGCTTCCGCTGGCACTCCTCCGCCGCCACTTCTTGGGTTCAATGAACCGCTCTGACCCACGCAATTGTGGGCAGCAATTCCTCCAGGACCTCTTATTTCCAGCCATGGCTGGTAATCGCAAGAGGGCCAAGAAGCTCAGCGAGTGGTGGGCCAGGCGCAGGGGGTTTTATAGGGCCGATGCCTCTGTGACATCATGGAGCCTCACTGACGGCCCCTGTGATGGCGTGCCACGCCCGAGGCCAAACATGGCCGTGTGGGGAGTGGGTTTCTGCGGCCTGAAAGAGGAGGCCCTCGTGTGGTAGGAGGCCTGGAGGTGGGGGGAAGAGAAGGGGTCACTCTGAGCCCCCCCCTTGCTCTCACCTCTAGTGTTAAGGAGAGACCTTCTCACCACTTCTGTGGCTTCTTGCTTCCTCGTTCGGAGGAAGAGCTCTCCCCACTGGTTGGGAGACTGCAAAAGGAAGACATATGGAACTCCCTGCCGTGACATGTTTGGAAGAGGCAGTGGAAACTAGAAACCTCATGAAGAGGCTGCTTCCATTATGTGGAGGTGGAGCCTGGATGCTGAATGTTAGCCTTCTTGGTCAAATGAGTCAGTACTAAACCAAATCAAACCAAGCAAATAAAAAAAAACAATGCTCTGTCAAGGCCAAAGCTTTCAGGAGCTGTTCTGTGCTGAAACTGTGAAACGAGGCACCGCCAGCCACATTCTGCTAGGAGATTCTTAAGAGTCTGTTCATAGAACCACAGAACGGCTTCTGAGGTTGGAAGGGACCTCTGGAGACCATCTGCTCCCACCCCTCTGCCAAGCACGGTCACCTAGAGCACATTGTGCAGGCATGGTCACATTCTTGGTCACATTGCTGGCTCATGGTTTATCTGCTGTTCACCAGGACTCCCAGGTCCTTCTGCGCAGAGCTGCTTTCCAGTAGCTCAGCCCCCAACCTGTAGTGGTGCAGGGGGTCATTCCTCCCTAAGTGCAGGACCCTGCGTTTGGCTGTGTTGAACTTCATGACGTTCCTCTCAGCCCAACTCTCCAGCTTTCCAGTCTCCTCTGAATGGCAGCAGAGCCTTTTGTTGTGTCAGCCATTTCTCCCAGTTTTGTGTCATCTGCAAACTTGCTGAGGGTGAACCATCTGGTTCATTGATGAAGAAGCTTGTGAAACAATACTGGTGTCTGCTTCCCTAAAAGAAAAAGAGAAGAGAAAGCTATTATGGGAGGTACCACTAGCCTGACAATCTGTAATTGTCAGACTTCTGGAGAGCAAGTATTTGCATACTTTTTACATGCAGTTGATTTGTTTATAAATTGCTTTAATTATTATTACTATTATTATTAATAATAATAACAATTTATTAATATTAATATTTAGTAATATTAATAATAATAATAATAATAGTAATAAAGAGCCTAAATTTGCTTCCATTGAAATCAACAGAAGAAGTATTAAACATTTGTGATATCTGGAGTTAGTGCTATGAAATGGTAGCTACCTCTTGTGATCACCAATGAAAGAAATATAACTCTACATTAACCAAATCTTTTTTTCTTGGTTGTTTTGGGCTGAAAGCGAAGAGATGTTTTGGCACATAACAAAAAGTACAACTTTGTACAGGAACATTTGAGCTGACTTTAAGTCAGCTGTTGGACTACTACCCTGTGGGACTGGAAGCAGGGTAGTTGTGTCCAGAGTTAAGAACAGCAGCACCAGCATGCTGCTATGCCACCTCTGCTCAGGGGGCTCTACTGGTATCTCTGCGTGACACTTGGGTACACTGTGTACACACGACAAGTTTTTCAAAACCAGCACAGCTTGTGGAAAAGGAAATGTCTGAGCCAGAGGCTCTTTCTTCTGCAAAGCTAGAGCTGCTGAACTTGTCTCCCGTTCGTTGGGAGATAAACTGACTGCCAAGAGAATGCAGTTATTAAACAAGAGACATTACAGGATATGCAATGGCTCAGGTAGATGAAAAGAGATGAAAACTGAACTCCAGTTGTCTGGCTCAACAGCTGGGGCATAGTACTTGTCCGAAAGACCCGCCTGAGACTTTCTGGTCACTAGCATGGCCAAAACCACATCTGCAGGGCCAGTAAAGACCCTGCAAAACGTCAGCACTATTGTCTGTTCCCTCATGATGTTCACCAGCCCCAAGAAGAGCAAGAAGAAACCTTAATTGAGGTTAATAAAGCTGGGGCTGCCAGCTTTACATATGAAGCCTCTTCTAGCTCATCTATGTGAAGGTTATTCCTTCAACAACTTTAATGCACGTGAGCACGTTGTCTGAGTGTAGCTGGTAAGAATGAGAGATGAAGGGTGAGGAAGAATGTGCCAAACACAACCCACTCGGCTGGGGTACATTTGGAGCCAGAGCTGAGCTCTGCTCTACAGCTCTGCCCTGAGAAAAGCCCATGGGGGGGACAATGAGATCTCCAACATTCAGCTCCCATGGAGTGGGTGTCAGCATGATCTGACCCCTGCATGTGGATGCCCCATCCCTGGAAGTGTTTAAGTCCAGGCTGGATGGGGCTTTGAGCAACCTGGTCTGGTGGGAGGTGTCCTTGCCCATGGGAAGGGGTTGTAAACAGATGATTTTTAAGGTCCCTTCCAACCCAAACCTCTCCCAACCCTGTGGAGTCAGGACCGAAGAGCCCTTAAGTGTGGCAACAGCTGCACCTTGCTCGTGTCTCTGGGCTGTGGTGGGGCAGCTCACGTGAGACCCCGCAGCCACCTCAGGGCCCTCCTGAGGGCCTAGGTGGGCTCATCAGCCACAGGAGCTGTGTTTGCAGAGCCAGAAGACTGCTGGGGCACGGCTCGGGTGTGAGGAGCTGGTCAGAAAAAGACGTTTAGATGTAGAGCTTAGTGATATTGATTCACGGGAGAACTCTATAACTCAAAGCAAATAAGTTATAAAGTAGGTATTGTTATAAATTACTCTCAGTCGGAAGAATTTGAATTAAGTCAATCAATTTATTGAGTAAGCGATCAGCAAGCAAAACAGCGCTGGGCGGCCGGGGGAACTCGTGCTCCTCCAAGCGGCGCGCAACCTCCCCCCCCCTTGCAGTCCCTTTTTATCATTCAGTTCTTCCGGGTTCCGCTGCGTCAGCTGTTGCTAGGGGGTCGTCCTGTCCCAGTCACTTCTGTCCCTCTGGTGGTCGCACGGATGAAGACAGCCATCCTTCTCTCTCTTCCTTATTCGGTTATATTAGTCCTCGAGACAGGGGAGTACGTTACTGACTGAGCAACCTATTATTTACACAATGTTCTCTCCGCCATGGACCTGAGCTATCCTGTCTCTGGGGAATGTCTCAGCATTCCAGCCACTGTTTGAATAACTCCCTTCGTTCCTTTAATGTAGCAAAATAATGAACAAACATTCTTGCCGTCTATCACAGGTATGGGGTTTATTTTGGCGCCGGGCACATGCGGGATAGCTCCCAAAGGCATGCGCACCTTAACACGGCAACTTGCTTTGGTTATATGCAGTAAAAAGTTACATAGGCATGAAGTTTCCCAATACGCCTATACATATTCATAACATATCCCCGCTTTGTATTCAGATTAGCTCCAAGAAGTCATTTCCATAAACTCCTCCCATCTGCGCCTGCACAGTGCCTCGTGGTGGCGGTCGTCGGGGGGTCGTGGGGATGAAGTCCGATAACTCTTCTTCATCACCACTAGTTGACCCCCTGCCGTTGTACAGACTCAGCTGCTCCTTGGCTCTTGTCCAAACCACAAGGTTGGTCTCAGCTGGTTTTTGAGACAGGTTCCCCATTTTTGTCAGGAAACATCTTCTGTGAGGGGCCCCGAGACTCCTTGTTTCGGTTAATTTGCACAGTAGTAAGCGAAGACACTCAGCAATATCTATTTTAAAGCGATTAAGCAAGCCCCCATTCTTTCATTCCTGGCTTTAATAATTACGATTGTTTTATTTAGAAATCATTAATACGATTAAGCAAGCCCCCATTCTTCTATCCCTGGCTTCAATAAGAGTGATAACGGTTTAGTGGAGGACTTGGTAGCGTTAGGTCAGAGGTTGGACTGGGTGATCTTGGAGGTGGCATTCCAACCTAGATGAGTCTGTGGGAGAAGGGACGAGGGAAGGCGATGAGTTTATTTTAGTGAATTTGTGGGCTTTTACTGAATTTCTGAGCTTTTACACGGCGGGGGCTGAGAGGAGGCTGCCTCTCTATGGTACCGGCCGGCACTCTATGACCCGGGAGGTGCGCGGGCGAGCCGCTCTGCCCCTCCCCTCTATGCCCGGAGGCGGGCAGGACCCCTGTGCGCCTGCGCGCCGCGCCCGCTCTACCCTCCCGTCTCTATGGTGTCGTGGCGGCGCCCATGGCGGTGGCGGTGCTGCGGCCGCTGGACGCCCCTCCGGCCGAGCTGGCGCCGGTGACGGCGCTGCTGCTGGCCCCGGAGCCGCTGTGCGCGGCGCTGCGGGGCCGGGCCGGCGGCGGGAGCGGCGGCGGCGGCGGCGGCGGGGGAGGGCTGGTGCTGGCGGTGCGGCCGGCGGGGCGCGGCGGGGCGCAGGCCGTGCTGCTGAGCGCCGTGGCGCTGGAGGCGGCGGGCCGCCGCGGGGCCGAGCTGTGGCTCCGCGGGGCGCTGCTGCGCCGCCTGGGGCTGGCGGCGGGCCGCCGGGTGGCCGTGTGGCCGCTGCGCCGCCCCCCGCCGCTCGCCTGGGTGCTGCTGGCGGCGGCGGGCGGCGGCGGCGGCGGCGGCGGCGGCGGGGGGGGGAGGCCGGCGGGGGGCGCGGTGCTGGCGAGGAGGGGCGAGGCCTTGCCGGGAGCGGGCCCCGGGCCCGGCCCGCTGGTGCTGGAGGCGCGGCCGGCGCTGCAGGGGCTGCTGGGCAGCGGCACCCGCGTGGCGCTCGCGGCCCCCCCGCCGCCGCCGCCGCCTCCCGGTGCCGGGGGCGCCTCCTGGCGTCGCCCCGCGGCGCCGCCCCTCGTCTCCCGCTTCGCCGCCGGCCCCCGGGCTGCCGAGGGGCCGCGGCTGAGGGCTGCGCCCCCCGGTGGCGGGGCCGGCGGCGGGGCGGAGGTGTGGGTGAGCCGGCGCGGGCTGCTGGCCCTGGGGCTGTTCCACGGAGAGTGGGTGCGGGTGCGAGCAGAGGGGGAGGCCCGGCAGCACCTGGCGGCGCTGCTGGCTCGCCCCCCCGCCTGGGAGTACCCGCGGGCCGCCCGCAGAAAGCCCCCCGATGGCACCGCGCTGCTGGCGCCAGCCCTCGCCTTCAACCTGGGCTGCGACCCTGCCGGCGGCGAGCTCCTCTGTCTGCAGGTGAGTGCCGCGGGGAGCGGGTGGTGGGCTGGGGGGCAGCAGAGTAGAGCCCGGGGTGGCTCATGGTGCCCCTCGTCCCGCCACAGAGGTACGAAGGAAAGGCGGGGGCTGCGGAGGGGAAAGGAAGCCGATCCTTGCTGTCCGTGCCGCCCTTTGCCAAGGAACTGCACGTAGAGATCGTCTGCTCGCCAGCCTACAGTGCCAGAGGAGTCTATGACCGTATTCTCTACAAGCACTTTGAAACTCCCCGGTGAGCCACGCAGAAAAGCCACACGTTTCTGTTCCTGGGGGGCCTTGTTTGCAAGCTGCACCCTCACTGCGCGTTTGTGGCATCCTGATCCAATACACGTCAGTTACGCGCATAACCAATCGCAGAATGCTTACACAGAGTATTTCCTAAATGTCTGTTTGCAACATGTGCTCCCCGTGAGTTCACGCAGGTTCAATTCCAAGCAGCATCTCTTGTCCTGTCCCTCAAAAGCCACCCTCAAATCTCCTTCCTTGTAATTCAACATCCAGTGGTGAAGGCTCCCAAGTACTGCCCGCAAACCTCCCTCCTGGGGCATGCCCATAAACCCAATTTTCAGCTTTGAGTGAAGATCAGTGACTGGGAAGCTGGATGTGCTGCGGTCTTCGCTTGTGAAACCCGCCCCCAAGCCTTTTCAGGAGCCTCGTTATGAGGCTTTCTGCTGTTGCAATTAGCCAGGCACAAGAAGGTGACTTTGTCGGGAAGTGACGCTCTTTGATAGTGTTCATCTCCTGTGTCTTCCCTTTAGCAGTCTGGTTGCAGCTACTCTCATCCCCTGCGAGCTAAATCTTTAAGTGGTTATTTACGGTTTTAGAACACAAGGAAGGAATGAATTGGTGCAAATAGCTACGTTCTTTTCTGTAAAAAACAGATGTGGTATGGGGAGGGCATGCAAGAAGAACTTACTGTTTTTCAGTGTTGAAGCTGTGTTTTGTTGTTGTTTCCTGTAGGCTTGTCCAGGAGGGAGACATCCTGTGTGTTCCAACATTTGGGCATGCTGAGTTTTTAGATGTAAATGCAGACAAATTCCTTAGGTAGGTGGCAGTAAACTATGGTGCTATCACATAGATACTGAAGAGAAAAGGTACTTCTCCACTCCTGATTCTCTTGAAACAAGACAGTAGATTCCATTCTCATCTGTCTCTGGAGCTGATGGTTTTTCTGCCTCTTTAAGGGAAGAAGGAAATGTTTTTCTTGGATTATCATTGAATTTTTAAGGTTGGAAAAGACCTTCAAGATCATCTGGTCCAACCGTTCACCTACCACCAATGTCACCCGCTAAAACCATGTCCCTAAGCACCACGCCCAGCCTTTCCTTGAACACCCCCAGGGACGGTGACTCCACCACCTCCCTGGGCAACCCGTCCCAGTGCCTGACTGCTCTTTCTGAGAAGGCAAAATGAGAAGTTAGAAGTTAGTACAGCAGTACCCATGGGCTGAAGCCACCAGGAGAAGCTGTAGCTGTTGACAGTCCTGTTGGTCTGCCTAGCCAGCCAGCCAGGGAGCAAGAGTCTCTCTGCCTACCCTTGCCTCTCAGTTGGCTCCTAGCTGATGGATGTTCCTGTCTTCAAGATCTTGGCTCCATGATTGAGACTGCCTGTTTTTCCTTTAGGTGGCCAGAGCTTTACTTCAAAGTGAGGAAGATTTTAGGCATGGTGGAAGGCGAGCAGTCTGAGGGTTACCTGGCGGACACACAGAACACCTCTTTGTATCTGGTAAGATGTTAGAGGAGGGCAGGGAGGATGCCAAATGTGCCTGTGGAAGCTTGTGCTTCCCCTGCTCTTGTAGAATGGTGTTTCAGGACAGACTGTCACTTGGTAGCTGTCTTTTCTTAGCTGCTGTTCTGCAGAGTGCTGTTTTCCTCACAGGTGGGCTCAACAAACAGCGCTGTCCCATCTGCCCCAGCCTATAACAGTCACGAGTTCTGGAGCAGTTTGTCTCCTGCCGGACTTTCTGGTGTTGTGAAGGACCTCTGCGATGCACTTCGGCCTCACCTGAACAGTCAGTGAGTTAAATTTCCTTCCGTCACGCCTCGGGAGAGCTGGGGCCCTGCTCCCCAGTCACTGGGAGAACTGCCTCTGTGTTACAGGGCAACCACGCTGAGCAGGGTGGGCAGCGTTCTCCTCTCAGGACCAAGCGGCAGTGGGAAGCTGATGGCTGTCAGAGCTGTGTGTAGCTGCCTCAACCTCCACCTCTTCAAGGTAATTCCTCCTGTGGCTGGTTGACGATTCTATGGTTCTTGGCCCAGAGGTTGCCTTTGTGCCTTTCTTTAATAGCTGTTATTTTGGTGAGTCTAACTGACTTTACAGATAGCACAGCACACAGTAGCGTTTTAGGGGATTTCACATCACTGGGTAGGGGATCGAGTTGGAACCGTACCCCAGAGGGCGGCAGCAGCTGAACACATTGAGAGAAGTTGAGGAGGTGATGAGGGCAGGAACTGCAGTGGCACCGGGTGTTTTCAGTTGTCCCTGACGAAAGGCGTGTTGCAGGGTGAAGCAGAGATAACACTGAGATCTTCCCCAGCTGGGCAGGAATCCTACAAAAGAAAGGTGGCCGGTGGTTTGATAGCAACGCGTGTGCCTGATCTGCTTCAAAATCTCACTGCCCTTTAGAAGAGCTGCACTGTAAGTGTGCTTCCCTCCATACACCAAGAGTCCTTTCACGAGAGCAAAAAAGCCCCCACGTCTTCCATAGCTGTGCTTGGCTTTGGAAAGGGGAATGACCTCAAAACAAGGTTTGTTTAGAAAAAGAGAGTTGGCTGAGGTAAGGAAGTCCTTACATCTGCTATGGAGGCAAATGAAGGGCAGCGTGCTGTAACACAGGGTGACTGCATAGGTCATATAGGGATGGGCTTGGGAAAAGTAACTTGAAGCCAGAGCAGATGAACAGCAGGGAAAGGGCATTCACCGGAAACAAGAAACATCCTTCAAAGGACACACAACTGTGAGGTTAGAGTGAAGGATGGCATTAGCAAAGACTAGGATGAGTGTGAGCTACTGGGAAGGAATCCCTGTAGTTCCTGCAGAGCCAAGTCCTGTCCAGTGAGCCTTCAGAAGGTTACTTGAAGGTGTTACATCAAGCACGTGGTGAGGGGAACTTGACTGATGCGGTCTACTTGGGATTTGAAAAGGCTGTTTGGGAAACTGCGTGGCGGTGAGATGCGAGTGAAGATCCTGGCTTGGATATAATGCTGGTTAAAGGTTTGGGACGTGATGGTCTGATGAGTCTTAGCTGATGACAGCTGGTGAGACTTCACAATCAGCAGGGGAGCTCTGCAGGTATCTGGGCTGGGAGCTGTGCTGTTCAGCATATTGAGAAATGTTGTGGGAAAGAGGATGAATTGAGATCTGGTGGTTGTTCATAACAAAACTATTAAGGGTACGAGGAGACAGATGGACAGACTGTCCTTGGACTAGAGGAGAGGTTTAACGAGACGAAGTGACTGAGCAGTAAAATGCCGGATAAAATTTACTGGAAAACAACACTTTACATGAAAAGTGTTGGATTTCAAGCTGACTGTCACCAGTCAGGATCAATACTTTTGTTCTATGTCAGTGGCTTCATGAAAACTTCGGCTTTGCTCTCCATACATGTCAAAAATCAGATCATACTTCAGGAAATAAACGGGAGAGTTGGTGCTGCTGCTGCACAGATCCGTGTCTTGCCACAGCTCTAATATCGTCCACGGTTCTGGTCTCCCCATATCAAAAGCATAAAGCCGAACTAGAAAAGTTCAGAGGAGGACAATGAAGAAGATCAGGGGTCTAGAACAGTTTCTGTGCAGCAAACAGCTGAACAGGCTCTTCAGCTTGGAAAAGAGCACTCGGAGAGTTTGTTAGAGTTTTGCAGGATCTTGAGTGGTCAGCGCAGAGTGGAAAGTGTTTGATTTCTCTCTCTGTGCCAGGACGATGCTTGGTGCCGACAGGTGAAAGCAGTGGGAGGCAGGTTATGGGCAAGCTGAAGGAGATGGTTCTTTATGGTAGGTAAGAGTATTTGGAGGAGAAGTCTACTGCATCTTACTTTTATCACGAAATCACGTTTGACTGGGAAAATCCCCAGAGAATGGTAGTTGCTCGGAAGAGGACTGAGGGCAGAGGGCTGTAAATGCTTACGCTGATCTTAGTCTTTCTTAAACAGCCACTTGTGGCCATGCATGGCGACAAGATAGCGGGCTAAGTGGACTCTTGGTCTGGGCCAGTACAGCCATTGTTACGTTTTCACAGCTGCGGCTACACTGGGTAAGCTTTATGGCCAAAATGAGGTCTAGCCCCTTTCTCTGAACAGCACTTGAGGTTCTGAACACAAACAGAGTCTTCACTGACTTGTTAAAAATGCTGTTTTCCTTCTGTGCGCTCCTTTTGTTCGCTCTGAGAGTCTGGATGCATTCCTCAAATTCTTTAATGTCCTTGAATCTATAGGTTTATGTTTGCAAGGAGTTTGGAAGTTGCAGGCTGGCTTTTCTAAGAGCTTCACAAACTCTAAAAGGACTTGGAAGAAGAAGAAAGCTAGAGTAGAAGAGAGCTCGAAGGTTCCTTTTTGTGGAAGGAAAACATAAGCTTACTCCTTTTGTGTGGGTCTTGTTAAACTCACAGAAAACAAGCTAAGCATTTTGGACGTTTGGGTTTTCTTCTTTTGCTTGGAAGTTGGGTCCTGTTACATTGTGTCACTACTTGGACAGAGAAGAACAGTTAAGAGAGTAAATCCGTAACAGTGGGTCAGTGGGGGAGGCAGATAAAGCCCTGGCCATTGCCCAGCACCGTCTCTTGTTCCAAGCAATATGTCCTGTAGGGAGTCTTTGTCACGGATCCGCTGCTAAACCTCCGGCTTCTCAGTGTGTAGGAGCTGTATCTGGAGACTTCTGGCAACCCCGCAGAACAACCAGTGGATTTCCTCTTCTCTCTGTGTAAAACCTCTCAGCACCAGGAGGCAGCAGTGTGTGTTTCCAGCAGTGTTCAAGCTGCTGTTCAAGGGCTCACCAGCAGCCTCTCCTTTTTGGATGACTTCATGCAGTGTTTGCCTAGTAAACAGCGTCTAGGTTTCCAGCCACCCGTAACTTTTTCTTCTCCTCTTACCTTCTACCTCCCTCTTGCACTCTGAGCCTGTGTGGCGCTGAGCTGAACAGTGTCCCGAGCCTTCTCCTCTGCTCTTTGCTCTGTTCCTTTGAGGCACCTTGTTCTCCCTGTCTTGTTCTCTTCCACAGCTCTCCCATCCCTTCCAGCATAGGTTGGCTGAGCCGTGACATCTCCTTCACTGACTTCTCCAGTCCCTTGTCCTCATCTCTTTCAGACAAGACCCTCCTGCTCCCCTGTCCTCCTGCGGAGAAGCAGGAAACTGCCATTTCTGCATGTCAGATAATCCTGAAACCCCTTTCAGCTGCGGATTGCCCACGGCAGGCTCCATGGAAGCGAGCATTGCTCCCAGTCCCCGAGCTGTCCACGTTGCAGCCCCTGCAGTCCGTGCGTTGTGTGGCCTGTCTTGCAGGTCGATTGCGTTAGTTTGTGCGGTGACACCAGTGGAGCCACAGAGGAGAAAATACAGATGGCCTTTGCCCAGGCCCAGCAGTACCGTCCCTGCGTGCTTCTGCTGAAAGACATAGAGCTGCTGGGCAGGGACCGGGACATGCTGGGAGAGGATGCCAGGGTCATCGCTACTCTGCGCCAGCTGCTTCTGGATAGAGACCCAGCACTGAGGTATGGACCTTGTCGGGCGCCCAGGACAATTGTTTGCTTCTGCCTAGGGCTGCAGCCGCTGTTGCATCGAGGCTTTCGTTGCTAGCGTGCCCGGTTTTGTTGTTAATCCAGTAGAGACTCTCCCTGATTTACTTTGTGTACCTCACTGGGCCCTTGCTCTTAGCGGCTGGGGAGATCAGGGGGCCTTATTGTCCAGGTTTGGGCTGGTTTCTGAGTTTATTCAGATGAGCAAAGCTGGCATAGTTGTGAGGTATGCCAAGGGTCGCAGGGTCTGCGGAGCTGTTCTGCTGGGATTGCAGAGCTAGACCCCAGGAGAATCCTGCGGCAGATGACAAATACCAGGGAGCAGGGAGGGAGACACCAGGTGAAGAGGTGAGGTGTCACTTGAGGGGCCTTGTCTTGGAGGCAGGGCTCAGAAAGCAGTACAAGGGTAAGCTGGAGGAGAGTGGCTGGATGGGAGAGCTTGGCTAGTACGTGCGTGTTTCTCAGAGGAAAGGCAAACTGTTGGAGCGTAATGTGATCTGGGTGACAGCAGTGGGGAGAGGGAGGTTTCCACAAAACTGCAGCCCTTCCCTGCCCCCCTTTCTCAACAGCCACCCAGTCCTGGTGATCGGCACAACCTGCAGACCCCAGGACGTTCCTACAGACGTGCAGACTGCTTTCCTTCATGAGGTGAAAATCGAAGCCCTTTCCGAGGAGCAGAGGAGGTCGATGCTGAGCATGCTGACTGCCAGTCTTCCTCTGGGCAAAGAAGTGAACCTAGCCAAGCTGGCCCGCAGGACTGCAGTGAGTGAAACCACAGCGACACGTGGCAAGGGGCGGCCCTGTGATATGGCAGGACGGGGCTGCTGGGCCAGCCTCCCGGGTCTGGCCGTGGAGAAAAGGGACAACTCCCGTAGCCCAGTCAGTATCTTCAGTGGTTAACCCTGGTCCTCAGACGTCAGTTGTAACTGCAGATTTCTAGTGCCTAAGGGCCCTACGCTTTTTGCAGAGGGCTGGTTGATGCTCTGCTCTGCTAGAAGGCAATTTGAAAAATGGAAAGGAAAAAAAAAAACACAAACAAGACAAACTAGAGCCTTTAATCAAAGCACGGAAGCTCAGAGTACAACTCTGCAAGGACTCTTTCCCCATACACCTTTTATGGCCTGGCTGGAGCTGTGGTCAGGGACTGAACTGATGCTGTTTGTTTCCGCATTCACAGGGTTTTGTGCTGGGGGATTGCTGTGCCTTGCTGTCCCACAGCAGCCGGGCTGCTTGTACCCGCATCCAGGCCTTGAGGTAGCCCGGGCAATTTGGCAGGAGGCGGGGAGGGTGGGGATGCAGCGAGCCTGGCCGTGCTGGGAGCCGGGCAGTGCCTGAGCCCTTCCCTTCTCTTTCCTTGCCAGTTTCCCGGGTGGACTGAGTGAGGAAGTAGAGCAAGATTTTTGCACTGCTGGCTTCCCAGTGCTTGAGGAGGATTTCAGCGTTGCTCTGGACCAGCTGCACGATGCCCATTCGCAGGCAGTGGGAGCCCCAAAGGTAGGATGCTGGGGCAGAGGGGGGGGATTGTTTCTCTAAAGATTCTCTCTCTGTGGCTCAAGATACTTCTCACAGACTTTGCCAGACCTGTGCTGTGCCCGAGCATGTTGCTTCCTGCTGTCTCATTCCACATACTCCCCAAGCCACGAAAAACAGTCCAGGTGTGTTTTTTGGACCCTGTTGGCTTTGGATTTGCTCGGGGAAGCCTTTGCAGCTCTAATTGGAGACTGCTTCATCAGTAGGGGTGCCAGGCTGCACCGCTCAGCCTCTCAAGAGGCCGCTGCCTCGCTGAGGTCTCTCCAGCTGCCTGGCATACAGGAACAGAGAGCGTGTGGCACAAGCTGGAGAGGGAGTTTCCCCTCGTGTGAGAAGCTTTAAACTTGATCCGTGGCCTTGACCATGGCTCGAGCTGCTGGCACAGGCTTTTCTGAGAGCCGGGCAGTTTGAAAAGTTGGGGATCCTTCAGGGAGGAGAGGGCCGTGGGGGGTGAGAGAAAACCAGCAGGGTCAGCTTCTTGGGAGGGGCGTGCTCTGCCTCTGGTGGCTCGTGACCAGGGAAACAGCACTTGGGGTGACCACTTCTGCTGGGCAGCGCGGTGTCGGGACCAAGCGCGCTGATCAGAGCCTCTTCTCCCCGCCCCCACGTGCAAGTGACTGCGCTCAGCACAGGGCTGGGAACAGTCCTCAGAGCAGTTGTTCCGGCACCTTCCCCAGCTGCCCGTTTGCGGTCCTGCCCAAGCAAGGTATCGCCTTGCTGCTCTTGTCAGCTGGGAGCTGCTCTGGGGCTGTTCGGTATCTAATAAATTAATGAATTAACCAAACGAGCTCTGCTTTGAGGTGTGTTTACCCAGTTCACTCACTATAAGACAAATACTAACCACAGAGCATGCTCGGCAGCGAGCTGTGTGAATGGAAGCTAATTCTGCTTGTATTTTGCAATCCTTTATCGATTTCTTAGTTATTGGCTAGGGTTCCAAAAGCCCATTAGCAGGCACGGATACTTTCAACGTATGTAACTCTCAATTCCGTGCTTGCTTTTTCTGGTTAGTCACACGTTTTTTCTTGCAGTTAATGGGATGCCAGCTTGAGGAAAAAAATGATTTCAAACTTCAGTTGCCAGCAGCATCTACGGCATGTCCTACAGTTGCAATGTTCTCCTTTGAAAACAACCTTGCAGCGTTCCAGCTCTTGTGCTGATGTCTGCAGAGCTTTTCCTAGGGAGAGGCAGCATAAGCAGGAGTGTGGGGGAGAAGGCAGCTCTTCGCTTCATCAGCGGTGAAGGAAGAGTGCCTGTGATCTCTTGCTTTAGAAGGTTTTTTTCTAGAAATCCTTATCTTGTCAGACCTGATTTTCCGGCGGAGTTGCTGGACGGCTGGAGTAAAAGCGTGATAACATCATCTCGAGTAGCAAAGGAAGGAGAGCCCAAAGAGGGGAGGGAGCCGAAGGAGGGGGAAAGAATTTAGCTTTGGCCTATTTTTAAACTCCCCGTTTGCGCTGGCACCTGTTCACCACCCAGCCAGCAGCTGGGGGAAGTGTGCTGGGGCTTTGTTCTCTCTGTGTGTTCCCACGAGAGCTGCTCTGGCTCGGGGGGATCTGTCACCCAGGCTGTGGCATTCCTGCTATTTCGAAGGCTTTGCGCAGAGCATCCTCCTCCTCCAAGGTTCTTTTAGCATAAAATACAAGTGGCGTGGCTCCCCCCTCTCAAGTTTGCTGTCTTTCCTCGCTCAGTAATCCTCCCTTGCATGCTTGCAGCTGGCCCCATCCCTACCTACTTGTAAACCCATGGATTTTGTTCCTGCATTTCCCTTTTCAAAAGCAGCTAGTTTTTTGCGGTGTCCTCCAGGATGTCTGTCTTCCACATCCTCCTTCACGCGACAGAGGTCTCAGTAGCCCAGGTTTTGTCACTCTGTTGTGAAGCCCTTGCTCAGTCTAAGCACCGTGGGGAACAAAGTGGCCTAAACACAAGTTGCTAGGTCCATTTTTTCTTCTTTCAGCCTTCCCCCATGTGTCCCTAGGGGGATCTCACGTGGCTGGGCAGTGTGGTGAGGGGCTGACTTGCTGCCCCGCAGCACGAGAGGCTGATGACCGGAGCAAGAGCTGAACGGGCAGGCTCAGGAAGAAGTGCTGACAGGGACTCTCCCTCTCGTGCAGATCCCCTCCGTGTCCTGGCAGGATGTTGGTGGGCTCCATGAGGTGAAGAAGGAGATCCTGGACACAATCCAGTTGCCCCTGGAGCACCCAGAACTGCTGTCGCTGGGTCTCTGCCGCTCTGGTCTGCTGCTGTACGGGCCTCCTGGGACAGGGAAGACCTTGCTGGCGAAAGCCGTGGCAACCACGTGCACCATGACCTTCCTTAGGTGAAAAGCCTTGCGGGAGGACTGACTTTCTCCTAGCAGTGGCTGGCCATGCTCTAACCAGCTCCCTTCTCCCCCTGCAGCGTGAAGGGGCCAGAGCTCATCAACATGTACGTGGGGCAGAGCGAGGAGAACGTGCGTAACGGTGAGTGGAAGCGTCCTGAGCCTGCGTGTGGCAAGAGGGGCTGCTCTGTGGTGCCGGAGGGAAGGTGGGAGGGCTTAAACCGCTTTTCCAAACTCCCTTCCACAGCAGGCAGCGAGGGCGTATGTCCAGCAGTCTCTTACAGCCAGTCTGGCTCTCTCTGAGCCCCTCTGGCTGGAGTAGAGAGCGGTGGTGAGGGCAGCAGGCAGCTCATTTCCATCCACAGCTCTTCAGCTCTTCTCTGCTGGTGACTCCACTGGGGTCCGCTGATTGCTCCTCCTGCTTTCTCATCTCATGTGCTCTCTGTCTCCTCCCAGTGTTTGCCAGAGCCCGGGCAGCTGCTCCCTGCATCATCTTCTTTGACGAACTGGATTCCCTGGCCCCAAATCGTGGGCGGAGTGGAGACTCGGGGGGTGTCATGGACAGGTGAGTGAGCGTAGCGTGTCCTTGGCAGAGCAGGCATGCCTGCCTCAGCTAGGGGTGCACGGGATGGCCCGGCGAGGCAGAGTCCATCCCAGCTCTTTATCTCCCTTTTCCCTTCCTGCTCCCTTCAAACCCGCTGCGTGGCGTGTCTCCCCTCTCAGGCTCATAGTACTGCTGTTTGCATTGCAGCAGATTCCTGATTGCCCAAGCTTGTTGTGCAAACATTTGGTTAAAACTCAGCCTCCTCCAACTGCTTCTGTGGCTGCCAACTGTTCCCTTTGGCCTCTTCCAAGGTCATCCCTCACACCCCTGCCTTGCGGTGGGAAACCTTTCAGCTGCCTCTGGTAGAAGCAAAGCACGTACAGCTTGGCGATACCCAGAAACAGGGTGACTTCCCCCAGGGCTCTTATCCTGAGCTGATAGTCCCTCTCCAGTCTTCTCTCCATCCATGAGGGGTTCTGCAGAGTTTTGCAGTGCCACCATGTGCCCACAGCGCCCATCTTCACATACGCAGACCAACAGCCCTGGAAGGGGCTGGGTATGGTTTGTGTTGGTTGGCTCAGGCAATGCCAGAAACTGGTTGAGGTTTCCTCGTGCCGGGAGGCCTGCGCAGCACTGAAGTACTCTGCTGCCAGACGTCCTGGAGCCCCGTGGTTTGCAGAACTAGATCTGCACCGTGTGCTGTTCGCTGCCCTGAGGACCGGTCGGCAGCATCGCAGGCCCACCGGGGCGTCCCCAGCACTGACTGACAGGGCAGTCTTGCAGCTGAACTTGCTGGGCAGCACCACATAGCAGGGAGAGTTGGGATTGACCAGCACATCTGTGTGGGGAATCTGATCCCTAGGCATGCGTGCCTGCCTATGTTTGGTCTGTGTTGCCAGCGTCTGATAGCAAGTTGTAAGCACGTGCAGCCAGCCTGGAAGGGGTCAGAGCCAAGCAGAAGTATGAAGGACTGTCTTGGTACCAGAGGTTTGTGCTGACTTTGCAATGAGCCCACACAATCGCTGGCTGTGCCCAGAGAGGTCTGGGCGGCTGTGTCCGGGCTGTTCCAGGGAAGAGAAGTAGGAGCTGAAGCCCAGGACGTGGACCCTTAGTGGCCTCGCCTGTTCCTCCTTTCAGGGCCCAGTTGTGAATGTCCCGTCTTGCTCCCTGCAGAGTTGTCTCGCAGCTCCTGGCTGAGCTCGACGGCCTTCATTCCAGCCGAGAGGTGTTTGTCATTGGAGCCACGAACAGGCCTGACCTCCTGGACCCAGCGCTGCTCCGGCCGGGCAGGTACGTCGCCTCCTACCTGCCTTGCTTCAGGGCAGGGCTGTGGAGCACCTCAGCCGGTGATGAGCTGAGCTGGGTCTCTGCCACGTTCCCCCCACAGGGACTCTTCCTAAAGCCTGCCCTGGCTTCTGGGGAAGATAGGCAGCTGACGTGAGGCCAGAGCCTATAGCTGTAGCAGCAGCACAAGATACCGTGCTCGTTATGTCCCCCCCTACTCCGGTTATTGCCCCAGCAGCAGAGCAAGGCAGTAGGAGTCTTGCCGTGGCACCAAACTGGCGGTAGGTCTTGGTTTCCCAGGGTCTTTTCTGGAGAGCTGCCTCCCAGCCTGTCCTCGTGCCTGCAGTTTGCCCATCCTGGGGCAGGGCTTTGCATCTGTCCTTGCTGGACCCCATGTGGTTCCTGTCAGACCATTTCCCCAGCCTGCCAAGGCCCCTCTGAAGAGCAACCTTGACCTCCAGCATCTGCACCACCCTCAGAGTCTTCTGTTGTCTGTGGACTTGACAGCAAAAGGAGCTGCCCCAGGGCTACCTCTCAGTTTTCGGTGCACGGGGCTGAGCACCAGTGCCAGGTGTTTCTGGGCCTGTTCTTGACCGTCTCTTTTCTCTTTTTCTCTGCTGACAGGTTTGACAAGCTGGTGTATGTGGGCATAAATGAAGACCGGGAGTCCCAGCTGCAGGTGCTGAGTGCAGTCACCAGGAAGTGAGTGACCCTGTCCCCTTGCAGCACCCTTCCACCACCTTGCAGTGGGTGGCAGCCTTCCTAGGAGCAAGCCACCCCTTGCTTGAGGATCCTGGCCGTGTGGTGAGGCTGCAGTGCACCAACAGGGCAGGAAGTTCCCACTTGCTTTCTGCAAGACTTCCACAAGCACATCTGCTGCTCTTTCCAGAACCGGGGGTGAAGGCAGCTCTGTTCATCGTCCTGCCTCTTGTCTTGTGATGTTGAGGGGTGCTGTTCAGCCTATGCTCTGTGCGTCTTCCCAGAGAAAACACTGGTTGTGTGGGGGTCACCGAGCAGCGGGGTTTGGCTGCTTCTCCAGCTTCTCTGGGCTCCCGAGAGCATCTCTGGAAGCAGAAGAGCAGGCTGTGCAATTTGGGTGTGGACTTAACACCTCAACAGCTGGGTGAGCAGCAGAGCATCTGCTCTGCATCTGCCTTTGCAGAGACTTTGTGTAATGGGTAGCTGTCATCGCTGCTCCTTTCGAGGACAAGCTAGTAGGAGACGTGAGAGCGCGGGCGGGCTGTGAGCATCGTTTCACGCCGTGCGGTTTGGCAGTCGTGCCCTCCAGTGCTGTGCTCTCGTTCGTGCCGTAGGAGGCTTGCTGCTGTCTGCCGTGTGGCTCTGATGGGATGGTTTGGTGTTCCAGTGGTTCGTGCTGTCTGTAATTAAGCGTGTTCTTATTCAGCCCTGGCTGCAGGCTGTTCCCAGGTGTGCAGAGCATTTAATTTCCCTGAGTGAGAACTTGAAGTTGCCTTTGATCCTGCTTCGCAGGAGAGAGGACCTTGCTGTGGGGATGTTTCAAAGCGAAATGACTGTGGTTAAAAAAACAAAATAACCAAACAAACATAAACAAACAAACAAAGCCCTTTGATTTTTTGGAGCGTGCAGAGCATAGTCCAGAAGTTGCTAAACATGGGGTGTGACTCTGTGGCCTCTGATTCCTCCTCCCCAGTCACTCTGGCTGCTGCATATCTACCAGACTGTTTTTATTTTTGTCCCGTGGCTCTTACAACTGTGGCTTCATTTCTTGGCAGGTTTAAACTGGATCCTTCTGTGAATCTCAGCAGCATCCTAGAAAAATGCCCGGCTCAGCTGACAGGAGCAGACATCTACGCGCTGTGCTCGGACGCCATGATGTGCGCTGTCAAACGCAAGGTGGAATGGATCGAGGAAGGTGGGAGCCCGACCCCAGCCCATCCCAGGTGTTGTGGCTGCCCAGCTCAGGGGCAGAGAGGGCGGTTACCGCTGCTGGCAGTAACTGGGCTTTGGGAGAAGAGCCTCGGTGGCTCTGGGGCTCTCTGCGTGCTAGGCTGCGGGTTACTGGCAGGCAGTTTCGACGTGTGTGAGCATCTCCACCTCCAGTGCTTGGCCCCGGGGGGGGAAAGAGAAGTATGGGTTTTCTTTCCAGGCCAATTTCCCTCCCTTGGCAGGAGAGAGGGATGTTGGATCTCACCAGCCGCCCTAGCGCCTTGCTCTCAGTCTTTTCCCGTTTTCTATCTCATGCAGGGCTGGACACAGAGAGCTCTGCTCTCATCCTGACCATGGAAGACTTCCTGCAGGCTGCCGCGAGGCTGCAGCCATCGGTCTCTGAGCAGGAGCTGCTCAGGTACAGGCACATCCAGCAGAAGTTTGCTGCCTGCTAACGCTCAGCGGAGGTGGGCCCGAAGGAACAAAGGGAAGGATGCGCTAAGGGTGCGAGAGAACTGGGGCAAAAACAGACGCCCTGCTGGTGGACCCCTTTTTTGAGCTGGGCTGAAAAAGTGGCCGTGCAGTTCCGTGTGCAGGCACTGTTCTGCTCAGCTGCCCTGGGTGGTGGGTTCTGTAGCAGTCCCTCAGCTGTAGAGGAGCACCACGGCGCTGCCAGGAACATGCCAGGGTGACCCCAGGCGGGGGGAAGCTGAGTCTGGTGGCTGTGGGCAGCTCAGGGGTGTTTCAGGACAGGAAAGCGAGGCCAAAACTGGACCCAGTTTGGCAGCAGGCTGGAGGCAGTCACTTCTGGGACGTGGGGCAATGTTGCTGCCGCAGGCCTGGCCTTGACGCGGTCTCCGTGAATAAATAGAGGTTTCTGCTCCATTGCGGCACTGCCTGGCCTCAGATCTTTGTCCGCTGCGCTCAGGACAGGCCCTGCCAGCCCCTGGGAGGACTGGGTGTCCCAGAGGAACCCGCGTCTGGCAGGGAGCGGGGAGCGCAGGCACATGGCTGGGGCCACCCACCCTTGTGGGGCTTGCTCTGCTGGGAGAAGATGAAGGAAAATCTCGCTGCTGCCTGCAGAGGGAGCCCCGTTCTTCCTGGAGGAGCTTGGTGACGGGATGAGCTGCAAGGGGGACAAGTGGCAGCAAGGGCGATTCCCACTAGATACTAGGAAAAGCTTGTCACAGCCTTGGAAATACTCAACCCAACCCTTGGCTGGAGCAGCCCAGAGCTGCCCCCTCTAAGCCAACCTGCGCTGAGCGTGAGCTGGACCAGACACCCCCGAGGCCCTGTCTCGCCTCGCTCCGCAGCTGGCGCTGCTGCTGCTGCTGCACGCGCGCTGCCTCCTGGCCTTTGCCAGGGGTGCCAAAGAAATCCCACACTTGAGCTGTGCATGTCAGTCAGCTGCCAGGTCGCTGCAGCTGCTCCCGCAGCTCAGGGGCAGTCCCAGGTTAAACCAGGGAGCCGTGGGCGCCCCAGCCCTGGGGGGTGTTGGTGCTGCCTGCCCCAGGACTGCTTCCAACCGCATCGCTGCACCACGTGCGGCTGGTGAGGACCCCAGCGCGCTCCTCCCCAGAAGGCTGGTCCTCCCGCAGCCGCAGGCACTTGGTGCGTGACAACCCAGCTGAGTGCCTTGAGCGCTGCTGCTCCGGCTCCTGAGCGTGTTCAGGCAGAGCCGGCCGTGACCGTGACGCGCTGCTCGATGTGGCCACCACCTCTTCCCCAGGGCGGGCAAGGAGGGGGCTGCAGCCATGCCGAGGGATCAGGGCTGAGAGCAGCGTCAGGAAAAGGGGGGTGGAGGTGCGAGGGAGAAGGGTGTCTGCTGGCCTCCCCCGTGAGCGGTGCTGCAGCAGGCGTGCAGCGGTGGGGATGCGCAGCCACCCAGGAGCCAGCCCACGCTGGCCTCCTGGCGACTGGCAGCAGCGAGGGGCAGAGAGATGGGGTGAGGCTGGGCCCGTGACCCCCCCCTGTGCTCCCCCCAAGGTCTGGCACTCCTTTCCCTGGGCACCCAGGTCCCCCCGTAGCAGAAGGTGACTCGCCCCATACACGGACACATGGACCACGGGCTCCGGTAGCTCTCACAGATGCTCTTAATTAACAGGAGGGAGCTCCCAGGCAGGTCACGGCGATGTCCCCAGCCCCCTGCTTGTCCCCAGAGCTGCTCGGAGCTCTCCACCACCAAAGTCCCGTCTCCGCAGCCCCCTCATGCCGTCTTCTTCACGACGTGGATGAAGTAGCAGGGGATGTGGGCCTGCCCCGGCGTGTAGGGCTGGAAGTCACCCAGGACGCTGTGCTGGCACTTCCCCTGGAAGGCACCCTTCAGCAGCGCCGTGAAGGCCTCCAGCCGGTGCGGGTAGTAGGAGAGCCGAAACTTGCTGCAAGGAGGCAACGGCGGTGAGGCCGGGGAGCTCGGCGCTGGCCAGGAACCGCCCTCGCGGCCCCCTCTCACCTCAGCTCCGGGGAGGCCCCCGCCTCCGTCGGGGGGACCTGCACGGTGTAGTCCAGGGTCACCATGTGGGCCTTGTTGTTCACCAGCAGCACCGAGGTGGTGATGTCCTTGGTCAAGTCGCTCTGGGGAGCGCAGGAGGCCGGCTGTGTCCTGCGGGGACTCGGCCGCCCCCAGACCAGGCACGGCCCAGCTCCCCGGACCCCTTGAGGACCTGGTGAAGGGGCTGGGGAATGGGTTTGGGGCAGAGGGGCCTGGGGTAGGGCAGGGTCTGGCAGCCGCCCACCTTGTAGTAGATGTTCTTGCCGGGCGGCGCGCAGCCCGTGGCCAGGATATGGTCGTAGTTGCGGTGGTCGATGACCAGGACGCCCCCGGGCCGCACCATGCTGGCGATGTTCCTCAGGGCCAGCTTGTGGTCGCTCTGGTCCCCTGCGGGGAGGGAACCGCAGCGTCCCCAGGCAGGGGTTGTGCCCTCGTACCCACAGGACCACCACCCTCATTTCACCCATATACAAATCATTGCACCCCCACCACCACCCCCCCCATCTCTTAGCTCAGGGAACCCACAGCCCCACCCACGGTATGAGCTCAGGCACGTTCTCAGCCTCGCTGGGGCAGCGCAGGGAACCCACAGCCCCACTTGTGGCACGAGTCTGGGTGTGCCTTCAGCCTTGCCAGGGACGCGACACAGACGCACGCAGCCCCAGCACCCTGGGGCTCGGTGGCCCCGCTCGTGCCACGAACTGGGGCACGTTCCCCGGCGGCACGCTGCAACGCAGCAATGCCACCTCGGGTAATCCACTCGTGGCATGAGTTAGGGAAAGTTCTCAGCCTCCTGGGAGGCTCTGTGTAAGGGTATATGTGGGTATGTGACCCCCCCCCTCCCCGAGCCCTCCCGCCACCACCCCCAGGCCTCACCTTTGAAGTCAGGCAGGTGCGCGAAGGAGTTGCCCAGGCAGATGACGGCGTCGAACCCGTCCCCTGGCTTCTCCAGGTCCTTCTCCAGCGTGAGCCAGTTGGCCTCCTCAATGACTGCAGTGCAGGGGAAGGCATGAGGGCAGCGCCCCCCCCCCCCCCCCCCCCCCCAACACCCCCTGCCCACAAGCTTCCCCCCGTCGCCCCAGCAAGCCCCGCACCCCATCGGTCGAAGGGCTCCTCCTTGCGCCGCTCCCAGCGCTCCTTCAGCGCGTACTTGAGCATCTTGTCGCTGGCGTCCACGCTGGTCACCTGGAAGCCCTCCTCCAGCAGCATGATGGAGTCCACCCTGGGGACACGGCTGTCAGGGGTGCTGAGGAGGGCTCGGAGGGGCTGGGGAGGGGGGGGGGAGCTCACCGGTGCGCGTTGCCTCACCCGGTGCCGCAGGCCACGTCGAGCACGGAGCGGCAGCGGTGCTGGCGGAGCAGCGCCAGGAGCCAGCTGCGGTACTCGGCCGTGCGGCTCCGCGTGTCCCCGATGTACAGCTGCCACACGCGGGCCGCCCGCCCGTCCGCGTACTGGTCCGGCAGCCCCTCCGCCGCCACCCCCAGCGACCGCGTCCGGTACACGCTGTCCACCATCCCGCCGCCCGCTCCGGCCCCGGCCCCGGCCCCGGCCCCGACCCCGGCTCCGGCTCCGGCTCCGGCCCCGCTCCGGCCCCGGCCCCGCTCCGGCCTCGGCCCCGGCCCCGCTCCGGCCTCGGCCCCGCTCCCGGCGCGCCACTGCCCCGGGCGCGCCACTCCTCCCGGCGCGCCCCTCCCTCGCCACGCCCCCCGCACTCCCCCCGCCGCCCGCCAATCCCCTGCCGCGCCCCTTCCCGCGCCACGCCCCCCCGCCGTCCCTCTCGGCCAATCGGCGCCGCCCGCCCTCTTCCCGCCTTCCGGCTGCGCGCCACGGCCCGGCGGCGGGGGTCGGGGTCGACGCCTTCATTGCAGCCGAGCGGGGGGGGGGGGGGGGGGGCTCCGTCCCCGGGCTGCCAGCGGCTGTGGGGGGGCTGAAGCGTGCGAGGGGTTAACTGTGGGTGAACTAAGGGGCTGGGAGCCGTGGGAAGGGCCAGGAGGGGCAAGGGAGAAGGAGGAGGACGGGGTGAGGGAGTGCTGGTATGAAAACAGCGGCGCTGAGGGAGTGCGTGACACGGTGCGGAAAAGCACCGTGAAAAAACCTCCTGCGGGTACAAGTGGAAAGTTACCGGCCTCCGTGCCTAGGGTGTATAAAGAGCACACGTGGCCTAGTAAAGTGGGATTTCGATCCGGCGCGTTGGAGGCTGTGCCTCTCCCTCTGCCCCAAAAGGCGCCCGGAGCACTTCACTCACCGGTGGCGAACGTGGGTCGCTGCAAGGGAGCGAGCTCGTGCACGACTCATCGCCTTCGGCGGGATGGAGGTAAGCAGCCGAGGACTACGGGGAGCGAAACAGCCCAGGAACAGAAAATGGTGTTAACTCTAATGCAAAACATTTTGATAAAAGCATGGGAAAATTATACCGGTCCTAGATCTCAAAATGCTGTTTGTGTGGGGGATTGACTCTAGTCCAATCTACAAGTCTGAGACCTGACACCAAATAGGGTTTAAACTCCAGGACTCAGCCAGGTGAGGTGACAGAACAGCGGTGGGCTGCTCACAGCATGGCGAACGATGTCTGACACCCTAAAACAACATACCCAGACACCTGGGGACAGGCGGGGGTTCCTGTGACCATACCATCTCCATACACCACGAGCTTTTTGCAGTCAGTGTCTGAAACGCACGTGCTGGTGCCGCACCACCGTCAGACTACAGCACAAATACTTCCAACAGCCACTCAACTCGTGGCGTGGGCTAGCCAACGGCGCCGGCTAGTGGGCCAACAAGCAGTCGAAAACCTAGGATGACCAGACAGTGATCTGTTATGCGGAGATGCTGCAAAGCCTACAGAGTCTTCTGTCACCATAAAGCAAAGGCCGCAGGATTCTTTTATGCAATTTCTGGACAGGCTGATAGGTGCCCTTTACAGGTAAGTAGATCATGCTGCAGCTCGGGAAGTTTTGTTGGAACAGCTGGCGGTTGAAAATGCTAATGCAGATTGCCAACGGATCTTAAAAACCCTGCGAAATCCTGCACTTATGGACACGCTAGATGCGTGTCAGAAGGTGGACACCCAACAGCATCAGGTTAACCTTTTAATGCAGGCTTCTGCGGCTTTCCATGCCAGATCCTCCAAATGCTTTTGCTGGGGGGAAACTGGTCACTTTAAAAGGAAATGCCCCCCAAAAATGCCGAGCCAACGCAACAAGAGGGCACGCGCCGACACAAGCCGCCCCTGGCACTGGCAGCCCCAGCTTGTATGCCTGCACCAGTGGAAGCGCTGGAACAGAGTCACCATAGCACTTTCTGATACTGCCGTTATCCTGATCCCAACGGGAGCCAGGGGACCGCTGGGCAACGGATGCCCAGGTGCCACGATGCTCGACCAAAGTTCATGGAGAAGGCGGTTTTGGCTCCACAGGACCTGCACGAATTATGTGGGCCCGAAAGGTCTCTGCGCAGCGCCCTTCCTACTGCCATAAACTCCGACGTTCTGCTCAGCAAAATGAGATACGGGGCTGAGATGGGTCCCGGCGAGACGGGTCCGGTCATCATTACATCAGCCATTGCCATCCTGACGATGACAGTACCTGTGGACAGAGTGTGGATCCCGCCACAACCCAAGAACTCTAGCAAATAAGACTGGCCAAGACACCACGTGCCTCGCCTTGTCTACCCTGGGGAACCCTTTTTCTACGTGCCTGGCGTCCAGCAGACACCTGGCCTGCATCTACTGCACAGGATTTGTGTAGCGCCGTAAGAAACTGTGCAGATAACTGGGATGGGTGGGGTGCTTACTTGCCCCTGCTACCACGTGAACCGCAGGAGCTTGAACTTTTAGGTTCAGTCAAAATGGACAGTTGTTTGTATTTTAATTACACTGGTAAAAAACAATCTGTAGCACAAAATGTTAATTCCTCTCTATCGTTATACAGAAATAGCACAGCCTGGTGCAACTATGCCAGCCCGAACATCTCCCGCTCCACCAACGTGCCCTTAGCGCTCCCCTTGGGGATCTTCTTTATCTGCGGAGATCACACGTGGGGAGGAACGCCCTCACACGTAAGGGGAAGACCTTGTAGCCTGGGAAGACTTACCTTGCCGACACCAAATACGTCAACGATTCTGAATTACCATCGGCGCGCTAAGCCATGCTTTCTCGACAGACCGCAGGGATGATGTGGGATTTTGGAGCAGTAAAGAGAGAATTCTGGCCTATTTGCACCAGGAGTAGTGGCATCAAAAGCTTCAGCCACCCTGAATAAACTAGGTTGTTGGCTTGCCAAACAGGGCAGCACCACGTCTTTAGCCTTACCTAATCTACTGATGGATGTGGACTCGGTTAGACAGGCTACCTTGCAGAATCGCGCAGCAATAGACTTGTTACTGTTAGCCCACAGTCATGGATGTGAAGAGTTCGATGGGATGTGCTGTGTGAACCTTTCGGACCATTCCGAGTCCATTCATGAAAGCATCCAGAAGCTCAGGGACAGGGTTGGTAAACTCAGGCAGGACGATGAGTGGGGATGGCTTAACAATTTTCCTGGTGGTTTTGGGTTGGGAAGCTGGGTTATGCACCTGTTGAAGCTACTCACAGTATGTCTGTTGGTTTTCTTATGTATTTTAATACGTGTACCGGAAAGTTACCGGCCTCTGTACCTAGGGTATATAAAGAAGCACACTCGCCTAATAAAGTTTCATTTTGATCCTGCACATCGGAGTCCGTGCCTCTCAACCTGCCGCAACTGCCCCCTGCCCCGGCTCGCTGGAGCCTACAGGGGCTGGTGAGTCCATGCCGGGGCTGGCCGGGGGCTGTGGCCCCGCAGCGTGGAGCAAACCCCTTCCCCTTCAGTACTTCTGGGGTGAGCACCGTGCCTCGGGGCTCCCGGCCCCTGCCTACAGCTCGTCGGCAGGGCTGTGGGGGAGCGGGGCCTCCTCCTGGACACCGTGCTCCTCCAGGGTGGCCCCTGCATCGGGGAGGCTCTCGATGCCCTCGCTCTGCTCCTTCACGGTTTTCTTCTTCTTCTTCCCGCTCTTTTTCTTGCTCGGCTTCTCCCCCATGCTTGCCAAATCGCCCTTCTTGCCGGTCCACTTCTCTGCCAGGCAGCCTGCGGAGAGAAGCAAAGCCCTGAGGGAGAAGCGGGGCTCCCCGCACCCTCACCGGGCCGCCCCGCTCCACCCCACATATGCCTGTCGCCCCTGGGAGGAGCGAAGACTTACTCGCGTCCTTCCCTTTTAGCACGTGGTCAGCACAGAGAAACTGGGAGAGATCCTCTGTCTGGTGGTGCCTGTACCAGTCCTCGATCACGTCTTCGTACTCCTCCACCAGCACGTCGCACTAGCGGAGAGAGGAGAGCCTAGCTCCCAGCACGCGGGGGGTGGGAGCGGGGTGCTGGGTCCTGCCGGCACCCGCAGATCCTCCCCCAGCCTGCACAGCCGCTGCGGGCTGACCCCGGCGGGCAGGTACCTGCTTTTTGAGGTCGGCCACCTCAGCGGAGGTCTCGTTCCACAGCTCGTAGGGGATGTCCATCACCACCTTGACGCCCTTGTGCACCAGGTTGTGCAAGGTCTCAAAGGTTTCCGACATGCCCTGTGGGAGAAGAGAGCTGCCTCGTGAGGTGAAGCTCCCTGCCCAGCCCCTGCTCTGTCCCCACAGTGCTGCCCGGGGCGCAGACGGGCACAAGACAGCTGAAATCAGGGGCCACACCGCATCGGTGTCACTCGGGGAAAGTTTAAGTGATGACAAGTCCCTCTCTGCAATTAGCACCCGATCCCCAACACGACAGGAAGGCACGTGCCACGTAAGAGGGCACATATCTCCCTCCTGCACACACAATGACCACTTCTCCCTAAAGACAGCCCCCCCCAGACCCAATTTCCAAGGCCTTGCATGCAGATGGCAGGCCAGGGACCCAGGGGACAGGAAGAACAAACCACAGTTCAGTGCCCCAGTAGCGTGCAGGGAGGCGAGGTACTGAAAGGCAGCCCCCACCTTTGCAAATCTGTTGCTGCCGCTCCTCTCCTTGTGCAGGTTGTAATCCAGCAGCCTCTTGCAGATGTTCTCCGTCACCTCAATGAGCCGGATGTCCCTGCGCAGACAGGAGGGAGGGGAAGGGCTCGGTGCTGCTCCCCAGGAACAGCCAGGGTGTGGGGCCGAGCCTTTCTGGAGCAGGAGGCACGTACCCCGGGCTGCGCTGCCCACGCTGCCAAGCACTGGTGCATTTTAGGCCTCTGCAGCCTGCCTGCAGGCTCGGCAAGACCCTGGCTCCGCAGGCACCAAATGCAGCAGGAGCCCCCATCCCGCTCTCACTTACGACTGCGTGTACTTGACGGCAGAGCCCTTCCCGTCCAGGAAGCCATACTTCGTGTCGATCACCTCCTTGGTCTTGCCGGTCTCCTCGAAAGCAGACTTCAGCTCCAGCGCCACGTACTTGCACACTGCGGGACGGAAAGCACAGGCGACTTAGTGGCTTTTGCCGCTCCCGGGGAACAGGACTGCTTCGGAAATGAGTGCCGGGAGTTGGGCTGGACGGAGTTGTTGTGTGCAGAGCAGACACCATCGGTGTCCAAAGAACTAAACAGCAGCGTCTCAGCTGGTTCTGCTGAGATGCCCTGAAGCGGGGGGGGAAGTCCCAAATGAGTGCTCCGACGTTAGTGTGTTGGCACAGGGAGGCCGGGAGCCAGTTTCACCTGCGGGGTCCCTTCAGAGCTGCACTTGGCAGCCACCCACAGCCACATCTTTGAGGAGGAGGAGAAGGAGGAGGAGGAGGATGATGAGGAGGATGATGAGGAGGAGGATGAGGAGGGCTCCTGGTGCACCCCAGCAGCCCCACGGCACATCCCACCCCCTCCCCCTCCCCGCAGCACCGAGGCCTCCCGCCCTGTGACAGCTCCCAGCTCCCTGGTGCTGGGCACCTCAGGGGGCGCCGTGTGAGGGCAGGGCCCGCCAGCACCCCGGCTTTACCCCACCCGCCGCATTTTCTCTCAGGACACCATCAGAGGGCCGCAGCGCTTTATTTCCTCAGCAACAACCATCGCACAGCCGCGCCAGCCCCGGCTCCCCCCCCGCACGCACCGGGGGGTGGGGGGGGCCCGCCCAGGCCCGCGGAGCCCCCCGGGCCCCCCCCCGTTTCCCCCCGTCCCCGCTCACCCTCGCACTTGCTGGGCAGCCGCACCCAGTCCGAGTCGTCGCCGCCCGCCGCCGCCGCCAGCAGCAGCAGCAGCAGCACGGCGGGGCCCTCCGCCGCCACAGCCACCGCCGCCATGGCTCCGCTTCCGGGGCCACGCAGCCGGCCGCGCCTCGCCCCGGTAACCACGGCAACAGCCAATCGGAGCGGGCTGCGTGGCGCGCCCGGCCAATCCCAGCCCGCGCGCCTCAGGAAGCCCCGCCCACCGCCTGCCCCCGGGATGGAGGGGCCCAAGTGTGGGCAGTGCCCTTACCTCCCCCCCCCCCCCCCCGCCATTCCCCTCCCCATCCCCAGAGTTTGGGGGTCCCCCCCGCAGCAGCGGGGACCCCGCTCCCCTCCCGCCCCCCCCAGCCTAGAAGGGGGCTCTCCGTGCTTGCGGCACCGGGGGGGCTCCTCGCTGCCCGTCCCCTGGGGGCGCCCCCAGGCCCAGCGGGGTGCTGCCTCCCCCCCCCCCACCAGGCACTCACCGCTGGGCCAGGAGGGCGGAGGTGAGGAGGGCGTCGAGGAGCGCCACCTTCAGCAGCACCAGGCGGGCGGCCGCCAGCAGGGCGGCGGAGGCGCAGGCACGAGGCCCTGGAAGAGGGGACGTCAACGTAGCTCCCATGCGAGGCCGGGGGGCCTCACCGTCCCCATACGGCCTCCAAAAGTGCGGCGAGGCTGGGTGGGTGGCCTCGAGGCTCCAGAGTCTGTGGGCTCCCTGGGGTCTGACCTGGCCTCCATCTCCAGCCTCCATCCACGGCTTTCAACCCCAGCCTCCATCCCAGGCCTCCATCCCCAGCTTCCAACCCCAGCCTCTATCCCAGGCCTCCATCTCCAGCCTCCAACACCAGCCTCCATCCCAGGCCTCCATCTCCAGCCTCCATCTCCATCTTCCAACCCCAGCCTCTATCCTGAGCCTTCATCTCCAGCCTCCAACCCCAGCCTCCATCCCAAGCCCTGGTTTCCAACCAAAGCCTCTATCCTGGGCCTCCATCCCCAGCCTCCATCCCAAGCCCTGGTTTCCAACCAAAGCCTCTATCCTGGGCCTCCATCCCAAGCCCTGGTTTCCAACCAAAGCCTCTATCCTGGGCCTCCATCCCCCAAAATGTTCACCATCCCCACCAGAACACAGTTTAACACCCCCTCGCCCTCCCTGGTCCATCCCCACCCCGGCCTCCAGCCTCCCAGCGGGGTTTCCCCCCTGGCGGTGCGTTTTCGGGCTGCCGCAGGGGCCGGGCACTCACCGATCATGGCGCTGGGGCACGGCTCTGCCTCCTCGCCGCTGCCTGCGGGACGGAGAGCAGCTGGGGAGGTGGTGGCAGGTGCATATCGGGGCCAGCCACAAACCCCTTCCTGCACCCCGACTGAGGGGCAACGTTCGCCCGCAGGGCCTCACACCTGCTCCCCACCATCACGGGAGCCTCTGTCGGCCCTGTTCCCACCGAGCCGGGCAGAGGGGACGCCATACCTATGACGGGGACGGGGCTGGAGCTGCGGGCCGGAGCGGTGCTGTTGGGCCCCACGTGGCAAGCCAGAAGCCCACCCTCCGGGGGGCTTTCGGGGAGGATGGAGACGGCGCAGACGGTGCCGCCGTCCTCCGGCGAGGCCCCGTAGGTGAAGGACTGCAGGGCGCTGCCGTTCCCGCTGGAGATCCAGACGGCGTCGCCGGAGCCGGGCGACACGTCGCTCACCACGCACACCACCAGCTGCCGGTGTTGCCCGTCCACCACCATGGTCAACGGCGGCGCCAGCGTGGGCACGGAGGCCCCGGAGGCTGCGAGGACGCGGGTTAGGACCTCGTATGGAGGCTGCGCGCCCCAACCTCCCCGGCTGAGCGCTGGGATCCGCTCGACCTTCGCACCTTGGCCGGGATGGCCGCCGTCCCACCCCGGTGCTACGGGTCGAGGACCCGCCACCCTTGTGCCTCGTCCCCCCGGTACTCACGGGGCAGGAGCGGGAGCAGGGCGGAGGCCAGCAGCACGCAGAGCACCTCCATGGCAGCAGCAGCAGCAGCAGCAGCGGCGGCAGCAGCAGCAGGGCAGGGCTCAGCCCTTCACCACCTCCACCTGCTCTGCGCATCTCCCAACCCCGGGGCGGGCGTGGAGCCCGGGAGGCCCCCGGGGGAGGAGGCTGCGAGGCCGGGACAGCCTCCCCGTCCTCCGCGGTGGTACCGCCCTCCTGCCTCCCCCCCTCCCCGCCCCGCCGCCGTGGTACGGCCCCGGGCAGCGCCATGGAGCCGGCCCGCACCACTGCGCCCTCCCCGCAGCCCGCGGGGGGGGAAGCGGAGCCGCCGGCCCCGGCCGCCCCCTCCTCGTTCGCCGAGCTCCTGCGGCTGGTGCGGAGCGGCCAGAGCCCGCCGGGGGTGCGCAGCCCACGGGCCGAGCCCACGGGGGACACCCCCACGGCCTCCAGCCTGCCGCGGCCGTGCAAGCCCTGGGAGAGCCGCCCCGGCCGGCCCTGAGCGCAGGAAGCGGGGGAAACCCTTCCCTTCCCTTCCCTTCCCTTCCCTTCCCTTCCCTTCCCTTCCCCAAAGGCAGGCACCAGCTCCGAAAGAATTATTATTTATTTTATTTTTTTTTTAAGAAACATATAAAGAACTCTTAACAAGTGAAAAATTCTCCTTTGTGCCCTCACCGCAAGCAGCGGGGCTGAGCAGGTCCCAGCGCCACCCCGGCTCTCCCCGAACATGGGAGACGCGGCTGGCATCAAACTTGTGCTGCTGCCTCCAGGGACTCGAGACGGGGAGCCTGTGCCTTGTGCCTGCTCCCCCAGCACCGCAGAGCTGCTGGAGCCAAGGTAGGTGCCAGGCTGCAAAGCCATCTACTTTGTTCTTCAGCCAAATGCAAGAAATAAAATAAAAATAAAGAATTACAGAACAGTGCAACGCACTGTCTAGTCCCAGCATTCACTTCATGCTGTTCTGTGACCTCTCTGTCTTTGTGGCTGCAGCCAGCGCTCAGAGAACGAGGAACCCCCCCCCACACTTTCCTGGTGGGAGCACTGATATTGCTTGATTTCCATACACCGTATCTCGACAGCTAGTGATCCTTTATGAAGGGTAAACAAATGGCGGCGGAGCTGCATTTCTTCTCGATGCAGCTTCACGAGTTGCTAAGACAGCCCCATCTCAATACAAACCTCAAATTAACCTTGCAACCGTTTTAAGAACTTGAGAACTGACATAAAGCTTGAAACCCTCCGGGGGCAAACGCAGGACTAACGCGTGCTTCCTCCCTCCCCGCAGCACAATCACTGCTCCAGCGTCAGCCTTAGCTTGATGTTCATGGCTGCCAGCTCTGCCACGAAGTAACGGAAGACGTGGGGCACCGGGATAACCTGGATGGTGTCCACCCTGCCACACAGCAAGCAGGAATACCTCCTGTTGCTCGCCACAGAGGAAGGCGGCGGCCGCTGCAGCAGAGGAGAGAGCATGCTGCCGCAGCTCGTGCAGACGTAGGCTTCGGAGCCATCGGAGCAGCTGAAGAGGCGGTCGTGCAGCAAGAAGGACGTGCCGTGGGCCAGCAGTGCGTCACGCTCCATCTCGCCGAAGCGAATCCCACCTTCCACGTTCCTTCCCTTGATGGGCTGGTTGGTGACAGAGTCCCGAGGGCCCGTTGTCCTCACCTGGAACTTGTCCGAGACCATGTGGCGCAGGCGCTGGTAGTACACGACTCCCACGAAGATCTCTGCCTCCAGCTCCAGGCCGCTGATCCCGCTGTACATCTTCTCCGTCCCAAAGAAGTTGTAACCCGCGCTCACTAAAGTCTCGCCGAAGTATTTCAGAGCCGAGTCCTCCTCCGAGAAGGTGAAGGGAGTGGCGTCGTAGCAGACACCGTGCAGTGCTGCCGACTTCCCCGCCATGCTCTCGATTAGCATCCCGATGGTCATACGGGAGGGGAACCCGTGGGGGTTGAAGAGGATGTCTGGAACCATCCCGTTCTCCGTGAACGGCATGTCTTCAACCGGCCAGAGCTGGCTCAGGATGCCTTTCTGCCCGTGACGGCTGGCGAATTTGTCGCCGACAGTTGGATTTCGGGGAACTCTCACGGTGATGCAAGCCTTCTTCAATTTCCCGGTGCCACGGTCGTTACTGCATAACTTGATGTTGTCTACAATGCCCACCTCCTTATTCCTGTGTGGGCAGAGAAACATTCACAGCAAAGGTGTCAGACGTGCTCGTGATTTTTAGGGAAGGGAAGCAGAGGAAGGAAACCAAACCACTTTTTTAGTCTAATAAAATGCTGGGGATCACTGCATTTCTTGGGAAACACCATTCAGGGAAATCAGACTGCATAAGAATTAGAGCAAAAAAACAATACAGAAGCATCACACAAGTGCCATCCATTTGTTGTTTCTAATGCTAGAAGCACAGCTGCAGGCTGCCATGCGATCAGGTAGCGTGCCATCCATGATTTCAAATAAAAATCATTTAAACCAGGTTCATCGATGTCACACCCAATCTGAGAAAACATTTGTTTTGTTTTAAGGCAGCAGCAGCCCTGCCTCCCCAGTAAATTCTCACTGCCTTGGTGGGATACTAAAATAAATAAATATGTTTAGAGCAAAGCAGAGAGGAAGACTCGGGAACAGAGAGTGAAGGCACGGTGTGAGCTGACACGGCCTTTGCCAACAAGTTCAGGGGTGTGCTACTTCTCCATGTGTACCCTCAGCCTGATGTTTCACATGGTGGGTGCCTGCTGCAGGCTTAACTTGTGTTACACAGCCCAAACTCTCAACGTGTTTTGGAGGCAACAGCTTTAGAATACATACGTTTTGTCCATGTTACAAACGGGGTTATTTTTTTCCCTTTGTCCTTTGAAATCCTAATGAACACTACTTGCAGAAGGCACGAACCTAAGATTAACTTCTGTTTTAGAGCTGTTCTTTTTCTGTGCCGAATGCAACCAAAGTACAGGCCATCGCAAGGGGAAAAGAAAAAAAAAAGAGAGAACTGCAAGCTTGTTCAAAGTTTTAAGTCAAAGCCTCTGTTCATCTCTTCCTAGCTGTGCTTAAGCCCTGGCAGTGTATGCAGCACACTTCTGACACTAAAGAGAACTTCAGGGTGCACGGTCCCTGGGGAAACTGGGGGTAGGAGCCAACACTGAGGGCAGGGAACTACACCTCTCCATAGGAATCCAAATAATGATCTGATTTGCCTTCTCAACATGAATAATAAATAGCATAATCCTCACACTATAAATGTTGTAGAGAGACACAGAGAGTACCTCAAGCTGTACGGATAACTCCATACATATGAGTGCAGTCTTTGGTGACCAAGCACTTTCTTGTATTTTGTTGTTGTTGGATTGTTTTGTTTTATGTTGTTGTTGTTGTTTTGTGCGTTGGTGGTGTGGTGTTTGTGGTTTTTTTTTCGACAGAACACTATTTCCTATTCAATTAACAAAATGCTGCAGAAAAGGACAGAGGAACAGTCCCGGGAGACAGCAAAACATTTCTGGAAGCAATCTTTTCACCAGTCTCAGATTTGTCTCCTGGGTAAATCAGGCTTTGCAGCTCTTCAGCATACACTGGCTTAGAGAAAAGCCACAAAACATGCACCTAAGTCACCTGTACCATGAATTTCATGTTCCATCAACACGTACATGTTTCGTGGCCATGTGAGGAGGAAAAGAAACCCTGGGAAGATCATGCAGCTCATCAGGGGCCACTGCTATCAGACTGCTCACAACTGCATGTTTGGGGCCAGGAGAGACAAGCTGAACTTACTGATAGTACACAGTGAAGGCCTCCCCCGTGTTGAGGTTCATGTAGCTGTAGAACGGGTCCCCTGGCTGTAGGATGGAGCCAATAAAAGGCAGTCCATCAGCATCTAACTTCTCTGCAACATTCGGATCACCAGGCCTGATACCAAATACCAAATTATCGTCTCCCCTGTTGGCTTTAAGGGAAAGGTCAATGCTCTCCATCTTGATAACGCTTCCGTAAGCGAACCCTCTCTCCCAGGAAGACTTGTTCACAATCTAAGAGGAAGAAAAAAGGCCTGTTAGAGATTCGCTAGTAACTTCAAAGAAAGCATTTCCATTCTGATCCGATGCTCATCTTTTTAACATTGCCTTCCTCAACAAAACCTCCCAGCACCATCCCAACAGGCCCAAGCTTCCTCCACCCCCATTTTGTCATCAGTGCTGGAAGCCCACTGCCTTTCACGAGGGAGCTCTGCTCTACTCTCAGTACCTCAAACACAATCTGCAGAAGATCCTTAACAGCTGAGCTCCTGTATCTGCCCTAATGGAGTCTATGGACTAGCAGAAGCAGAAAATGGGCTCTTCTCAGCTGCGTACCACCCTTCTCCACCATTGCCCACACCAAATTCCTTTATAGGACAGCATAATTCCTTCTTTTGGTGGCTTACCATTGCATCTTCCATGTCATAGCCACTGTAGGAGATGACAGCCACAATTGAGTTGGTACCGACTGGGTAGCTGTCCATGCTGTAGTAGTCATACATTCTGGGCCTCACCAGAGGGCTCTGGGGAGTATGAAGGAGGTACAGCTTGTTATCTGAGCGGTCCCTGTAGTTATAAACTGGAAACCCCATGGTTTGCTTTCCTATAAAGAAAGAAAGTTGGATTTATTCAGGATCAATTCAAAGTTAAGCCACGTTTCATCCTCCGGGTATCTTGCTAAGAACAAGGCTGGAAATGAGTTAGAGAAATTATCAATTTTAAAAACTGTAGAATTTAATAATTGCTTTAAGTCCAGTTATTAAAGTTTCTATGAGCCACGCACAATATTCAATTCCCTTCATAGTATTACATAAGAAATATTTGTAATTTATTGTCTTTTCTGCAATTTCAGAATCTCCGATAATGTTTTTTTTTTCCCCCCCCTTTGAAGTTTCCCATAGTGAGGCATACTTGACATATTTCCAGGTCACGAAGCATTTGCTACTGCCAGGATAAATATATTGGCAGGAAAAACAAGTTTTTTGTTTTTTTTTTTTACAGAGTTACATGGGTACTTTCAGAAAAGCATGAAAACGTGGCAGCATTTTAAGGACATCTTTCTGATAATATTGTCAGAAATGTAATATGCTGTGGAGGTAATGAGAGCTGCTCTCAGTTCCTACCCACATGCTTCTCTTAGCCTGCTTTTTTTTTTTTTGTTTTAAATAAGCTTCTTGCAGGTCACTTGCACATCAGACGATTGAAACCCC
Source organism: Cygnus atratus (assembly GCF_013377495.2). Lineage (NCBI taxonomy): Eukaryota > Metazoa > Chordata > Aves > Anseriformes > Anatidae > Cygnus > Cygnus atratus. The sequence continues at coordinate 107,670,147 of NC_066364.1, read as the reverse complement.
ATGTACATACCCTATCCCAACTGCCTTCAGACAACCAAATAAATCAATTTAAATAGCTGACGGAGAAAAAAACACCCTGTTGCCACAGCACTGTATTACTATCCCACAACAGATGCCTAGTAACTGTCCTCTGAAAACCGAGTGTCAAGACATCACAGTGACTGAGAACAGGTGGCAAAGAAACCTGCACTACTGCACAGCCTCTGCTCTAGTTACTAGTCAGAAAGAAGCAGGTCAACCTGGCAGCTGCGGGGATGGCAGCACAGTTGTCAGATATTAACTCCCCTAAGCAGCTGGTGCAGTGCCCCATACTTGTCTCTGTGATCAACAACCTCAAATTAAAAAACAGAAAGAAAATGCCAACAACTTACTACAGACTTAAGACAGGCAGTATGAGTGCTGCTGTTTAGAACTGCCCACTGGAAGGCTGCCAGCATGATAAACCTGACTTCTCCGACAGTCATTTCTTTCATGGCAATAAACCTCGAGTTTGAAACAACTGCTGGGAAGAGCTGCTATTTGGGACTGTAGGGACGCACACTGGAATAGAAACAAGAGGTTCCTCCACCCCTCACCTCCCCCTGCCTGGGGACTCACAGCATTAGGTACTGTAGTACTTACCCATCTGGCACTGGTACATGTTTCGTGGACTTTGATTGTGATCGGAGAAGGGGATGAGGTTGGCCACCACACTCAGAATGCTGTGAGGGAAGAGCTCCAGGTGAGTGGTCACTCCAGGAACCACCTCTGACTCCATGGTGGCCACGTTCATGAAGATCTGCAAGAATCCAATCAGACAGGTCAGGAAGAAAGCAAAATACAGCTGCCTCTGATGACTTTTCATTTCAGTTTTAGCTGTGGTTGTTGTCTGCACCTTAGTGCAGGCAAGAAAAACATCAGACAACTGCTAAACTACTACTACAATCACAGCTAACTGCAAGGAAAGCAAGTCTGAAAATATAAAACTGCAGTAAGATGTCACCTTTCCTTTCCTAGTTCCAAATCACCAAGCTCCCAAGCAAGCCGCTACTTGTTTCCGCAGACTGCCCTCGGCAGCCATGATATAAACCAAGATGAGACAGTACACACAAGACAGCAATCCTTCACCTAAAAAAATTTTGACTATGTTAATACTGAAAACAGACTTAAGTATCTCAAAGACGCCTACAGTCCACCAGTAAGAAATGTACCAGAAACTTACCAGCTAGAAGTGATAAAACCCTTTTGCCACCTATTCTAGCTCTTCAGCACTATCTCCCTATGTCCCATTCTCAGCTCCTTCGACAAATACTTCACAAAATAGTGCTTTTGATGCAGGATACCTCTGTAATACTATTATTCTGTTATTCTGGCACTTTATAAAGGAAATATGCAAAACCCACCTGTTCCAGAGTGCCAATCCATTCTTTCCTTCCATACAGCAGGTTTTTGACAGGCCGCACCATCCGGCAAGGGGTAGTAAAAATGAACAAGCCAGGATACAGACTGGGTTTTCCGGTCATTGGGATAAGGACCACTTCTGCCCGTGCAGGAAATCTTTTCTCTTGAGTTATCTGTTTGTGCAATGAAATAACAATTTAGAAATACAAACCAATACTGCTTTAGTTAAGTTGCATCCAACAGATTAGGTTATGCCCACAATGAAAATATCAACCACAGATGCAGCTCGTAATATAAGATGAAGAACAGATTTAAAAAATATTTCTAGAAAATTCTCCACCAAGAAAAGGTCAGAGTACTTATTTTTTCAACAAAAATAAATAGATCTGTAATAATGACAAGTTCATAAACCAACAGACTAAACTTATGAATGTAAACAAGAAAAACCTGATAAACCCACTCCAGTACTAACATGCTGACAAAATATCTTATTAGGTTATATTTAAAAAATAAATGGAAGTTATGAAAAAAGTTCTAAACATGCCTATTTTTGACCACTGCATACCGAGGACGTTTAACTAAGTCACATTTTAAACAAGACAACCTTGAAACGCCGGAGGGCTTCTGCAACCTGAGGAGCCAGGTCACACTCCACCCAGCCCACCACAGCACCATCCAATACCACTCTGTAACACTCAGCGTAAGGCCTGCTTGGAGTCGCATCAATGGGGACAACACCTGTGAGAAGGAACAGCCAAAAAAAAAAAAAAAAACCACACAAAGCACACGTTACTTCTGCAGGAAGCCTCAAATCCACACCAAAAAGCTTCACGAGACATCAGAAAATTTAGACCATCTGTAGAGTGAAAAGCTGTAGATGACTTGATGGAAAATGTAAGATGTGCACAACTGAGAATGCCATTCCCCACCCACTCCCCAACAATTTTTGGAATGACACAGGACTCCCGTTATTGCAGCAATCACTGGAAGAGCTGCAGTTTAATTAAAGTCACTGCCAGCGTTAGGAAGGCAGAGTTTCATTCAATTTCTCACAGCTCGTACTGTGCAATTCCCTGCATTCAAGTGAACATCTTCACTTGACAGTACATGGCTAACACATTTATTTTGAACTTTCTGTTCTCCAGAAGGTTGACAAGCCTATATAAGCAACATGCTACTTGCCATTAAGCAGAAGCACAGTAAGAACAAGTTTAGCTTGATTTCATCTTCTCAAGTTAAGAATTTACAATAATGGTATCTGGAGAACATTTCCCAGATATGGGTTTGTAGGGCAGAAAAGTAAAAAGGAAGTAAGAAGTAAAAAGGAACTGCTCTATTAAATGTTCAAGCCAGTAAAACGTACCTAGGGCACATAACAAAGGTGGAAGGTCTCTCACGGGCACCATCTCTGTCACTATTTCACACACAGCTGTCATGTGGTTCATCAGACCGCAGGGCTCTCCATCAGGGGTGTCCACCGGACACAGGAACCCCCAGGATTCGGGCAGCAGCTTGCGTACAGTTGTGGTTCTCATCTGGGCAAACGCTGAGCCTCTGTGTACGCAGCGGAAGTGGGAAAGGTAGCGAACGAAATTCAGCTTGTCTCCCACCACACACAGACCGCTGTCCTGTAACATGCCCAGGCCTAGGAACAAAAATGAGATTTATGCCAGGACGTCGCCCAGCTTTGACACATAAAGCATAATGTTACAAGGCTGTTTCCTATTTCTCACTGGTAAGACCTGAAGATGCTCACACAGGATCCCAACAACAGAAGGTACACGTGCATTTAAGTGACTTGTAGAAGACCTAGAGACTTTAAATTCCAAGCTATGGCTTAAAACACAACTTCTTTTAGAAACAACTGGAAATTGTTCCTAGTAAAGTGACTTGGGGATTTGCACCTGGTACTTCTTAACAAAATTCTGCAGCCTTCTAATCTCACTTCATTTTCTAGTGAGCGTTAAGTAACCACATCAGCACACTCCATATGCCAGAAAAACAGAAAGAAAATTTGAAATATACATTATTAAACTGAAGCAGTTTCTCTCTGTTGAAACTCACATTACTAATGGGGCAGTCCTGATAAACAAACACCCCTTCTCTGTCTTACGTAGTATCTTTTAAGAAATAGTCTTTGGGAAATAAAAATATGGCTGCTTGTTTGGACAATGCTAAACTCAGTTTCTACTATTTATCTGTGTAGAGGCTTTACTTTAATAACTAACATGTTTTATACCATGCATAAGAAGAATCTATATTTGAAGACAAATCCCCCCTTTTATTCAACTATCCCTTTCCCCAAACCAGTCTTCATTAACTCACAGTATATCATTTCTGCATTCAAGTTGCTTTCAGTTGAAAGCTCAGTTTTATATTGTTTCTCATACTATGTAACAGGAAAAAAGACTTTTTAAGCCTTAAGACTCACCAGTTTTAGATCGCAGGTTGCCAGTTGCAAGAAGATACTCAAATGCCTTGGTAACATCTGCTGTCAGGCTGAATGCCTTCATCAAGCTGTCAGCATTTATGTCGATATCTGCCTTTTCTGTTCTCTTCTCCAAAACAAATCTAACAGATTGCAGCCAGTTCTCAAGCCTCTCCTATGGTTTAAAAGTGAGAGGTTTAAACTGAAAACTGGAAAATGGAGACTCAAATTATGAGTGCCTCATTGGTTACGCGTACTACAGAAATCTTCTGAAATCAGCAGGATGGACAACTTTCAGCAAAGTGGAAGCCTTCCGACCAGATTTCCTACACTGACTTTATTTTATCTAAGTGCTTGCATTATCGTGCCAGTGCAGACCCGCAACAAATAGCCCATCCGACATCTTAGCAATCACTTCCACCCAGACTGGTGGTGACTCTAGTAAATAAAGTACTGTAACAGAATTTCATAAAAAGCAAACGAGCCCCAAAGCTGAAAGCATATATATAATCTGACCACAAGACCAATTCTGTTGTTTAGCCTACTAAATACAGTGATGAATTAAAACCACGTCATGAAGCAAATTTAGGCACCAAAACTTGAAGGCCATGGTCACACAAAATTGTGAGACAGGGGATTAGATTTTTATAATGTAGTCTTGGATACTATAAAAAAACAGGGAAAAGGAAACAGAACAACATACCCATGACCACTTTGAATTCTTATAAAAAAACAAAACAGTGTATTGAGCTTATGTGGCAAGGTTTTGGTAGTGGGGGTGCTGCTTTGGTGGCCTCTGTAAGAAGCTCCCAGCAGCTGCCCCATGTCAGATCACAGCCAGCTCCAGCCAGCTCCAAAAGGGACCTGCTGCTGGCCAGAGCTGAGCCAGTGAGTGACACTGGTTGGGCCTCTGGGAGGGGCAGATTTAAGAAAAGGATAAACACTGTCTAACAGCAGCTGGGAGAGAGGAATCAAAGAATATGAGCAAAAACAGCCCTGCAGACACCAAGGTCACTGAAGAACAAGGGCAGGAGGTGCTCCAGTTGGTGGGAGAAAAGTTCCCCTGTGGCCTGTGGAGAGGCCCCTGGTGGAGCAGGCTGTCCCCCTGCAGCCCATGGGTCCCACACGGAGCAGATCTCCACGCTGCAGCCCGTGGAGGAGCCCCCGGTGGAGCAGGTGGATGTGGCCTGGAGGAGGCTGCGGCCCATGGAGAGCCCCCGCAGGAGCAGGCCCCGGGCCGGAGCTGCAGCCTGTGGAGAGGAGCCCACGCAGGAGCAGTGGGTATGGGGGGAGATATCAGATATGATCTTACCTTTAAGAACATAAGGTAAAGCTGTCCTGGCGTAAGCACTTCTTGATTCATCAGACTGTCAGGATTATCCTCCATGCACTCCCCTTTGGCAAAAGCATACAGCTTTCGGGTCATCATACAAAGCAGGTAGAACTTTTCAGTTCTGTCTGTTAGGTGTATGCAGATACACTTGCTGAAGGAACAGAAAGAAGGACAACTAACACCATCTCTTCATGCTAGCTGCTCTTCACATTCTTCCTAAATTATCTCAAAACATTTTTTTAGCTAAAAAGATATACCTGGTTGATTAGATGAAGGTGAACCTTGTGAAAAACTGACTTTACAAACTCCCACGTTAAATGTCCAGTTCATGTACACAGCTATTTGAGTAAGAACCACCCAACAGATGAGTTTTGCACATTATTTCACAGTAGGTATGACACCGGTTACATGCCCGTGCTTATCCACATACACGCAACCAAACCACTCTCCGAATCCGAACTGGATTCTAGTAACAGATCACAAAACATTTCTGTCTGGCCACAGAAAATCTGAACCTCTATTGCTATCAAACCTTTGCATGGAAAAAAAGTGGGCTGAACAACATTCTAGCGCAAGCAGAAAGGAAGGTTACTCCTAATTCCCAATTAAGCTGACAAACTGCTTTCCAATTAGACAAATGAAATAACTTGCCTTCCAAGACACAAGTGCAATCATCTTTCAGCATGTCAGCACACAAGGACCTGTCCATTTCTGCTGCTGCTCTATACTGCCCCCCGCTGAAGCCTTTACAACTTCACCGTAAAGACAAACCTCCAACGGCCGATTCTGAGGTACGTTCTGGCCAGGCAGAAGTTATGATACAAGGTACATCCCAATTAATTCTTTCCACTACTCCCACTCTATCTCCCCAGCTTAGACAGACAAGGTGTACAGAACATATCAGAGGGGAAAAAAACACATAAGAGTATTTAGAACAAAGAGAATTACAATATAACTTCCTTGAAATTATCCACCTGTTTCTCAGTACAAAGTGCTGTACTTCCTGCACTGTAAGTGCCCCTCTGTGGCACCTGAAGACTGCCTTAATGTTTCCAGCAACCTAACCACCCCCCCCTATTTACAAGTACTCAAGGGCATGGCCATCCCAAATGATCCTTTTCAAATGCCAAAATACCTCTCATAGAACTAACGCTTACTTGAAAAATAAATGATTTGGTTGAATGCTCATCACATTGACATCTCAAACCTAACTTATTCCATGAAAGAAGTTAGATTTTAAAACATCTGGAAGCTAATCTGGTTTCTAAACATCTAATTCCTACCATTTTAATAGATAAATGCAATTCTCATAACAGTTGCCCATTACTGTGTGAAACAGCTGAGGAAGTGCCAGTACTGCTGGCCAACAAGACTAACTTCGAGCAGTCCACATACGTACCTGGAACCTTCTTTTCTTTAAGTGAACATTCCAGTTTTTCATCAAATACATCAGAAAACTACATCTAAATAACAATGAATGCCCTTCTCCTGAAACCATTTTGTAGATGTTTGTGTCAATCTGTAAAATTGGTATTTTAGAACACAACTACAGATTAACAGAATATCCTCAAGTCCCACAAAGAACTAGCCACTGGCTATCATTTTATGTGTGCATGAAAATCTTAACAAAGGCAGTGTGATGGCAGAGTATTCTTAAAGTCGCTTGTAATTTCAGTGCAGTCACGCTGAATCACACACTCCTAAATGCATAAATACATACTTGAAAATGAAATCTGCAGCCTGTTCATTGCTGTACCACTCTGGGAGGTTCAGTTTTACTCTGAAGCTCTTTCCAAGGTATTCGAGGACGTTTTGCTGCGTGTAACAGCCTGCATCTGCTACTGCTCTTATCATCTCAGTAACGCAGTTCACATAAAAGGTGTCGTTTTCCTTATCTTTGACCAGCTCTTTAAAAATCTGGTAGTCTGTGAAATTAACTAATGCCTGAAAGACAAAAGGGTGTCAGATCAGAAAACAAAAAAAACAAACAGCCATGACAATGCTGGGCCATAAAACACTGAAGAAGCAGGGCACCCCAATGATTTAGGTTCTTCAGTTTTCTCTGGAAACACCCTTCCACCATACAAACTGAAAAATACTGTGGGATTAAGGGGCTTCAAGAGTAGCACTGAGGATATTAATAAACTGATGATCACAAGTAGGCCCAATCTAATGAAACCCTTGGAAAACAAACAAACAAGACTCACACCTTCTAAATTAACAGGCTTCTTTTGTTTAGGTTTGATTTACTTGTATTTTTTATATATTATACAAACACACACATATGTATATACACTTTTTTTTCTTTACTTAATAAGCTCACTTAGAAACATGAATTTAATTCGCCCTTGTCTCAAGCTACTTCTTATCGCCACAGAAATCAAAAGACAATTTAGTCTCTAAAGCCCCTTTAGAAGGCCATTACAATTCACTTTAGCTTCAGCATTTCATGTTCTAAAGCTCATACTTAAATCCACTGTTCTTAGGTCTGGGTGTTATAACGGTTGCCTAATTGTTTCTTTAAGTCAGGGTTAAGCAAATACATTGCCCGCCAATGACTTCTCTATTTGCCGAGAAAACTCCCTAGTCTTTAAGCAAACTGTTTGTCCACAACATTTAAGAAGCCTTCAAAAAGCTCATTAAAAATGGAGGCTGCATGAAAAATACACCCAGGCAGATTTCTTTCTCAAAGGGGGCAATGCAACCTCAGCAGTTACGTATTCTGCCGCTTGATATGTCGTGATATGAACAATCTAGAACCAGCCACAGCACACGCTGCCTCTCAGCCAGGACGTGAGGTGGTTACGCAGCAAGGAGGAACTGGAATTGCAACCAGAACAGAAGAACCAGGCTGCCACAGCAGGACCTGGACACGCCACAAAAAACCAGTGCAGAACTAAGCTCAACTGACGCTGGGGGGGATGAAAGTCCAGGGAGTGCCTACTCTTGAAAGAAGAAAAACTTCAGACAACACAGCCTGCTTAACCTGAGATCTCATGAGCTAACAAAGTCCGTATAATTCCCTTGCTTATCAAAACTACGAGTAATTACCTATTTTTGGTAACTACTTTTGTTGAGACAGCGGACTGGAGAAAAAGTGAAATGTATCATGCAACAGCAACACAAATACAGCAGGTTGTAAGTACGCACAAATTCCCTGAGACCAATTTATGCAGTGGAAGACAAGCTGTAGTGCCACAGGCCTCTGATTTGCTCCAACACTTGGCTGCTGTATGTAAAATACACAGCTGAAATACCCTGGGCTCTGCTATCAGAGAAAGCACGCTTTTAAAGGAGAAATTTGGAGAGCCTGACTGAAGTCAAACTTTTGCCTGCTATCTGAAGAACAGTTTAACCCACCCAATGCGCTCAGACACTACTGTTTTTTGTCTTCCAGTTCTTACCTGTTTTCAGTTCCAATCAGAAACAGCATTTCATTTTTCTCCTCAAAAATTAAGCCAGTTTACTGGTTTACTTTTACATGAGACTACTTGATTTTAATGATTAATACGAATATAGCTGAGAACTGAACCGTTTCTTGTAAGGTCATTCTGCTTTAAAAAGATTCCCAAGACCTATCAGATTAGGTGCCAAACCCTTACACTCTCCATTCATCCACAGCATTCATTAGTATGAAGCCATAAAACCTTTGCAAAACTCCCCCCTCCTCTCTTTACCCTGCATGCACTTCCTCTGCTGCAACTGTGCATGGTATTACATGTACAGGCTCAGTCTGGTCTACAGTTCTTCAGCCAATATAGGAAGCATGACAGAAAATATTTCTTACAGAATTAGCTGATTCTTGTTACTCAAAAATGGAAAGTATATACTGAAACTTGTCTTTATTCAACAGAGACAGCACAAGCACTATTTACCTTAAGAGCAAATCCCAAGGGAAGGAAGAACAGCTCTTTCTGAAAAATGAAGTTCAACATGACGCAACCGTTTTCCAAGTAGTGAAGGTTCATATTTATTGCAGTGTGCTCCTCCTTAACACAGTGCATCACTACTCCTGCAAAAATTAACACAAGCAAAGACCAACGTGAGCTGTGCAAAACCAACTGACTGCATTTCTGTGACAAGTCCGAACAGGTGAGACAATTCATTAGGTCTTTAGTGAAGTTTTGGTACTTTGTGGTTGAGAACACAAGGCGGACAGATCACTGATTTCAGCATCAGCATCCCATTTCAAATAAAGATACCAGCTCAGTTTAGTTCTTAATGACAAACATCTCCAGGCAGCCACTGCATTTGCTGAGAGGTTCACAAGATGCGTAAAGCTTTTAAGAAATGGCAAGCCCCAAGACTCATCTCTTCTATCTGGAACTGTAGGTCAAAAGATACAGCAACACAAGTACTCTTCCTACTTGCACTGTGGTTCAAATTTTTCACATCTCTGTAGTAGGGCAGTACCTTCAAAGCAGTGTTTCCTGGTCCTGTTCTATGATGTCCACTGCAGGAGAAATTAAAATAGAACAAATGCGACTGTCTAAACCGGCCCTCCCTCAAAATAAGTTCATGGGGAACTGCAGTGTGTTCTGAAGCACCATGGTTCACTCAAATCAGCAGATGGTAATGCTTTGAGTGCAAAACCCTAACTTCTCTGGTTTAATGCCAACTGAGTACACATGACAAAGCTATGGAACAGCCAAGAATCTAGTTAATCCGTTTTATGTAAATTACAAATGGCATCTTGGAGTACAGAAAACCAAATTCACTGAAACAACTTCAACACTTTACACTGACTTCTACAGAACGTAGGGTTCCAGTTAGTCCTCCCATAAAACAACAACTTCATGTACTCCACAGCCTGGAATACAATCTCCTTGCTTAGCATGGGCAGCTCAGACAACCCCACAAGGCAAGTACCTGTTTCATACTTTCATCATTACGGTGTTCTCAACCCCCTTGGTTTTGCAGTAAAATTTGTCTCAAAATATAAACATTATGCAATTTAAAAAATCAGCTATAGTTGGCCGTTTCTGTTTGTCCACATGTATTTACTGGAGGGATGCTGCGGGAAGCTCCTTAGCTTACCATACTCTGTGAAGCCAGGGCCTCTGTTTTTCCACTTGTGTCTTGTCATTGCAAGAGGGAAATTTCGCCTGGGCATAATCAGCATTCTAATAACTTTTTCTAAGCCATTAATTATGAAGTAGCCTCCCATTTCCTGCCAGAAGAAAAAAAGAATAATGCTTTTAATGTGCTTAAAAATTCATAACATTTTAAGTAAAAGAAAAAAAAATGCTCACATTATTTTGTGAAAGCAAACATTTAATATTTCAGCTATGAAACAGCAAGACACACATTTCAGCACCATACTCGAAAAGGCTGCACTCTTTGTCAGTGACCTTTAAGTCTAATTCTAGCATACAGTGCAAGAAAATGGATGCATGTTCCTTCATTTCAAGGAAGAAAAAAAACCAAATCTATGTGGCCAAGTAAACAGCTCTGAAGAGTTGATATTTTTTTTTTTTAATAAATACTTTTAAGTTCTAAATTTGAATTTTTAGACAAAAAGAAACTTTGGTGCAGAAAACCTCTCTGTGGTCACATATAAGCTTAACACCAATAAATTTTATAGCTCCCCAACTTGTGGGTCATTAGAAAAAAAGTGTTCTAGTAATTAATACTAGGAGTAAGGGTACAAGTGGCATAGTAGAGGCGCCAGCAATAGCTTGCCATTGTAGATTTTCTTTCATTGTTTTGTGCTCACAAAAGAGCAAGCAAACATCAGCAGTAAGTTCTTCTGTATTTAACTGCCCATAGATGACATGCTACTGAGGAGGTAAGAAAACTGTTGTAGAAGACAACCAAAAATAAGAAAAACTCTTTCAATGCCTGCTCTCCAAGTCTGCCTCCACAGCGGCCCACTCAGCTACATAGCCTCAATTGCTGGTTAGCAGTTGAGAAGTCGCATACCGCAACCGCAGGCAGTGGCACCAAACAGATCCCTGTATTCGAACACAGCTGAGACTTAACATTTTTTAAGACGTTGTACAGAACCGCCGTAAAGACCAAACATTCAGAGAATGTAAGTCAAACTTAAAATACAAATGCTCAAGTCCTGTAAGTTGTTGGCCTAATGTACCGCTCATGTAAAATGCAGATTTTCCTGACCTGCAAAATCCTCATTACCTCTTCCTCCTCATGGTGCTGGATGAGCTCTTGGGGAGAAAGATTATAGAGGCTGCACAATTTAGACTTCACCATAATTGGAATATACCCCACAGGATGTTTAATAGTCCCTTGTGGAATGCCATTCACTGACCAGCTGATGTCAACCTAAAATGATACAACAAAAACAGTGAGCGAAGTAAGCTGCCCTTTTACTTTCCTCACATATTAACTGCACATTTAACATAATCACCAATCTGTTTCATCAACTTTTGCCACTGTAAAATTGTAGTAATCATAATAAAAAGCAAAACTAGTACATACATAGGTAATATACTCTGGTAAACAGTCAACAGTAGTTTCCAGAAGAAAATCATACAAGTACAGAACTAAGTAAAGAAGCTGCGAGTAAGGTGTATGAAGTTGACTAGAGTTTTCTTTGCCTTTCAGACCTCTCAAAAAAGCAGCCAAAATAGAAAAGGGTATGAAAGCCACAGGATATGAAAGGAGGCCTCAGACGTTAACACACAGTTAAAAGAAAAAAGTAGAAGAAAAAGTGTTCAATGAAAAGACATCCAGATTACAAGCCTTTCCTAAGACTTGTCCACTTAATGTTTTCATAAATGGACTTTAAGGTGAGAAAGAAAAGTGTGCTGTTAAAGAAAAGTTATTTACAACAGTAAGATCTGCCAGTGGGTTTGGAGAAGGATGATGCCTTGACTGTAAGAAACAAAGTGATAAAATGCCCAGCAGAAGCAAACGATCCCGATTTTATGTGCAGAATAATGAATGAGTTTTAAAAAATCTACTGTCACTCAGGAAACATTGGTATTTTAATATGAAATACGTGGTTCAACACCTGGCAACACTTCTTAGGAATTATTAGGAAATGGAGCGGAAACTGTTAACTCTGCCTCCTCTGAATCTGTGATGCAGCCTTACATTGGAACTTCTGCACAGTTCTGGGCTCCAGCTTAAACGATGACCAACAGCATAAACTGGCTTCTGTGTGACAAGCTGCCCAGCAGACTATGGCACTTACCTTGGAGAACTGAGAATAATTTGATAGTGCTACTTGCAGTTAAAAGCAGTGTGGTGAAGACAGGGAATGATCAGACACTGCTTCTTCCTGCGCAAGAGTGCAGAGTGGACAAGAACAAGCAAGACTTTCTCACACAAGGCACAGAAAAATGTTTTGTTCCAACATTTACACAGCTTGAAAAAACAATTAAATATGCATAGGAAAAAAAAGAAGGGAAACAATATAGTTAAGAAGAATGAAAGCATTTCTAGCTCAGCAAAATCCAGGAGTCACTGGGAAAACTGCTGCGAACAATGTCTGAATGCCCCACTTTTATGTTCATACAAGATGTTTCAATTGCAGTAGGTTTTACCTACTTGTTGTAATGCTTCAGAAAAAGAAAAAAAAAAGCTGAAACTGCAAGCAAGCATTCCCTTGCAGTGGACACATGGAAATGTGCAGTACGGTCCCAGTTACAGAACAGAGAAAACACGGTGGCCATCCACAGGGCAGAGGAAGGTATTTGCTAGGGATGCTTCTTCTCCAGTCACATGTCGGAGCAATCCAAAAAACTAATGAGCAGATGATACGAACAAGAATTTATAATTCTGGGCTTATTTGAAACCTAGATCCAGGCAAAAAAAGGATTTTAATTATAACATTGTGAGTTTAAACGTGTCTCCTCCTAGGATTTTCTGAACTGACGGATTTCATCACAAACTCGACAGCAGAGGGAGGAACATGATTAAGGTTCCGGGGGGCAAGGGGGAAAGAAAGGACAGAGCAGATGGGGTCTCTTCAGAGCTCAGTTTGAAGAAAACCTTTCGCTGCCAGCTCGCCGGCACCGCACACGGGACGCGACTCTCAGGAACACCCCAGAAGCCGGTGAGCCTTGAAAAAGGCGTTTAGCTGAAACAAAAATAGGAATGTACCGCGGTTGGGCGGGCTCACCGTGATCTTGCCGCGGTAGGTGCTGCGCAGCCCCCGGCACTCGGCGGGGTACACCTTCACCTCCCGGCACACGGCCCCCTTCGGCACCATGGGCGGCGAGATGGCGGCGCCGGCGATGGCCAGCGACACGCGGCTGTTCCTCAGGGCGAACTCCACCGGGGAGATGTCCTGCGGAGGAAGGGGACAGACGCCTCAGCGGGACCCGCACCGCCACCCGCACCCCCCCCCCGAGCCCCCCCTCGGCTCCCCCCGACCTGCAGGGCTTGGTACACCCCCTCGCTGATGGCGTAGTTGAAGGAGTCGATGTGGGCGGCGGGCAGGTCGCGCTGCACCCCGCCGCGGGGCCGCGGCCGCCGCCTCAAGCGGCGCTGCTGGCCGCCGACCGGCACCGGGCCGCCCTCCATGCCGCCCGCACCGCGCCGCCTGCCGGGATGCCGCGGGGCGGGGCGGGCAGCGGCAGCGCTGGAAGCAGTAGCAGCAGTAGCAGCAGTGGTAGCAGCAGCAGCAGGGGGCGCTGCGGCAGCCACCGCCACGTGCTGGCCCCACGCGCGCGCGCCCCCCGCTCCCCAAGCCTCAAGCCTCAAGCCTCGCCCCCCTCCAGCCCCACAAAAAGATTGGGCTCCCCGACACTCCGCGCGTGTGGGTGCCGGAGGAGTTGTGAGGTGCTTATCTGTGAGGTGCAGGCGTGCGGGCGGCACGCCCTGCCCACGCCACGAGTGCCATCAGGCCAGCACGTCACACACGCGCGCCCCACACATCACTGCCTCAGCGCTGTTTGCCCCCCCTGCGTTGCTTCCCGTTTGGGGGAGTTGGTGCAGTGCGAGGTGTCCTACTTGGAAATGGGTGGTCTTTAAGGCCCCTTCCAACCGAAACCACCTGAGACCTCATCAATGTGTATAAATATCTGAGGGGAAGGCGGCGAGAGGATGGAGTCGGTCTCTTTTCAGTTATGTCCAGTGACAGGACGAGAGGCAATGGGCACAAACTGAAGTACAGGACGTTCTGGCTCAATATGAGGGGGCACTTCTTTACTGTGAGGGTGACAGAGCACTGGAACAGGTTACCCAGAAAGGCTGTGGAGTCTCCTTCTCTGGAGATATTCAAAACCCGCCTAGATGCCATCCTGCACAAAGTGCTCTAGGTGATCCTGCTCAGCAGAGGGGTTGGACTAGGTGATCTTCAGAGGTCCCTTCCAACCTCAATCATTCTGTGACTCTGTGTGACAATTTTAGGTAGGCCTGTGTGGAGCCAGGAGTTGGACTTCATAATCCTTGTAGGTCCCTTCCAAATCAGGATATTATATGATTCTATGATTCCCCGTGCCCACCCATGACGGAGGGCAGGCTGCCCCAAGGAAAGACGCCAGCCCATGAGATCAGCTCGTTTAATGGTGGCCGAGGACAGACGTGGACGCAGCTGCTGGAGAAGCGTGGGACAGGGAGCCCCGCCGGCCCCACACGCGCATGCTGACGTGGGAGCGGCCAGCACCGCCGCCGCTCTCCGTGGCCTGTGGGAGCTGACATGGGTAATGAGACATGGTTACTAACCCACGGACGGCACAGCAGGGCTCCCCGGGGGGACAGCTGCACGTGGAGAACATGAAATGCTGAGACCAGGGACATGCAAGCAGTCCTGAAGGGCGTCAGTCACAACGGGGTGCAGAAGCCGGGTGAAATGGCTGCTGAGTCCTTCTTAGGCTTCTCCAGAGTTTTTTTGTGGGCTGCAGCTGGCCGCTGGATTTCATGGGAGCACAACAGCAGTTGCATGGCAGTCACAACTAACCTGGCATGAGACAAGTGATTGGGGAATTAACTGAAACCCAGGGCCCAGCTGGACCAGACCCTGCTGGAAACCCACCAGAGCACCTGGGTCTGAAATCCTTCGTAGCCCACAGGAAGGGACAGAGCTAAGACTAGAGACATTCTGCAGTATGGCAGGTATCTTCTTGAAACCCAGCACCATCCTTTATAAAAGCTTAGGAAAGAGGGCAAGACCTTTTCTATCGACCTTTTAGCTGGAATAAGGTAGAACACATTTTTTTTTTGCATTTTTCTAAAAAAAGAAAGTCTCACGAGGGTTTGTAAGCATCACTTGCAAGATGCACCCACGGCTGCAACACTCAGGCCTCAGCCGTACACACATCTAATATATGCTTGGCTAATATATTGGACAAGACCTTAGGCACTATGCTGTCTGTCCTCTGTCATTTACCTCTGTGCTCTACCTCGAGGAATGCTTTGAGGGCAGGTGGTAGTCACAAACAGTACCTGCCATTTTCCTCCTGAGGCTGTAGCTTATTTTTAAGAATTCAGCAAACCTACCGATGATTAGTGTCCCTGAATCACTATCTCCCCGAAACCCAGTTGATAGGGCAGGTTATAAACAGCTGCATCACCTGTGGTCACGGCTCTACCATCAAGTCGAAGCCCTGGTTTTAGCTGAGCAGCACTAATAGCCAGTTGGTGACGTACCACAACGCAACCCGAGATGCAACAGGGGGGAAGAAAAGGCCTTGGAGTTTGGCAGAGGTTCCTGAGTCAGTACTTCTCCTGGCTTTATCAGCTGCTCCAGTGAAGGCCGCTGCTTTCTCCTGCATCCAGGCTGCTTTCCTGGCCTCATGCCACTACTTCAGCATGGACCTGTACACTAAGAAAGGGAACAATCTGATTTTTGAATTTCCCTTTTGAGTGGAAAAGAAAGATGGGTTTAGTGCCCCAGGGCTGGTGCGTTTTTCATTTCTTTATGATGGGGAAATTTTTTTCTCACTTCACGCACTTAGCAGCTGTGCTCTGGGCTGCTCTAGAGCTTGAGAGAGTGCAATGTGTCCTGTCACCTCATGTACATCCAGGACCAGGGTGACTGCTATTTGATCCTGCCTTTGCTGGGGGGGGGGGGGGGGGAAGTATTTTTAAGCTCATGTTAGGTTAAGCTAATTTAAAGATACCCTGGAAATGCCAATGGAGATGTGGTGAACTGTCAGCTTTGCAAGCTGAGTTAAACAGCCATCATGGCCTACTTTTTTACTTTGGAGTGCTACCACTACGCTTTGCCCGGTCTGCATGGAAGTTTTGATGCCTATGTGCCACCATAAGGTTACTAAAACCCAACCAGTCCTCCTCCTATAGCCCTCTCTCTACCAGCTTATGATTCACTACTTCCCCACTGCCTCCTGACTCATGAACTGAAGAGTTCACAGCACCTCTTCGGAATACACCCAAGGTCCAAAGTCAGAGGCCAGACCTGGCATTTGGGATCTCTCTAGAAAGAAACCCACCCACTAGCACTCACAGTCCAGGCCTCTTCTGCACGCAGCAGAGGAAAAAAAAGCCCTGTTTTCACATATTAAAATGCTCCTGCTCCTTGTCACTTCTCAGAGTGCACCAGTGCACCTTGTGCCTGTCACATGCTGTGCAGATGCTGATCCACACAGCACTTCAGCGTGTTTACAGCTCCAGAGGTGTTTGTGTGGCTTTTTGGGATGCTTCCTCTCTGCAATGCTTCTGCTGGGTTTTGCTAAGCACTCTGTTCCCTCTTGGATTTGAGCATCCTTGTGTGAAGTAGTGCCACGTGTGGATTCACAGCATGTTGCAAAGAATGTCCGTCCCATTACACCATGATCAAAATATCTTCTTCTAGGGAGGCCTGGACACTTCAGTTCTGTCTCCAGAAAAGTGGCAGGATCGTCTCCTTACAGAGCTCTAGGCTGGCAGGAAGACCTTTCAAATCTCGGTCATGAGCAGAGATGAGTCCATCACAACTCCAGGATCTTTCGAGGGAGAAATCCCACTGCTTGACTCACGTCCCACTTACACACAGGCAGCAAGAAACTTGTAACCTCCACGATCTCTTCTTGTTTGTTTATTTTGGGTAACAGGAACCAGTTTATTTCTGTGCCAACCATCTCTCCCTGCCAGAGGCAGCAGAACAGAGCTCTGACCTCAGCTGCACAGTCTGCTCTCCTGCTGCAATCAATTCAAATCCCCAGAGCTGCAGTTTTCCATGATGGTTTCCTATGCAGTATGTGAGGATCTCAATCAAGCAATCTATCTCCTTTCCTCCTCGCCAGGAACTGGTTCTGTGCTGCTCATGCAGGCACAATCCGCCCTGAACCATGTTTTGAACCACGTAACCTCAGAGCTAAGGTACATCCACACATCGTGTGCAACAAGGAAAGAATCCCCAAACCCAGTACCACCATTGTACAAATGAGCTTTAACATGCACTCTGTGAGCACTCAGTTCTTTGCAGACACCACAGTAGCCTCTTGAACAGAGATCTAATTGTTGAACTTTGCTTCTCTGTATAAAAATCTGGGACACGGCACAGGCCAGACACCACTCACAAAGCCAGCTGCTGCTAGAAATGCTGCTGTGCTCTGCAGAGAGCTTTACTTTAGGAGGGGTGTGCTGGCTTACACTGAAAATTCAGATGAACTTCACAAGATGGGTGGCATGCCAGGGATTTAGGTTATACTCAAAGTAGATGTTAGCTCTGAAATTCAGGGACCTCAAGGAATTTAACTTCCCCACAAAAATATCAGCCTGCCCCAGCTGTGTGGCAAACCTATACACAAGGAATCTCCCTCCTGGTCTAGAACATCTCACCCATCTTCCTCCTTGCTGCGACTGAGCTGTGGACTGTGTTCAGGGTAGAAAATTACAGTATTTGTAAAATGGGGGAGGATCAAATTGGCTGGATCAAACAGGATAAAAATCATTTGGGTTGAAAGGTTTCAGGTTCAAGCCTCAAAGGTGGTAAGGTGAAAGCTGAGAGAAGAGCCTAAATTCACTGCATTGTCTCAGAAGAAGCTGAGTAGATTGGGTTTCAGCTATTCAAAACACTCCTAGCACAGAAATGGTGCTAGAAATCCTATAGGCTGCAGGTGAGTCCCAAGGGGAGTCTCTCTACCTGTTTCAAACAGAATCCAACTGCACCAGACTTGGATTGAAACTGATTCAAATCTCATTAGGAAAAGGGATAACTATAAACAAACAAACTGCCTTCCCTGCTTGGGTTAATTCACCGCCTGCAGTTCAGCACCCTTTCTGACAGCGTCCTTGCCAGTCGTTGCCTGGGTGTTCAGCCAGCCAGCTTTGAAATGACCTCAGGAAACTGAATTCTCAGTGTTCCTGGTTTTATGCATCCTGTGATGCAAGAGATCTTGTTCCTTTCTATGGAAAAGAGCAGGAACAAGGGAAAGGAGTCACCTATTTGGAGCTGAGCTAAGGCACTAATTATGCAGTGGGTGAGGAAAGAAGAAACACAGCGGGAGGAGGAAAACTTTCCAACTACGATGTCCCAGAAGACCATCGTACTCTTCACTCAATCGCCTTAAAAAAAACCCACAATGTTATCTCTACAGAAAAGGAGGAGCTAATACAGTATTATAGTATCCCTGTTGGGGTTTCATCTTAAGGTTGCTTTGCTGTTCTCCCAGAGAGATTTGTTTCAGATATCAAAGTCACATGAGCTGTTTCTAAAGTGGATTTTGGTGAATGCAGGCAGAATTGTCTCAGCAGCTCTGGCTGATCGCTGCTCTATGTGGGTGCCTGTTTTGTTGTTTTTCCCCATGATTTTCCAGAACAAAAAAAGAAGTCTGTCCCTATCACTTTTTGGCATGATACTGAGATACGCCATCGAACAGTGCTGACCCAGTGGGTGCAGTCTCTCCCTATGCACAGCAGACGCATTCCCGTGGTCATCACAGCTTGATAAAGATTGATGGTGGCTGGCTCATCTTCTGCCCAGTGTCAGCGAGCGGGAAAACGCTAGAGATGGCTACATCCACAATTCCTTGGCAGAGTTCTGCATACAGCTTCCTAAGAGACAAGAGAGACAGAGTAAGATGCCCGAGCAGGCCAAACCAGTGGGCCCCCAACCTACTCATACATAGGCATGTGTTTTCCCAGGGGGAGCTACAAGATCCTGCTGCTGTTACAGGTAGCTCCAGGGAGGCAAATCAGATGAGGCTGGCACGTCCTGGTATCCTCCCTTCCTACCCCAGCAACTGTCTTCTTTCTCAACAATGCTCCCATTCCCAACATTGCTCCTTGCTGCACGGGACCATAAAACCCATTTCTCTCAGTTCACTGTCAGAACAAGCTCCTCAGCAGTGTCTCCACATCCTCAGGGCCCAGACTTGAGTCACTGCACGATGCATGGGGGCAGACAACAGCTAAGCACCCCCTGTACCAGTCTCCCAGCTCTGGAGTTGTGATTATCACAACAGACCCTGTACAAGTGGGGATGCACCCCAGAGGGATTTCTTTGATTTATGCATGGTTTGATGAAATGTTGCAATGGGGTGCAAGCGTGTATATTAACTTGTGAGCCAGGCACAGAGATTTCACAGGACTCCCCCAGAAGGGCTGGAAGGGTTTCATCAGGGCAAGGTTCACAAAAAGCAGGATTAGGCAGAAGAGAGACAAGGTGTTTGAGAAATGAGTTAACAACAGCTTTGTTTTCTGCTGGAGGAAATACACGTGTAACCTCACTGAATGTGCTGGCATATGGGACACTTCTAGTGCCAAAGCTGTCTTTACTAGAAATAATAATGCCACCCTTGCAGCCGGGGATACTTACTAGTAAGATGCTTTTTCAGCTCCTGAGTATGTTACTGCTTTCAGCAGACAATTTTTGACTTTTAAATATGAATTGTGTGATATGGGTGCTATAAATTAGACTAGCCCTGAAAAGGCTGATGACTGGGCTGCCTGGTAGGTTGGCCCTGTATTTCTTCTCTAGTATTAGTGATGACCTAATCTAATCTACATTTAATGCAGATTAGTTGACATACTATAACATATATAATAACATACATATTATTATAATATATAACACATTGATATGTATGTGAAAAAAAATATGATCGATACAGTAATGCAGATAATGTAGAACTTCTGTTCTGCTGTGTTTGTATATAATAAAGATGCCTATTTAGCAAAGATTTCTAGTCTTCCAGTCGTCTCAATCGCATAATACAGCGCCTCCGTAATACAGTGCCTATGCAGAGATGTTCATGGCCAGGGTTGCCTGGCTGTCCCAGCTTCCCCTTGGCTGGCAGGGGCTTTGATCCAATTTCTGGGGCATCTACACTGCGCTCTGGGGTCCTACTGCCTGCAAATTCAGTCACCCACTTCCAGCTGCTGCATTTAATGCTACTCATTTATTGTGTTCAGGTGAAGACCATCCACCGCTGGCTCCACAAGAGAGGCTGAGGAATCACCTGAGCCCCAAGGCATTAATTCTGCAACATACCCCACAGTGTCAATAAAAACAACCCAAGTTACATTCAAATCCAGTTGTCCAGAAATCGAGTATCTGGTATGGATTTGCATGGGAAAGCCCTCTTCCATTCACTTTCTTCCACCTTTTTCACTTGGAGTTGGGATACGTCCAAGTTTTGTGTGAGCCACGTGAATGGTGGCATCGCAAATGTATTACAGAAACTGACTACTCACTGGGCACAAGCTGGAGCCCCGTTGACTTCTATGAGCCAGACTTTCAGCTCCTCATCAACCATGAAGTCAAAGCCAAAGAGCTGGAAGCTCTGGTAGTGAAGATGCTTTGTGCTGATTGCAGGCTCTATACACATAAGGCAGCTTCTGTGATGGGAAAAACAGAAACATGAGATTAAAAGCCCTGCGGGCACACTGGTTGCACTGCAGCTTCTGAAGGCATGTGCATGGTGCAGGTAAGCGGAGGGCTCCCCCATTACCTTGGGACCGCTTGGGGCATCAAGTGGATGGGGCAACGCTTTCTGACACTGACAAGCAAACAAGCAGGCAGTGCCCCCCTGCAGCCCCATCAGGCCTGCCTTGTGCCTGGTATCTGGGTGTCATTTTACCAGCCCCTAAATTACAAGTTATATCCAACACACATCGTGGCAACCAGGTCCCTGCAAACATCAAAACATACGTGGACAGTCCAAAATCCCTGAGACAGCCCTGAGTTAACACCCAAAGAGTGGGAGAGCAGCATCCACCCTCACCACTAGATTAGGCAAGTGGAAAAAGAGGATCTGCAGTTAGAGCTTGAAGTAGAAGGCAGAGCCACGAAGAGCTGCACCAGGCCCCCAGGGAACTGCCACTCAGAGCTCATTTGCCACTGAGACCCTCAAAGATCGTGTCATGTCATTTTGGTGTAACAGCAATGGGGGGTTTGCAAAGAAAACTCTGCCGTGGAGGATCACTTCTTCAAGACCTGGTTTCTCTGCAGTGCCACGATCTCTCCAGGCAATTTCCTCAGTGCCCAGGAAGTAGCTGATAGTGCTAGCTGGCTCTGCTTGGGCTAAAGCTCACTCCATTCTCCTCCAGAAACGGCCAGAAAAATGCGCACACACTGACACCTACCCTTCAGAGAACCGCATCTATAGAGTCCCTTATCTGCTTTTTCACTAAGCAATGACATTGAGGTGTTTCTGGATTTATCTTTAATTTACCGCTGGGTCACAACCCCCAATTCATGCAAATCAACCCCTTCTCTTGTCCATCAGTCTGTTCAGTTGTGTTCATACAGATTCCCTGTCACTGAAGGGTTAGGTACCCCTGTACAACTGGCAGCCGGTTACCTTATTATGTGTTTGATTTGCAGTAAGATGCTATTCTCAAGCGTTGTGTTTAGGGCATCCATCAGATACTGGTTGAACTCCTCAAAGAACATTTCATTCCCTTCCTCATACCGTCCGTAGTTTTTGGAATATTCCTTCTGAATGCAGTGATTGGTCAAGTGGCAGGTTTTGTCCTGGAAATTAGCACTGTTATATGGTTCGGAAGAGGTCCGCAGGACACCCTCTCTGTAGAGGTAGATATTATACTGATGATCCACGAGAACCCAGCTCCTAGGGGGCAAGAGAACAAACTCAAGTCTCAGTGGCTTAAAAAGAAACTACACAGAAATGCAAACCGGTATTACAAAAGCCAGGCAGAAAAGGTTACCTGATGTCAAACTTGCGATGCCCTGGCTCCAAAAGAAGAGGCTTCTCCAGGTATTTCTGGATCACATGCACTTGTCCCTGCTCATCGATAAAGTCCAGGAGCTCTCCAGCCTCTGAAGAAATCATGATCCCTTCCCCTGACACAGAAAGATAAAGAAAAAATCACGTGGAGGATCTTTGCTGGAGCTCTTTCCGGCCCCAAGTGGGCTGTGGATCATTCCCATGGAAGAACAAGCATCACATGAGAACCCATGGCCCCAGGGCAGCCCGGTGCCTGAGCTATGTCATGTTAGCTCAGTGTCATGCAATAAATCGGCAGAGGTATCTCCCCTTTTCCATGCCATAGGACATTTGGTTCCCCTCCAGCTGGAGCTAACGCAAATGGAAACCAAGGGTACTGAGATGGCATGGTCTGCCTGGGGCCTGTCTGCAGGGGATGGCTATTTAGGTGTGAGTAGACGCAGAGCAGTCAGGGACCTTGGCAAGAAGTGAGGCAGCTGCTTTGTTTGGAGGATTTGATTTTCTTTTCTGGCATGTTTTTTTTCCAGCTGGGCTTGGCAGGGAGGGGCATTTAGCACTTTTTAAATTTTCTTTTGCTTTTCCCTGTTTTTCAGCAGTTTGAAGAGAAGGGGCTTTGGCAGTTTGTGAGATTTTTCTTTATTTTGTTTCTTTGGGGAGGGAGGTTTGTTTTCATTCTATACTAAGACTTTCTTACCCTGCCTGGCTTTTCTGTCTGTCAGAACCAGATATGCAAACAGTGTTCCCCAGCTCACTGAGTCCATTTAAGGTACTATTGAAATCACTGCTGAATTAGGAAAAGAACTATTTCAAAATGCTCACCAAGTAGTCAGTGTTTCCCCCTTCTATGGAAACTCTTCATTAAAGAATTTAGATGTGTCTTTTAAATACTGCTACATTTTGGCTGAAGCTATCACTGTTCATTTCTTGCAAGAGTCCAGACATGAAATCACTGTTGCAGAGCAATGAAGTGAGAACAGATCCCTTCTGGGATTTGATAAAAGGATGGCACAGTGCCACTGAAGGATAAACCAGCTCAGGTAAAATTATCTAACACCTCTCTGGCACTATGGCCTGTTGTTAAGCATTTAATTAACCTTTTAGACTAAAGCTGATAATTTACTCTTAATTTTGTGCTGATTTTTTTTTTTAGGAAATACTGAGTGGAAAGAAACAAATGCGCTTCAATGGGGCACCATTAGGACAACACTGGTTTAGAGCACACCTGTGAATCACCAGCTTCCCAGCCCCACCAATGCCCTACCCTTCTCAGTGTCCTCAAACCACATGGAAGTGCTTTCATCAAATATTTTCCTCCCCCATTTTATCTGGGGGGGGGGAGGGAGGGGGAAACAAGATTTTTAGTCCCCTGATCACAGCAGAGCCAGTCAGACACTTGCGTTGGTGTACCTATGGTGTATCACAGTGCTGTACATCACATGGGAAAGAAAGGAAACAACATCTCTTTAAGTAAAGCTGCTGCAGTGGGAAAGTCAGCAGGCATCAGTTCTGTGCTGGACAGCCGGTGAACTGAGGGGGTGGTTAGCTTAACTGTGCACCTAGTCAGCAACCAGCAAAGCAGCTTATGTGGGGCCACTGTCTCTGTTCTCAAAGACGACACCAAAATCTCTGGCAACAGATGAACATTTCTTAACTTTTAAGTCAGGACATCCTAAACCTTTACTGATGGACAACCAAGCTTCTCCTAGAACTCTCTTGAATCAGGGGCTGTCTCTGAACTGAAGCTGCCTGGCCAATTAATGCTGACAAGCTTTCTGCTTCATCAGAAGTAATCCCCAGATATTTAAACTTCTCTCTAGAAGATTAACACGAGGCTCCCTTTTCACTTTAATTCCCATCCTGAGTTCTGCAGCACAGTGATGAATACAAAAAGTTACTTTGCTTTAATGCAGAAAAGAAGATGGGATCACGCTTGAATAAAGTATGTGGAGAGTTTAAACCTCCCCATGCTGCACTGAATAACAGCCATGGCCTTTTCAGTTTTCCAGACTGATTCTTTGCCAGACAGTTACACTGCACAGACACATTTCCCATCAGTGGCACGACGAAAGGACTCATCTCCCTTCCTCCTTGGTGAAAATACACATACTCTTCTGATGCTTCTCGGTAACAGAGCCATGAAAGCAGAGCAGTGAGGAAAGCCTGCACGAATGAGTTGTACCACCCAGCCTCCCTGCAGCCACCTCTGGCTTTCACGTTTCCTGATGATTTTTGTAAAACTGCTTCAAAAGTGACTCTGCAAATATGAGTAATATTTGTGGGCCTGTTCTCTTTGAAAAGACCAGGTCTTTCCATGGGCAGGGCTCTGCTACTTGGGGTCTGCGCACACAGCAAGGCGAGTTTTCATAATGAAATTCTGACAGCGTGCCAATGATACTGCTGTAACTGGCAGATAGGATAATTACCAAAGCATTACATTCATAGCTGTGTCCAGCTCTATCTTCCTAATAGCTCATTATTTCTGTACACCAAGCTGTGCAATGACCCTGGAAAAAGGAAGGGCACGTTACCACCTAGGTATCTATTGCCTTATTCAAATGGAAGAGAAATACAGGTACTGCATTGCTCTGCTTGGGGCTGCCCAGGGCTTGGATGTAATTTGGATACACTGCGCTCACAGCTCTCAGTGTGATCATGGGAGGGACACTGGCACCAGGTATTTGGGTTTGGGTGGAAGACAAGCAATGGTCTGAAAACAGCTGAAATCAGGCTTGGCTGCAGCATGGAAATGCTTGCCACTGTCCTGGAGGACTGCTCTCCTCTCCACTGCCCTCCTCCCCACATCCTGTTATGCCCCCCATCTCTTGCAGTCCACATTCCCCTGGCCTGCTGGTCCCCGCTGCCTTCCCCCAGCACCAAACATTCTTGTATTTTGAGGTGCGTGACTAGAAAAAAGGGGAGTTATTTCACTGCCATCCATGTCCTAATTCCTGTCAGGAGCCTGATGCCACCAAAAAAGGAGAGCCCTATGGTGGCATGACTGGCATGGATTAGGTAGGCGAAGCCATTCACAGATGGGCTAAATTTTAGCTGGGCTCAGCCAAGCCCCAGGACTCTATTGATCAAGTAAGGGGTAAGGAATAATGAGAAGGTGGCTCATTTTGCTGAAAACCGAACCTTTGGCACCAGCTGAGGACTTGGCGATCCACACGTTGCCTTCTTTGCCTTCCCGCCGCCTGTTGTAAGCTGCCAAGAAGACTTCCCTCTCATCTGTCCTTGTGTTGTTTATGAGATGGCGAATTCCATTCTGTGCTGGGGCCACGGGGGTCTTCAGGTTTGTTGGGTAAATCACATAGGACTCGGGGAACCACGTGCAGGACTCTGATAGCTCAGGGCTTGTCTTGATTAGCCTGGGTGAAGAGATACAGGCTGTTAATCTCCACATTGTTAATCTCCAGAGTGACCCATGAGGACATAATTTCCTAAGTACAAGTCATAATTAACTGGGCTCTGGTGATGAATAGCATCTTACAGACAGCCTGTACTAAATAATTATATTCTCTTTAGACCATCGAAATTAGGGTCTTTTTAAAGAGACCATGGCAACCCCAAGCTGCAACAATGCACTTCTCTTTGAACCAGACCTGCAAGCTTTTGTTAAATATTTTGTGCTTTAGATATCACGAAGCAATCAGTAAAGAAGTTTCCATGTAATCAGAGCTTGTAGTGAGTTCTCTACACCATCTCTGCACGAGGCCACTGAGGAGGCGTGATTGCTACCACGAAAACAGGGCAGGAAGGAAGCTGTGATAACAGCAGGCAAAGGGGAAGCCAGAGCAGTAATGCTCTCTGGGCTACTGCTCAGCTTGTGACCCCATTCCCCCTGAGATCAGATCAGGCGTCCCAGATGGGGATGGAGACCACTGGGAACAGGCTGAAGGCAAGGACACAGCTACACTTTTCCTGTTCTGAGGTGCCTGGGATCCCCTTTGCATTATGCAGTCTCTGTTCCCTCTGGCAGATACTCCCTCCTACCACCAGTTACGCCTAGAGATGCCAGCAAACTCCTGTCGGTGGAGCTGAGGCCTGTTTTCTTTCAGAGTCCAGGGAGGTGCCTGCCTCTTTGAATGCTCATTCTGCATTTTGCCGAAGGCCAAAAGCAGAGCTAACCATGTGCTGACTATCTGTGTGCATTCTCTGTTGAAATGGCAGTCCGTCAGTGACACCCTGGGATTCCCCTGTCAGAGGAACGTCACTTCTGGTCCCTTGGTTTCATAAGTGGCTTGATATACGGTTGACCCCACAGTACAACAAGTCAGCCAACCTTCAGGAGAGAAAAACAACTGCAAGCGCTTTCAAGATTGTCTCCAGACCATGGGCTGCAGAGAAATCCAGCTGGGGAGCACACTGAATGCTTGTTTAAAACGTCCTGACAAACAGCATCACGACTGTAGAGAAAGCATTTGGGACCAGGTTCTTTGCAGGGGAAGGATTGGCCTCAGATCAGCACACAGACTGCATCAGCAAGAGGCAGGACAGACACTAACTTGTAATCAGACGCTTGGAGGACGCCAAGAGCTCTGACATGAAGATGCCCTAACGACTGCAGAGTTTGCACAGGGAGCGGGGTTATCTACAATGAAACCTCACCCCCATTTCCCCAGGAGACCGTGGCACAGCTGGTCATGTAGAAATAACTCCCAGAGCCTGGTCTTCCTCGAGATGTCTCCAGACATTTGCTTGACCAACAAATCTGATTAGCTAAACGCATATTAGTGCCTCATCGCTGTATGAATCAGAGGACGAGAGGAGTAGGTTTTAATTAAGTAGCTACAAGGAGAAAGAGCAGATACGGTTTGTTGTTTTTTTTTTTCTTTGATTTGGCTCTAATCTGTAGCTCCTGTCTGTCTGATTCAATACACTCTATGGTTTCAAGAAGATGTAATTCAATGGAAATGTCATTTCCCCTGAAGTTACAAAGAGGTCATTGTGCGCCCAGATATCTGCCTAGACCAGCACAGAAGTCTGAAGACACCACGTGTGAGGACACCCCAATGCAGCTGTTCTGTGAAATACCCTTAGAACAGGTTCAGCAGTTGCCAACAGTTAGAAGAAAATTTTCTACCAATGCCATGAAACATTTCAGTGAATTCCTTACTTCACCAGGGATGCTTTGCGGCACAGCTTGTCTGCTCCCCTGTAGTAATTCACCAGCTGCACAAGTCCGGGTTCGTGGCCTACAACAGAAAATAGAAAAGTCAGGCAAACTTCTCAATTAGTGGAGGAAAAACATCTGCTTAGTGCAAAGGATCTGTGCAGTAGAGAAGAAAACGAAGTTGTTTCCTTGCCCTCCATCAAAGAAACAGACTCTCAGCTGGTACCAGCTCCAGCATTTTCCTCCTATCAGGGAAGAAAAAACATGCTTTTATTCAAGTCTGTTTTGAACATGCCTCTTCCATTTTCCAAAAGAAAGTAACCATTTCCTAATTCACACTGGGAACGGTCAGAGCCACCCAAAAATGTTCTCCATTTGCTGGTGGCACTTTTTAAGAGCCAGGCTTTCAGTTACTCTTAACTGCAGTAGGAAGATGCAGGGAAGTACACCATGACACAAAGATCACAGCTTAGGAAATGACCTTTTTTTTTTTTTTTTTCATTTACAGCAGGATTCCCTTTAGGCTCAGATAAAGGGCTGGGAAATGTTAAAAGACGATCTAAAGCCTTGCTTCCCTCTGGCAGTATGCAGGAATGCCCCTGGGACAGCTGCAGTGGGAAGGGACCCCTGGAGGCCTCACGCCCCAACCTCCTGCCCAGTCGAAGTCCAAACAGCTCTGAGGTTGAAGATCCCACTGCAAATGTCCCTCCCATGGTCACACCGAGAGACTGACGGCCCAAGGGGTAATGCAGATCTGGGCAGCAGCACACAGCCTTCCCCAGAACACGGATGTGCAACAAGTGAACGATGCCTGAGGCAATACCTGGCCCCCTAGTGACAACTGACATCCATAGGGAAAATATGACAGAAAACCACTCTGGTCTGAAGCGAGACCTAGGACCAGAGGGACCCCCAAGCATGACAGTTACTTGCATCTTTGCCTTCTCTTTTCAAACAAATGCTTGTGGGAGTTATTTAGACCCTGAAACAGCATTCAGAGTTTTAGTTACCCTCTGCAGTAATTGCCTGGAAAAAAAGGCCCAGAGCAAACATTAACCTAAAGACCAGACAGCTGCGAGATCACAGACAGTGAATGTCTATTTCAACCCCAAAACCATGGCCCTGACCTGGCTCATTATTTTATTCACACATCTTTAAGTATGAAAAACAGCTGAAAGATCTGTAAAGCCAGGTACAGTCAGCACTGCCACGCACTAATTTACTGAAAGAAATGAGTAAAAACTCTCAAATTTCTTCCTGTTTCCAGCTTACTGATTTTGCTTGCTTCCCAGGGCATCTGAGGTAGTGCCCCTGTTGGTTTGCTGAGCATCTCTGGAGCAGTGGCCTGTGATGTGCAGTCTGGTGGCCAGCAAGGAGGGAAAGGAAACAGGTTCTTGTGCACACCGAGGTCTGCTCAGTGGGTTTAACAGGGCTAAAAAGCTGTCAAGGCACTGAGTGAACCGGCGATCCTCCAGTGGCCAGCAGAGCCCAGCATCTTCTGCTCTGTCAGGCCTCTGCAGCCTGCTCCTCCTTTGTCTCCCCTTAGCACAAGCTGTTTTTATGCAAGATACAGGCTTAGATGCGGACACTCACCGCGTAAGGGCACGATCAGCCCAAGAAGTAGGAAACCAGCGAGTGCAGCAGAAGTGCTTGCGGCCGGCTAGCAGCAGTGGCACTCCCACCACTCCCCCATGACACATGATCTAGCTTAGCCCTTTGGAAGACACAGCCCTGCAACTCCCTGAAACAGTGTCTGTTTCAAGCACAGCCTTTAGGAGAACCCAACCCAGCCAGCCTGCATGCAACAGCTGCTCAGAGGGACAGCTTTAGGAAGAGATTCCAGAGAAGGTACAGATTTTTGGAAGATGTACCAAAATAACCACGTTTTTTTGTCTTAATCTACTGATTTCAGGCAACCAGCTCCTGCTATAAGAGGATGGGTTAAAGAAGTCAGTGCCAAAGGTTGGCCCCTCTCTAAGAAAAAATTTTTAGGCATCCTGTCATAAGACATACTGAGGGACCTGCTGAAGCCCTT
The DNA here is from genome assembly GCF_013377495.2 of Cygnus atratus. Classification (NCBI taxonomy): domain Eukaryota; kingdom Metazoa; phylum Chordata; class Aves; order Anseriformes; family Anatidae; genus Cygnus; species Cygnus atratus. The sequence goes on along the minus strand of NC_066364.1, from coordinate 107,640,813 downwards.
CCATCATCCCAGGGTTCTTCTCTAGGGTGGAAGGGGTTAGCAAGAGGTTGACCTGAGCTGGGCATGCTGTTCTGGTCACATGAAGGGCCTGCACCGGTTCTGTGACAAAGCCTGCTGCTCCCAGGCCCTGCATGCAAACCTCCACATTAGGGCCCAGCTTTGCTTGCTGTGGCTGGCTGCAGCACGTGTGAGCATCCTCACTGCTCAAGCCTCTCCCAGGGTTTCCCTGCCTCCCGCAAACACCCTGACACTGGGAGGTGACCAGATGGCACTGCCATGTGTCGGGGTCTTTCCAGTCACAAGCGCGTGTGGAGACAGGGGGAGTGGTGCTGGAGCTGCTGACTTACCGATCTGACAGAGCAGGGGTGACCAAGTGGTGCTGGGCTTGAACTGCATGAAAGGGGCTGCAAAAGCAGTCTTGCCCCCAAGCTGCTGGGACTGCAGAAGGGAGACACCCTGCGGTGTTGGGGTTAGTGGCGTCCTCACCCCAAACCTGCTCCGACATGCGGGGGAGAGGAACCAGCACGGGGCCAGCCCAGCAGCTGGCACTCTGCACAGACACCCACCAGCCTCGCAGCTCGCCACCAGCCACGGGCAATGACAGTGCATCTCTGCTCCCCGCCGCACCCCACAATGCTGCCAGCGCCTGGTGTGGCTCTCCCTGCTCGTGGGCAGCGCACGGCCCTCTCCTTCCCTGCTGCTGGGCTCTTCCCTGTCTGGTAGGGCAGGGGACAGGCAGCAGGGCTGGCAGGTGACAAACCCACGTAGGGAAGCTCCCAGGGCTTGCTCGGCCATGGCCATGCATGCTGGCAGAAGGGGACAAGCAGCAGGGGAGAAGAGGGGGTGCCCTGGCCTTACATGCACACGGCCTCCACAATAACTCTCCCCCTGCCCCAAGCAGGGACCAGTCATGCTGTCACCCTCGCCAAGACCCTGCAGAGGCACATCCTCGGCTCCAGGATGAGGGTTTCAGTGCAGCTGGCTGCGACACGTTTCCCCAGCAGCCTCAAACCCCAGAAACACTCCCCTAACGTGTGAGCTCAGCGCTGCAACCTCCCTGCCCTGTGCTAGGCACAGGGATGTCACTGGCACCGCTGTGTCCCCCATGATCCTGCACCAAGTGACAAAACCCCCCAAAGAACAGCAAAAAAAAAGCCTCAAGTGTTTTTTCTGCAGGCATGCTCAGAAGTGGGGGTGACGTGACCCCCCAGACAGCCCTGGGGATGGCGGGGACCCTGAGACCAGTGTCCTCTACACGCGGGGAGCCAAACAAAGGGAGTGTCCCGCAGCGGGGTGCGAGTCCCGGCTGCCAGCATCCCACTCCTCCGCCCCACAGCCCCCAGGCTGGGCTGGGTATTTTGGGGGGCATCGTAGACGCTGTCCTCCAGGAGTTTGGGGAGGGCGATCCTTCGAGGCCTGATGAGGGGCAGCAGCCCCCAGCAGGGGCTGCCTGTTTTCAGGTTTTGAGACAGAGCCTGTTCCAGAGATGGAAGCGGCCGCAGGGAGACCCCCGGTGCTGCCCCTTTGTTCTTGGCGATGCGGGTTGGGGCGGCCACGGGGTCCCTGCGGCAAGGAGCCCGGCGGCAGACAGACGGCTGGGGGCCAGCTCTCACCGAGGGGCTGCTGCCACTGCCAAGGGGACCAGGAGACACCAGGGGACAGCCGGGCGATGCCTCCCAGGCTATGGGGGACCCTATGGGGCACACCCTGCCCGCAGAGGTGCCGGGGGGCTGCCAAACCCCGGTGGCCGCACCCTGCCGGGGGGGGGGGGGGGGGAGGGGGACCCCGACAGCACCGCGCCCTGCTCATGCACGGCGACGCCGAGCCAGCCCTTACCCAGCCTGCCGAAGGGGAGCCGGTTCCTCTCGCCCAGCATCAGGTTGAAGCGGGGGTTGTCCTTCCTGAGCCGCCTCCACTGCCCGCTGGCCAAGAGGAGCCGGGAGACCTCGGCGTAGACGCTGCTGTTCTCGTCCCGCACCACGAAGGTGTACATGGCGGCGGGGCGGGGGGGGGGGGGGCACCCCCGGACCCTTACCCTACCCTACCCCGGGGGCCCGCCGGCCTCCCCAGGCCCATGGGGCCCCGCCGCAGCCTAGGCAGGCCCCTGCTCGGCCACCGGCACCGGCACCGCCGCCTCCTCCCGTCCTGGCTCCGCATGGCCGGGGCCGCCCGCCCCTGCGCGCCGCCGGGCTGAGCTCATCGCGGGGAGGGACCGCGCCGGGCCCCGCGGCTGCGGGGCGGGGAGGCCCCGGCTTGGGTCTACCCCCGGCTCGGGGGGGACAGGGAGGGACAGGGGGGGCACACGGGGGGGTGCTGGCCCTGCCCCTGCACCGCCTTCCCCGCGGCGACCCGGAAGCAGAGCGGGTTTTCCCGATTGTAGAAGATGGCGCCGTGGGGGGTGGTGGTGTGTCCCGGCCCTGTGTGCCAGCAGAGGGTGGAAGAAGGGGATGGGAGAAGGATGGGGGGATCGTAGAGGTCTGCCCGTGTGGCTCTGCCCAGAGCCCCGACATTGCAAGGGCCCCTGTGGGGCACAGCCATGGGGGAGAGGGAAGGGGTCGTCCCCTCTGCTCAGCGCTCCTTGGCCCGCGTCAGGATGCTGCGGGTAGTTCGAGGATGGTCTTGGTGAAATGGAGTGAAAAACAGATGGCAGATGAGGGTGGCAAGCGAGGAAAGGGCCAGGCTGCCCCTGGGGGTGATGCTGGCCCCAAGCTGAGAGAGACAGCGAGGCCTGGGAGCTGGTACAGCGACACTTGTCCTTGGTCCATCACACTCGTCAAACCCTGTTTTTCTTCTTGACATCTTTCAGTTTTGCTGTGCTTATCTTCTCAAGCATTGTTATCTAGTTAGGTTTTTCTGTTCATTGAAAATGTCTTTTTCCTTGTAACCGTTGCTCCTGTCTTCCTCTTAAACAAGGCTGCAGCCAACCGCACCCATCTCATTTCACAAATTCACAACCTGGAGAGTTTAGATCTCTTAACAAACCTGTCAGTAATGGCAACAGAGTTCTTGATTTGGTTAATGCCCTGGTTTCCTTGCAGACCCTATATGAGAAATGCCATCAGCACTGCATGCTTGTGTTGGTTGCTATAAATCATGACGCATTTCCAACAAATCAAGAGCATTTTCCTGAAGAGAACTGAAATGTGTGGTAGATTGGTGATGACCAGCATGGCTTTTCTTTTTTTGACAACATGAGATGATACGTGGCTCAAGGACAGGGAAATCTCATTTTAAAAATGGCTCCTTACCTACCTCATTTTCTTCTGCTAAATTGATTAAAAAGTTCTTAATGAAATGTTTTCCACCTTATGGACGGTGACAACAATTAGTGTTTCCAAGTTGTTATAATAAAAGACCAATTTTATTAATAATCTAAGGAAAATAGAAAACACTCAACTGTAGGCCAAATGGATGATAACAAGATTCGAATGAAAAAGAACTGTCCGATTATTTTTTATCGTCTTTGACTGGAAGCTGACGTGCAGGTTGTTTAAATGTGATGCTAATTGTTACTGACATGAATCTTGGGATACTGAATCTAGTCTTTTTGAAGCTAAAAGGTTTTTCCTGAATATAAAATGGGATCAGAACTTAATTTACCTCCCCTCCCCCCCCCAAGAAAAAAGAAAAGGGTTTTAAAGCAATATTATCTCAACTGTGCCATTTAGAAGTAAACCATTTTAATTGTGTGTGTGTGTATGTACACCTCTTGTATGTGAGGAATGGCCTGTGGGTATGCTCCTGCATGGGCAGAGTAGGAATGGGAACCATCAACCCCAGTCATTTGGGACCCCACTTGTCTTCCTTTTGACAAGGCTATAGAGGTGGGGAATACATCAGGACGTTAAATCCCATCCTTCTCCCACTCTGGAGAAAAATTTAACCTTCTTTATTGAAAGTTTTCCTGAACTGACGCTTTCCAGGTTGTGATGAAGTGAGTTTTGCAGCTTTTCTTTTCGCGTGGTCCTGGATGGCTCAGAAGAAAGTGCTGCAACATTATTCTGCTAACGCTGATCTGGTAACACAGGAGAAACTTCCTTTCCAGCTCCGATGGCAGCTACCAGGATGGATGAAATAAGTTGAGGCTGTACTATATGCAGGTCCAAAACTGATGACAGCACTACGAATATAACTTACTATACTCACAGGTATATAGAAAAGATATGAAAACCTGCAACTGCAAAATGTGACCTAGTGAGAGGTGTCCAAAATAATAAATTTCCACTAATAAACACATTCTTTTATCAAAGGTTGCATGCTCCTTCATTGCAAAAGCACCCTGGGGTGTCTCCTTCAGGTATTTGCTGTAGCTAGGGCAATACTCTGAAAAGGATCCCAAACAAGTGTTCTGCATATGGCACTTCTGAAATAATACTGTGATCTGTTATTAATGTCGGCATGTTGCAACTTGCTGATATAAGAGTGATGATCTGCCTCCAGTGAACACCAGGTAGTACACAGGGAATTGGTCTTTTTTTTTTTTTCAGGGATTTTGAATGGCTATTTGACCCAATCTTTGAGACAGAAATAATACACAAAATTATATGTCTAAGTCTCAGGATGAGGAGTCTGCTTTCCTTTTGTTTGCTTAAAGCAAAAATGCGAGCAAAATTTCGCCATGCAGCTCATTTCTACTAGGAGGCGCTCTTCGACCTAGAATTTGATGGGGCTCCTCATCTGTTTTCGGATACGTTGTTGGTTTATGTTATCCTAATAGACCTGTGCATGGTTTAGCTTAAAATTCATCAAAGCCCCGGGAATCATGGTGTGTCTGGGACTCAGATGCTGAGGTCATTCTCGCTTCCCAATTTAGAAAGCTGATCTTTGTCAGGGTTCCAGATTTATAGTTGGTGCCTTGTCTCTGTTATTTGCAGAAGTAAGTGCAAGATGCAAAGGCATTTCCTAAACTTAAGATCAATGTGTTAGATCAATAAGCAGAATGAAATCCATTACTGAATTACTCAATATTACATTCAAAAGTTCCTGTAATGATTTTTTTTTCCTAAAGGATATCACATATAAACTAGATTTAAATAATCTGAAAAAAAATATCTTCTTTGTGTATTTGGGACAAATGCTTGGAGATATCCCATTCTCAGTGGAATTACTGCATGTACTTTTTGCTAGCTTTGACCCTCAGTGTGGAAAATCTCCAGACCACTTCCAAATTCAAGAAATATTTGTAGCTACAGTATATGGTTTATCCACCATCCAGTTAGATTTATTTCAGACGTTTTTTTTGTACAATTCACACTCAGTGTTTTTATTGCTGTTTTTTTGTGGTTTGTAAACCAATGGACTGTAGTTTCTGGAAGGCTGTGCAGTAATCTGAAAGGTGCTGCTAGTCCATCAAGGCCAAAGACTGGAAGAGCTAAGCACAGGGTCCTTGCATTTTCAGACCCTATTAGACCTGAGTGTTTTTGCTTCTGGCCACACTACAGAGAGGGGTTAGCTCCCTCCAGCTGGTTTCATGATCCACATCCTTCCTTATATACCCTCAGCCCCACTTTCCTGCAGAGAGAGACGAGGAGGATGGTGAAGGCTCTTTTGTTGGCAGGTCAGAGCGTGGCTCAGTTTTGCAGTCCTACAGTGTCTGTGCCTGTCCCACGGAGTCGCTCACTTCAGAAGAGACTGTAACGGCATGCCCTCAGGAGCGCCGGTTTGTAATGGCTCTTTCACCCTGGAAGAAAAGAAGGCATATTTAGGCTGATGGACAGAAGACCAAGAAATCTGACAGTCCTGATCCCTACTGGGCTGTCCCTTGATCTGCTGCCGCCCATGGATGGAGAATTACAGGCAGCAGAGTGGGACGTCTCTGTGCCCTTCTCATCCACGTGCATGGCAGGATGGAGCTGACTCACTGTGTCTTCTCGATGTCCTCGATGCCTTCAGGCAGGCGCACGTTGAGTGTCTCTGGGAGCAAGAAGGCCACCGAGCCGCAGCACACTGCCACGCCACAGTACGTCACCTCAGGCAGAGACCTCCACACGTCATCCAGCAGGAAGACGAGTGGAGCCAAAGCCCCACCAATCCGTGCCGTGAAGGAGGTGTATCCCATCCCATTCTGCCTGGAAAGGTAGGGGACCATGGCGGAGTAGACCACAAGAAAGATATGGGTACTTCTTTCATACCAGACCTTGCAAACTCTGGTTTAAGTATGCACCATTCCCACATAAAACAGACCGGTGAAAGATAGAGGACTGTAGGTACTCTGGGTAGGGAGAAACAGAGGTGAAGTAAACCACGATCCATGCAGTAATCCATGAGTTGATTTTTTTGTTTGTTTGTTTTCCTCCAGATTTTCACAAAACAAACAAAAAACTCCACAAGAAACAGATTTCCTCCACCAGTCTTTGCTATATCCCAAACGATGCTGGTACTGCACCTAATTTTATGTCTCCAGTATCTGGATATTTCATATAAACTGGCTTTTTCCTCCTGAAAGGCTAGTTAATCCCTGCTTTAGTATCATCTGATGTCCAGAAGGCTGTCAAACTCATGTGGTAGTATGTGTCCCTTATAAAAATTGATATTTCGAATGATTATTTCCTGGGTCTTTTAGCAGTTACTGACAGATTATCGCAGGGAGCTAAGACTATTGAGCGCAGATCCCTTGAGTTCCAAAATGTGCCCACACAGAATAGTCCTCACCTTTCAATAGATTTCCCTACACACATAACCCACCCGCACTGCCTCTTTCTCATGAGTATGATATGTAATCCCTAGAACCTGCTGCTTCTAGAGGCAAGGGACCAGTCCTACAGTCTAGCCAACAGCATCTTTTGCTGTGTTGATGCCAAAGACCAGGGGGTGACATCCCACCGAGGGTCTGGTTGTGCACTCAGGCAGTGGCATCTCTTACCTCAGTACGGTGGGGTAGAGCTCAGAGGTGTACAAGAAGACAGTGGTGAATGCAGCTTCTGAGAGACCTTTGCCCGTAATGGCTACTACAGAGCGTAAGGAAGTGAAGGCTGGGGGGAAAGAAAAGACATTTATGACAATGGTCGAAGAGCAACAGCTAGGAAAAGGGTTCTTGTGCAAAAGGAACAAATGCTCAATGCTCTTACAAAAATAAATAAATAAATAAATAAATAAATAAAGAGAAAGCCTAATAGCCCTAGAGCTAGTGCATCCAAGGTCTGAATCCAAGTCTGAAATTTTGGTGACTGTTGTCCTGAGTGGAAGCTGAACTGATGAAAGGATAGGTCCCAACATTTCCCACTGGACATTGTCTGTACTAAAGGCGCTTAACCTTGTCATAACTTGACCCTCACTAGCCACTTCACAGTGACTGGAGACCACCTTTTGCCACCAGATATATGGGCTAGCCCACATTAGCAGCCTTGTCCCACTGTCACCCTTGAAGATGAAAGACATCTCTGTACACAGTTGCCTGTGGACAAGATCTATGGTTCTCCTTCTCTAGCACTGCGTGGAACGGAAAGCTCCCCTTTAGCAAGTGCTGCATACAGCAGAAGAGCATCTCACATTTGGGAATGATGATGTTGGCTCCTATGCATAGTCCAGTCAGGATGAGTGACCATGCCTGACTCTGCCGTCGTCCAATTCGATTCACCAGCACATACACGATCATCTTGGCTGGAATCTCAATGATGCCAAAAACAAATTGGGAGAGATACATGTTGAGCCCAAAGCCAGTTAGTTTCATGCTCATGCCGTAGTACGAGAAGGCAACACCAAACCTGCAAGGAGTGTGTGGAGATGGGAATTAGGGAAAAACAGCTGTGCAAGTGCAGGATAAATCCCCTCTGCAAAGTGACACTGCTTACCACACTGCCCCAGAACACAGAGAGATCTTCCGCAGGACTGGTGTCCTGAACAAGCTGATGTAGGAGTAACTCTCTCCTGGCTTTTTGTCTGTTGTGATCATTCTGAGGGCCTGGGAGAGGTGGAAAGAAGGAAATAGCTCAGCTGCTGTACGTTCAAGATCCAGACATGAACCCCTAGAGAGGTTGGGGCCTGTCATCCTTCCCAGCTCCATCATCACATTGGGTTTTCCATACTTTCCTATAGCAGAACAATTCTCTGGACATACATTATCAGAGGCATGTCTTCATACAATATTTAATAGATTGTCTACCATTTTAGACCCCTTTTTCATCTATTCACCCCTTCTTACCTGCATACCCTACGTGGCAACAAGGCTTGCAGCAGATTGTGATGTTAGCAAAGTCAGCATTGGCCATTTCCACCCTCTTCCCCAAGTAGTTGCCTGCCATGGAGTCAGGTCGCAGGCAGGAGCTAACAGTGAACTGCATGCTTTATTCTCACATTTATGTAAGTATGATTATTTATACATCTATATATTTAAAATATATCCATCTGAATATATAAAGAAGCTAAAAACTGAGAAGTGAGCCTTGCCAATAAGGAAGAATAGACTGTTTATTGACAAATTATTTTTGTGATTGATTTAGGGACAAGTACCAGGAGAGTTCACAATTTGTGCTCACTGGCTAAGATGTGAGAGATTCATACAACTGCAGGTCTGCAGTGCAGGCAGAGGTACCTAAGCTAGTTGCCATAGGCTCACTGTGTAGTTAATGGGGAGCTCCAGTGGGAGTGATGGAGTCATTTTATCCCAGAGCAAATAGCTGCATTTGGTCAGAAGAATTGCATGCTAAACTCCATCAACTCTGTTCATTAGATTGCAAGGCTCTAAAGGAGACTGGAGACAGCTATGATGTGGACACCTAACCTTGGGAGAGATGTCAACGTGGCTTTGCTTCACCATGCCCAAGAAGCATCAGCAAATGTGGGGTAGGACTGTTAAAACTGAAAAATTTTAAGGAAACCTTGAGGAGAGAGTCTGGTTAACTAGTGACACATTCTCAGATCAATATTCTCTTCGGAGAAAACAAAGCCTACAACAAAGTTTTTGCATAAAGACTTAATCACAACCACAGAGCTATGCTGTGAGCCTGCAGCTTGGCTGGATGTATGAAGAGGAGATGCAGCGTCTTGGGTCTGAGGGTCATTTCCAGTGCCTTGTCTCCAACAGCATCCTGCAGTGGAGCCCACGGAGAGCAGGGCAAGCACATAGAGATATTCCACCCAAAATGCCACCTCCTCCAGCAGTTCAGGGACTCTGAACCAGATGAGCTGTCTGCCTGTTGGATGATCCTTTCGCACATTGTCTAGTGGTTTGCTGAACCCATGTTTTTCTTTTATTTCAGTATACCCACTTTCTTTCTTTCCTTTTTCTACTTTTTTGCTCTATTTTTGCCTTTTTCAGAGGCAAATAAGTCTTTTCATCCAGATACGAAGGATGAATTATAGCACTGATAGCAGACCACTTCTGCAATGCTGAGAATTTCAATGTGAGATTCAAGTAACCCTGATGGCAGTTAGTCCTCTCTTTAAGTTGCATGATTTGCTATTTAACTGGGTAATATAAGACATTAACATAGAAGACATCTTCTACTGCATATTGTTGGCCAGCTTTCTTAGCACGTGGAAGGACAACTGGGAGAGCCAGAACAGCAAGAATCCCCAAGGAACTTTAAAAGCACGTGGTTCAGTGATAGCTGGGGAGGAAGGAGGGTGAGGGAGTCTGCAGGCTTTCAGCATTACCTACAGTTAACACAGTGCTGAACAGCTATGGAGGCTGCAGGCTTGGAAATATTTAATAAAAGAGAAATCCTAGCTCAGAGAGCTCTCTGGTTTAAAAGAACTGTACAAAATGAAAGAATGTTAGGAAAAGAAGGAGGAGAGTTGTAAGTAACAGCATGTTCAGCTAGGGAAGAGCTAAGATTTTTATGTTTAATTGCATACTATGAGACTTTCATTCTTTGCAGTTTTTGGAAGAGTGACAAAACTTTTCATACTGAAAAAAAAAATCACACTGGGAAATTACTTAATGAGTTCTATAAGACAGTGCAATTAAATCTGAGAGCACATCAGTAACGTAATGTGCAATTATCAGGAGATTTATATGTCTCGCAGAATCAAAGTCTTCTGAATAAGGAAAATCAGTTGTTATCTTAATAAGCCATCAAAACACACTGAAGCATGGTCAAATCAATCAAGCAATCTTAAATCAGGCAGTCATCTGTTGCTTGCATGTTTGGATACAGATGAGAAAACAGGCATGTCTCTATAAACCTCATAAATCCAGCAAGGTGTCACAACTGCAAACCTTTCTTGATCAAGGTCCAGTGGTCATGGTCCAGTGTGACCTGGTGCAAGGCCACACAAGTGGGGAAGCCCCAGCTACACTTCCTAACCATAAGAGTAGGTTGACGGTACAATCCCATGTCCTTTCTGGTGATGCTGCACTCTGAAATACAGAGTCATAAGCCAAAGCTGAATGAATGGGGTTAAAACCTGTTATTTTCACACATTTAGTCAGAGCTACTGGCTTGATTAAAGGCAAGGAAAAGTCACAGTTAGCTCCCGCCTGCCACAACCTAAACTCATCATTCCTCACATGATTAAACAACACATTTCTATTGTAAATCAAAGGGGCTAATCACCTCTTAAAAAAATATTAAGAAACTGCTTTTTAAAAATGGCATAGTGGCTAGGATAAGAGAGTGGTGGGGATGCTGGAGCACTGTGTGCACATCTGGACCGTGGTGGCAAAGCACAAGGCTCGTGTGCTTGTGCCAGGGGTTTCCCATCTTCCTCCTTTGGTAGGAGAAAAAGCAGAGGACATTAAAGAAAATATCAGCGTTTAATGAGCCACAAACTTCTGTACCCACTGGATTTTACAGCTGAGCTTTGTCACTCTTGAGGAGGTCAGGACTTAAATCATGTGGACCTAATTATTCAGAGGTGACAGATGTGCAGCCATCCAGCCTGGCTGTGAAGGATTTTCATGAGTGCTGACTTCTCCACAGCCAACAATCTTCCATTGCATATGTACAGTAAATACAAGATTATTTCTCCAGACTAAGGTGGACTAGCCTTCATATTTTTGGATATCACTGCATACAGTACCTTGAGTGCAATGAATGCACTAACTACATGCTATTAATATGTCTTTATGTGAGCTGAGCTGATGTTTTCTCTTTAGCAGTGGGTATAAGTGCTTTCTAGAGTAAAATGGACTATGGCACCCTGTGGATCACATTGCAGGCTGTGAGCATTGCTTCAGGTATAAAATAGAATTAAAACAGAGAGAAAGAGGAAATGAAAGAGGAAGGATATGTGTCTGGATCTTCAGTTTCTCACCTCTGGTGAGAGAGCGAAGTCTTTCATCCCATTCATTCTTGCACATCTAAGCAGATGCTTGTGAGCTTGTTTCACTTTGCCATTGGCTATGAGCCACCGGGCAGACTCTGGGACCCACCTGGTGCGAGGAGAGAAGACAGCATTCCTGTTGGCGCTCCGTGTTTTCCACCCCACATACATGGCCCTGACCAAAGAGAAGGGATCTTCTCTGTGAGACTTCAACCTCAGCTGAAAATAGAAACTGTGGTGCATGAAAATAATAAGACTAATAGGACACTGTCTTTACACACGCATGCTGTTCTGCCCTTAAAGAAATAATTTAAGTGCTTATCCTTTCCTGGCAGTGTGTCACAGAGATTTTGGTAATACGGGCCGCGTATTCCTTGCAGAAGAGAGACCCAACTTCTGCTGCTTCACCATCAGGATGGATGGTGAGCATTAAAGCAATACTCATTCCCTAATCTGCCACTGCTCCTCTGCTTGCTCTTTTGCAGCTTCTGGGCAACAACAGGTGGGTGTTTCTAAACACAGAATTTAGAAGCTTGAAGGAATATGTAGGTAAGAGGTCTACTGAGATCACATATTTGTCAAAATCTCTCAGTGGGGTCTTCCAGAGGAGTGATTTGAGACCAGTTCCCTATAAGCTGTTGGTGATTTACGTGCCCCAAGTCAGGCCACAGTAAAACTAATAAACTATTCAATCTAGTCAATCAGTAGATGAAAAAGGATGTGTGGAGCAAAAACATTTGCAGAACCGGACTTCTGGAAAGTTTTCAACTCCTTCCCATAACCTTTTAATACTTTGGCAAACATAAAGAATAAAAAATGGCATTTTGCACACCTTGTCACCATCTCCAGAGTATATTATGTCATTTGGTTGTCTAATGTCTCAACTGAGTTGTGGTGCCATGTCAACAATATCCATGGAATGTGCTAAATTTGATTTTGATCCCATACTTCATGGACTTTTAATTATCCAGCAATCACTGACTTCTTGGGTGCCTGAATTTTGATCAGACTACAGTATAATTTGTTGGAGAACTCATCTCCATAAAAGGCATTAACGTAAGAGAGAGAGAAAAAAAGGAAAGTTACCCTTCAAAGGGTGGGTCAAAATGTATTTATATGAATTTCAACATTTCCCATGATTCAATTTTTTTACAGCTAGTTGTCCTTGAAAAAAAGCAAAAAACCTCAGATTAAAAAGCCAGCGGAACACATATTTTTGTGTTGTACTTGATCAGCAAAATATCAGATGATACACTTTGCCAGAAAGCATTAATCACTGGGGAAAGGATACGTCTATTTTTGAGCCATTGTTTAACAACAGCATCAGTTTCTATCCCCTTTTTCATGTATATTATTTGAGATTTTGTTGGTAGATCTGTGCAGTTGTGGGAATATCTCTGCTGATTACAACAAGGGACATCTGTCCACCTAGGAAATGGAGTTGCTCATGCAGAGAACTGTTTTGTGTCTTTGAATAAACTAATCCAACATACTTCACACTACAGTGACAGTATCAGTGAATCAACCCTATATTTTAGTCTGTCTTGCTATATTAAAGAAAAAAAAAAGGAAAAATAATTTCTTTGATTAAATAGACCATCTCTCCATTGTGAGGTTTCAGAGATGTAAGATATTCCTTAAATAAAGTTACAGGTGGGAAATAGCCCACAGAAAGCTGATGTATTCGACCAGTTAGGATGTTCACACAGCTGACAAAGGCCATGGGAAATGCAAAGATCTGTGCCTGGCCTCAGCCTCAGTCCTGCCTCCTCCATGTTCCCAAAGCCATGGTGCACCGTTGGCTCCCGGCCTCAGCAGAGGTGAGGAGAGATGAAACCCAGGCCACTCCAGTTTTCAAGGCCTGCCATTCCAGGACCAGCACTGTGATATTTGCCACGCTCACAGGGCAGGGGAGGCAAATCACAGCCCGCTCCCATCCCCACCAGCCAGCAGGCTGCAGGGCGCAGCACTCACCACAGGTAGATAATGCTCAGAAGACAAGGTCCTGTTACGGCGACTAAGAGCCAGTGCCATTCCCTCACCAGGTAGGCTATCAAGGCCAGCAGCATGTTCCCGATGCTCCAGAAGATGCTGGTCAGGACCCCAGAGAAGGTGCGGTGCTCTATGTCCACCCACTCCATCCCTGCAAGAGGGAGGCAGCGTTCAGCGGGGACACACAGGACTTCTCCAGGGAAGGGTCTGCGGGACTTTGTAAGAAGTGCAAAGTGAGACAACATCCCTGGTCTTTTCCTCCAGGAGAATTCTGCTGTTTGGCCGACATTTTGCACATTTTAAACGTTCATCCACAATGCTTAACCTCCCGCAAAGCTGTAAGCAATTAAAGTAAAGCCTTAAAAGAAGAAATGCTGGACATACAGTAATAAAAAAATGGTGCTAAAACCCCTTAGATGATACATTTTTATCCTGTTCAGCAGCATTCAAGAGGTCTTCTTCATTCAACTCATATTATTTTTTTTCTTACTATCCAGTTGTATCTTGTCTGCATAGTTTCCTATTTCTCTGCCCACTCATTATTCCAGATTAAAGAAATATATTAAGCTGAATAAGTGTTCATGGACAGCAGATACTAATGCACATGTAAAACCAGAACAAATGGTGGTCTCCTTGTTTCTGTGCGTGAACTAAAAGTCAATTTTCCTCTAAAGATCCTGACATCTTGCTACAGTATCTAACGATCATAAATGTCCTTCCCAGGCTCTACTTTGTCTTGTAGGCATCAGACTTTATAACAGGAATGAGCCATAGCAGGCCTTGGGACGTGTAATGTCTTGTGAGGACTTGCCCACTCCTGAAGTGTGTTTAGCTTGATTTTGGTTGTATCTGCAAAAATTCTGGAAATTTTTGCTGCACCTATAGCTTGCTCTACAGTACAGTGACTCTTGCCTAGTATGTCCTAACTGTATCTATAAAGTCATCCTATGCTCTGCTGGGTAGCTTGGAGTTTGGAGCTTGTTTTAATTATCTAAGTAATTAAAGTCTTCAGCTTGAGTTTTGCCTAGCTTTGAGCGATTTAAAAAATATATATATTTTATTTTATTTTATATTTATTTTATTTTATTTATTTTATTTTATTTTATTTTATTTAGTTTAGTTTATTAGTTTATTATTTTATTTTATTTTTTGTTTCTTTCTCCTGGCCTTTCTAAAAATACGGGTCACGAACATAATGAAAACAACTGTTGCAAAGTCAAGACTGGGGAGGAAGAAACACCATGCAAATGACACACCATACTGCTCCTGCTGAGGACATGGCACGCTGATGAATTTTTGTAATTGTGTTTGAAGAGTGAGAACCCTGTATCAGAGGAAAAGGGACAATAATTTGTCTATGGCTTTTACTGCACGGTTAATGATGCTTAACAGGAATTGGGCAGCATGGATGATAAGTGTTAATGCTGGAACAGAAGCACAAATAAGTGGTTGTTATATTTTGATGAGACTGCTAAAGCATTAACTGGACTAAATTGTAATGCTTGGATCTTCCCAAGAGGGTTGTTCTTTTGGCTGTCCGTAGTGAAATCATGCCTGCGTGCTGCACGAGTCCCTGCTTACCCAGTGCCTGCCAGGAGCACCCCCTCACAGCCAGGCACCCACAAACACCTCACACTTACCCAGAGGCAATACAATCAGGGAGAGACCACTCAGAGCCATCCCGGTGAGGGTCCGCGTGATGGCCAGCATGCTGTAGGAGACGGAGGCGGCACTCAGCATCCCAAATACGACAGAGAACACAAGCGACAGCAGGAGCATGGATTTCCGACCAAACCTGCCGCAAGCACAGTCGTGGGTTACTTACAGGCTGGAAACCTGGTCCAGGAGAAGGGTTTGAAATGGTGAAATGAGAGACTCAAGGACGTCAGTGAAAATGTTGCCTGCTCTGCAAAGACTACATGATGCCTCAGAGGGGGGAAACTGCTCTGGATATAGCCAGTGCTGCAGTGATGTGATCCCCTACAGACGGTCAGCCTGCCCCGTGAGCACCAGGCACAAATCTCCCAAATGGAAAGAGCAGCAATTATCAAAATAATAATAATAATAATAATAATAATAATAATAATAATAATAATAATGGGCTCCCCATTCAACACCACCATGAAAAGGAGAGATGCCAGCTTGAAAATCTGTGTTGCTGCCACAGCCCGCACCTTCCAATAGCTGTCCCCCCCTCCTCCTCCTTCTATCATCCCCTTGGAACCAGATGCTGCCCCTGCTCCAAAGGAGAAGGAGGAGAGAGCACTGTGAAAATTTAAAAGAATTAAAAAAAATAAAATTAAAAAACTTCAAATTAAATTAAATTAACTCTGTCAATGGGTAACATTCGGTCTATAGGGACTGAAACCCTGGCCTGATTCTGACGTTCTCCTAGTGGCCACCTGATAAGGATGATGGCAAAGACCACTACCCTGGTGGGGTCAAATTATGTGCTGGGACACGATGCCACAATAACATTCTTAAGAGTTATCACAGGTGACTTCATGCAGCAGCTAGTTAATGAATCTACTGTAGAAGAAATGAGTCATGGCATTGGCCTAGGCAGTTTGCTGGATCTGCTTTGAAATTTAAGCAGACCCAGTCTTCAAAAGTCATTGTAATGCAGCCGGATCAGAGCAGCAAACATCCAGAAAACAACCTAAACTGGATCCTGCTTCCAAAAGTGTAACTGCTTAGGAAAAAA